>NC_071570.1:66249875-66614809 GCF_026979565.1 Vidua chalybeata | reverse complement strand
ACAAACACACCTTTCCGCAAAGGGAAAACAACCAAAGAAAGCCCTGTGACTCCAGCACTAGCACCTGTGCCCTTTGGCCACAGCCCTGCAGAAGGCCAGAGACAGAGCTTCACTGAGCCAAGCAGGCAGAAGCTGAGCCGCAGCCCCCAGCTCTTGGGTGCCTCAAGGTGACCGGCCAAAGGCCAATTTCTAGCTGTCACTGCCTGCAGGAAATGGCCGCGTCCTGCGGGATTCCAGCACTCAGCATCCTCAGCCAGCACAGCAAGTGCTGGCTGGTCAGAAACTTGCAGCTCTGCCTTGCGCTAAAGACAGCACCACCCACAACTGGCACTTACTCTCTTGGGACCATCAGGCTCTGCTGTGACCACAGCTGCAGGCTGGTGGTCCTCTTGCTCATTTTGCTCTTCTTTGGCTTCTTCTCCAGGAGCAGAGGGAGCCGGGCAGAGACCGCTGCTGCTTCTGTCATCTGTGGCAAGAGAGAAGCATGAGAAACAGGCCCTTACCTATCATTTAGAACCTCCTTTCTCCTCGCATCTACAACCACCTCTTCGAAGGAGAAATCATCAGCTTTCTTAGCAATGGGATTCTAAGTCACTCCGGCCAGATGAAAATGGGCTAATTCAACAGAACTCTGTTTGCCTAGGAATTTGATAGTCCTCCCTGGCTGCTATCTGCAAGGTACGGTGCCTCTGCACAATGGAGCTTTTAGCTCTTGAAAGCTGTGAAACGGAAAAGTAGGAAATAGCCAGCAAGGCCTTTGCTATTGCTGCAGCAGACATGGAAAACTACAAGTGGATCAGAATCCCATCCAGTGCACGAAAAGGGCAGGAAAGCTTGTGCAGAAGCATCTTTGCTTGCTGGAAAGAGAGCAAATGAGCAGGGCTTCTCCTCCTAGCAAGCCAAGAAACCACAAATTGGAAGTGTCACCTCCTCAGGGGCTAAAGCACATGGATGCAGAGCAGGGATGTTTGGCAGGGAAACAGCCCTTGGGGTGAGCACTGTCCTCTATGGATCTATGGAAGTGTGCCTGAAGGGCCTGACGAGCCTCCCGTTGTCCAGGCTAAAGCTCCCTCAGCACCTCCTCTTTGGCCTTGCGCTCCACAGCCTTCCCAGCTCCCGTGTCCTCCTCTGCACACGCTCCAGCCCCTCAAGGACTTTCTGCATCACAGGGGCCCACAACTGGGCACAGCACTGCCAGCTGTGGCCGCAGCGCTGCCCAGCCCAGGGGGACGCTCACTGCCCTGCTCCTGCTGCCCCACTCTTGCTGACACAGGCCAGGACGCCCTTGGCCTTCTTGGCTCCCTGGCCACGCGCTGGCCCACCTTCAGCTGCTCTTGACCGGCACCCCTGGGTCCTTTGGGCCCACGCAGCTCCCCACCACAAAGTTGCCCCTTTGACTTCAAATATAATATCCATAATTTTAAATTGTCCTTCTAGTTGTACAACCATATCTTCTTAGGAAGTGTCCTGATGTTTGATAGGAATAAAAGTCTGTGTCACTGTGACTTTATTAAAACGGGCTAATTGAACTCTATAGGAAATTGCTGTTTATTAAGTATTCATCTGTGTTTGGTGTTAGCAAGCAATATTCTCTCTGCAAATCTGAGTTTCTACATCTTCAAGGCTCTGAGATTGAAATTAGGAAATATCCGGGTTTGCCTTTGTGTTTGTTGTTGAAGGAATGAAATGGTTTTTCTTTCGGCCTGCATGGCTGGCCCTGTACAGTCTACTTTTTCTGGCTACGCTCACAGCTTACTCTACAATACTTAAACACCACCAACATGAAATGTTCCTTGCTCACTCACCTTAGCATCAGCACCGCTGAATACATGCTTCAGGTGACCTGTAGTGGGCAAGAGAAAATGAAGCAGATGCTGTCAGAAAACTGCCTGGGCTGGTGAATCCCACAGAACAGGAATCGCAAACAGAGAGTATTTTCCGTTTCACAACATCCCTCCAGGAGACACAGTTCATTCACACAACCAGCAAGAGATCAGGACCATATTCTTGGTCGTGCCTACACTTTGGCCTGTTTAGCCAGTAAAATTAATATAAACATGATCAAGAAAATGCAAATTGTTCTTTCACACTCAATGCTCCTGTTCTACCAAACACATAACACATCTTTTAAAATCCTCTCCTTCCAGTACCTTTTTTTTTTTTTATCAGTTTTATGAACTAATTTTCATTAATATGCTGGAAACAGTTGCCCAGAAAAGCTTCCCCAGAATTCCACTGAGCTGTGGCAGCTCTATTGTGATGCAGCACAGCAGCAGCTTCCAGCTGGGAAGTTCTCCTCTGTCACAGAGTAGCACAAATTCCCTTTGTGGGCCAAACCCTGTTGTTCAAGGGATCCAAGAGTAACTCCAAGAGTGCACCAAGCACCTACAGCCTGTACCCCAACGAAAGCACTCGGATGGGACCCAAGCAAAGGAAACCTGACCAAGAGAATAGCCCAAAGCACTGCACATCTGAGAAATGACCCTCACTTTTAAAATTTTAAAGGTTAATAAACCTTAACAAAGGACTGAATAAGGAAAAATTGCAGCACTGGGAGTCTCTATGACCATTACGAGCAGCTCATCTACAAAACGGATGCTCTGCCTTTTATACCCTTAGCCCCTCCAAAGTTTTATCAGTCAACTCTTTCTCTGCTGTCCACTGGTGGAGATCACTTTGTTACATCTTGATTGGATGTCAGGTGTTGTTACACTGCGCCTTCTGGTCACAAGCCAGCCCTCCCAAAAGCCCTGACTACCAAGGCTGTTACAAGGGGGAGGGGAAATAAGACTATGGGAGGATATATTACAATAACATCACTATACATTTTAACATCCACATAATATCTACCTCTTAATTGGGAGAGCCAACCATTACATTACTGGCATAGAACCAGGAGAGAAGGCACTGTTGGCATAACAGCTAAAATAATTCCTCACAAATCTCCCACATATTTACACGTTTCCTGGATATGCCCAGGCCTCCTGAGTATGTACATCTCTGCCTTTATTCCCCTTTGGAAGCAATCAAACTGGCAGCATCTGCCTGCTCGCAGGAGCTGCTCCAAGCTGGAATGCGACTGGCGATGCTGATTTCCAGAGGCTTCTGTGTCCCAGGAGAAGCCAAGGCAGGAGTGGGTTGAAAGCTGCTGGAGCTGCTGCTGCTGCTCTGTGCCAGAGAGCCCTGGCTGGGCAGGGCACGGTGCCCACTGTGCTGCGGGCTCTTCCTCCTGGCAGAGCTGGGCACACCTGGGAACAAGGCATGGCAACTTGTGGGGAAATCAAAGGGTTTGTGGGGGCTGCATTGCTCTGCACACAGCCAGGCCACCTGTGGCACCGAGTTCTGGCACCTAAAAAGATGAAGCAGAAGGGGAATAGCTGGAAAAAGTTTCATTTTGACCTTTCTTACCTGTTCACAGAAGTTGCCAAAATGAAAGTTACCAAGCAGGGCCTGATCCCTGCTGCCAGCTCAGGCTTAGAAAGGAGGCATTTGTTTATTTCAGTACTCGGTGCATAGGGAATCACTTCCCTAACACCTGCACACCCAGCAATCTCACTTACTAGTTTGTATCCATGGAACTAAGACAGAGTCAATACTTTGCTGAAACTCACAGGCTAAACATTACTCCAAATTCTTTGACATATTTAAATCATTTCTCAGAATTGATTGACAGCAGAGTAGGAGTATCCTGTAGGTCCCTGGTGGTCACTGCCACAGGTTCAGGAGGAGACTCATGCACAAAATAATCTAAGACACAACTGGGCTTGCAAAGCAAATTTATTCCATTAGTTCCAGTGGCAAATAATACATACCAACCCCTGGATTCCCAAAAATCCGCTGAGCAGGAGAGGGAGATGCAGCGTGGTGCTTGGTGGGGGGGGCGGGTAGGCAGTGCACTTCCAGGACCTCCCCTGGATCAAAAGGGCGTGCATCTCATCCTTCTCACCCCTCCAGCCCAGAACCAGGCCTTCTATCTCCTGCACAGGAGCGGAATTTTCCCAGTTACAGCATCAGCTCACACATGGCCGACACGTGAGATGAAGCCGCGGTGGCTCACGATACCAACTCCATGCCAACAACAGCTCCGTTATGCATTGTTCCCCTTTCAAACCTTAACTGCCCACCCATTGACCAATACATTGTTTCTCTTTCAAGTATCATGTTCCCACCTGTAATAAATAAAAAGGTCTTTGTTCATCAAAGCGAGCATTGAAGGAGATAAGAATTTGAACTGAGTAGGGAATTTCAAGATGTGGGAGGAGAAGGGGGGGGGGGCGGGCTGAGGGAACAGCAAGTATCCTGCTTAAGAATTGTGCAGCTGCAACTAGCATAGAAGACTGTGTAACTAATTATATACTGTCGCTTTTCATTCTTTTCTCCTCTCTCCAACTTCCTTGTTTTCGCCTGGATACTCTTTCCCGGAGCGCTGGCCAGGCGCTTCCAGGAGCCGCCGGAGAGAGAGAGAAGCAACAAACACCTTTGTGGGTTCGTCTGACACAGACAGAGCTGTTTAGAGAGCGCGATCAAGACCGGGATAAAGAGACTCAAGAGATTGGGCACTTGTTGTGCAGTCCTAAAGTAGGTTGTATTTGCCCGATCGCCGCACGTACAAGTGACCCTGATCTCGGGTCCAGACAAAGGTTTTATAGGGGAAAATAAGAGATAAGGTGAGACCAATAGAACAATGCCCACTGTGAATACATTATAGGTAAAATCCAATGGGAATAACTCCAGGGGGAAGGATGAATACATGTAAAAATACAGAATAGAAACTCCAGCTTTAGGTTTAGGAAATAGAAACTCCCATCTCAAATTCACAAAGCCTTTTTGCTCCGTTTGCGTAGCTGCACACTGCAACAATATATAAGTTAACTTTTAGGCCAAGGACAATCTGTAAGGAAGATGAGGAGCCTTCATCCCTATGACCACCAAGGGCAGAAAAAAAAGACCCCCTAGCAACAGAGTGCATTGAGAGAAAATACAGAAAGAAGAAAAAAAAAAAATGGAAAGAAGAAAAAAAAAAAAAAAAAAGACTATAAAAGCAAAAAGGGCAAAGGGGGAGGGCGCGCAGCGGTAGAGCAGAGACTCTCCAGCCACCCAGCGCTGTCTTTTGCTTACTACTGCTTGCTTAATAAATTTTTGTTAATTGATTTATCTATAATTGGCCTCCCCAATTGAATTTGTCCATAACAAATTTGGTGCCGTGACTCGGATAAGGCCGACCGGGTGGGAATTCCTCATCGGGGAGGCGCCTGCAGAGGCCGCTGCAGAGGCAGCCCTGGTGCAGGCTTTGCCTTCCCGGACCCTTACCAACGAACCTAAATTTGTTATTAAGCCAAAGGGATACTGGTAACCCTGTAATCTTTGTGCACAAAGCCCGGGTAAAGATGCAGGACAGCGTGAGTATAAAAGTGGGAATCCGCTCGATTAGGGTTGAGATCCCAGGACATAACGTATGAGATGTCCTTTTAGGACGAGGCAAGTGTGGGCCTCTAAGTAGTGCAGTTTCCAGACCCCGAGAGGGGCTGGGCCACAAACAGGGGACCATGAGTGTGTGTGTGCATGAAGGTGTCTTGGGAGATGGGACAGAGGAAAAGCAAGCTCTCTGACTCCATGGGGATGGGGACCCAATAAAGCTTCACCAGATACCCCCTGACAGTCCGTTAGGTCTAATGATAAAATCGTGGGATGAATATCCTTCAAGAAAAGGGAAGAATAGGGCAAAAATGATACATTATTGTATGGGGAGGGAAACAGATCCGTGGTGATAATTTATTTTGGCCAGTGTTTGGAAGCTCCGAGGACTGGATTTGCCAGGCATTAAACATTTATGGAAACTCTAAAAAACCTTTTGATATGGAAGAGAGCAAGTATGCTGCTCTCTGGATAGTGGGGGAAACAAGAGCAAAACTTTTTGCCTTAAGCACCCAGGGAGGGAAAAACAAAAAGCCTGAGGAAGTTCCAACTGCACCCCCTCTACCATACATACCTCCCCCTCCTCCACCCCCACCAGCACCACCCGTAGTCTACCCCGATTTGGATCAAGGGGGAGATTTTGATAACCAAGAGGTAGAAATCCCGGAGCCGGTCTCTGAGGAAAATTGCCATGTTACTCGTAGCCTAACAAGGGGGGAAAGAGAAAGGGAAGGGCAAGCTCTTTATCCATTAAGGGAAGTAGCTTTGGGAATGATCCCTAACCCCAATGCTGGTCAGCAGGGACAAACAGCCCAAATTCCGGGAATAGGTTATGTGGAGGTACCTCTCAAGTCAGGAGATGCGAGGGAGTTCAAGAAAGAAATGGGACACCTATTGGAAGACCCCCTTGGAGTTGCAGAGTGGGTGGATCAGTTTCTGGGGCCCAATGTATGTACGTGGGACGAAATGCAGTCAATACTGGGGATTCTGTTCACATCTGAGGAGCGAGGGATGATCAGGATGGCCGGTATGAGGATTTGGGATAGAGACCATCAGGCAGGACCCCAAACAGATGCTAAGTGGCCTTTACAGCGTCCTAATTGGGATAAACAGGATCCCCTGCATAGGACACATATGTCAGACTGAAGAACAATTCTCATCCAAGGGATCAGAGAATCAGTCCCTAAGCGGCAGATGTGAATAAAGCTTTTTGTGAGAGTCAAAAGAAAGATGAGGATCCCATGGAATGGTTAGGACGGCTCCGGAGTGTGGGAGGGGTTCCTGCTCTCCCTTGGGAGGCAGCAACAGTCTAGAAAAGGTTGCCAATCAACTGCTGCTCTCCGCCCTGGAAGAGCTGTCTGTCAATGCTTGGTACTCTCCCCAGTTCCAGAAAGTTCAGTTATTCTGTTATCCCCATTGGCCCCTGTTAGAATACCACTCCACCTCAGTACCCTGATTGGTTCTCTGTATGTCACCCCACTCTGTTTTCTCCCCTTTACCCGTTGCCCATTGGTTGTTTTGTACCCTAACCACTCCTATTCCTTTGCCCTTAATACCCGGCCCCGCCTTCCCTCGGGGCTCCTGGAGCTTGCTCCCTCCTAGAGAGCTTGTGTCCCTTCCCTCCTTCTCCTGTTCCTGCGACTCTCCTGAAATAAAGCCTCTAGGAATACAGCCTCTCCAGAGTCCTTCCGTCCTTCCAGTGGAGTTATCCGGGTCCCGCCACCTCCTCCCCGCGGACCAGTCAGCCGAGGGTTTTCCCCCACACTGGCTGGGCACCCGGGTGAAGCCAGGAGGATTTATAATTTAATACACTGGAGATCTTTTCAGCTGTACTCCGGAGTAAACCCTGACACTCCGGAAGGACAGATGTTGTTAAAAACCCAATTCGTGGCCAGAGCCTGGCCTGACATTAGGAGAAAGTTGGAAAAGATTGAGGATTGGCACGGTAGAGGCCTGGACGAGTTGTTGCAGGAGGCTCAGAAAGTGTATGTCCGGAGAGAGGAAGAAGGACAGAGGAAACGATCGAGAGTAATGATGGCTGTGGTATGTGAAGGGCAGAAGGGAATGCCTCATCGGTTCCAGGGAAGTAAGCCGAACGGCCAGAGGGTGGAAGGAGGGAGAAGAGAAAAGGAGGGTGGACAGGGAAGCTGCTTTTATTGTGGTAAGAGAGGGCATTTTCAGCGGGAATGCAGAAAAAGGTTGGCAGATGAAAAGCAATTCAAGGAAGATTGAGGAAGTCAGGGGCTCTATTTGCTGGGGACCCAGGAAAGAACAGAGCCCCTGGTAAAATTGAGAATTGGTCCCCAGCAGCAAGAATAGGAGCTCCTTGTGGACTCAGGAGCCGAGAGATCAACAGTTCAAACCCTTCCCTCAGGGTGTAAATTATCAAGAGAAACAATACATGTAGTTGGGGCAAAAGGGGAAGCCTTTAAAATGCCTGTAATTAAAGACGTGATTTTTGAAACCAGCTCCAAAATAGGTATAGAGTCACTGCTATTAGTTCCAGAGGTTGACTATAACTTACTGGGACGAGATTTGATGATTGAATTAGGAATTGGAATCAACATAAATGACAAAAAGCTGAATATTAAATTATGTTCTCTTCGGGTAGAGGACAAACAGAAAATTAACCCTGAAGTATGGTATACCCCAGAAACAGCGGGCTGATTGGACATAAAACCCTTTGAAGTAATGTTAAGGAATCCTGAAGTCCCAGTTAGAGTTAAGCAATACCCAATTCCAAATGAAGGAAGGAAAGGGGTCAAACCTGAAATCGAAAGATTAAAAACACAAGGGTTATTAGAACCCTGCATGTCCCCTTAATAATCCTATCCTTCCATCGTGTTAAAAAACCCAATGGGAAATACTTTTTCGTACGTGATTTACGAGAAATTAACAAAAGGGCTGTAGAAAGATTCCCGGTAGTAGCTAACCCTTATATTTTATTAAGTCAGTTAGGCCCCGAAAATCAGTGGTATAGTGCTATAGATTTAAAGGATGCATTTTGGGCATGTCCCCTCAAAGAGAGCTGTAGGGACTATTTTTGCCTTTGAATGGGAAGACCCAGACACCCACAGGGTACTCCCACAAGGGTTTACAGAGTCCCCTGATTTATTCGGCCAGGCACTGGAGCAGCTACTTACAGGTTTTCAATTGAGAGAAGGGGCTGTCCTGATTCAGTATGTAGATGACTTGTTAATAGCTGGAAAAGAAGAGGAAGTTGTCAGGGAAGAGAGTATGAGATTACTCAATTTTCTAAGTCTGAAAGGACTCAAAGTGTCAAAATCCAAACTACAATTTGTGGAAAAAGAGGTGAAGTATCTCAGACATAGACTGAGTCAAGGAATGAAGAAATTAGACCTGGAAAGGGTTAAGAGAATCTTGGCTATGCCAAGGCCAAGGACGAAGCGGGAGGTTAGACAGCTGCTAGGATTGTTTGGGTACTGTAGACAATGGATAGTGGGATTTAGCGGGAAAGTAAAATTCCTATATGAGAAACTAACTAAAGAAGGCTTGCTTAGGTGGACTCAGGAAGATGAGGAAAAACTACAGGACCTTAAGGCAGAATTAGTAAATGCACCGGTTCTCAGTCTTCCTGATTTAAAAAGGCCCTTTTATCTTTTTGTAAATATTAAGGGTGGTACAGCATACAGAGTATTAGCTCAAGATTGGGCAGGGAGTAAAAAACCGGTGGCTTCTTTATCAAAACTGCTAGACCCAGTATCTAGGGGTTGGCCCACTTGTTTACAAACAATAGTTGCAGCAGTACTGTTAGTAGAGGAAACAGTAAAAATAACCTTTGGAGGGGAATTACATGTACTATCTCCCCACAACATTCGAGGAGTGTTAAAGCAAAAAGCAGAGAAATGGATCACAGATGCTAGGCTCCTAAAATATGAGGGAATCCTGATTGCTTCACCAAAATTAAGCTTAGAAACCACTTCCCTCCAAAACCCTACTCAATTTCTGTACGGAGAACCTAACAAAAACTTGACACACGATTGCCTAAAAGTTCTTGAAGAACAGACAAAGATAAGGCCTGATTTGGAGGAAGAAGAACTAGAAGATGGTGAGAAATTATTTTTGGATGGGTCGTCTTGAGTAATGGATGGAAAAAGAAAATCAGGTTACTCTGTAATTGATGGAAAAAACTTGAAGGTAATAGAATCAGGGCCATTAAGCTCAGGGTGGCCGGCACAGGCCTGTGAGTTACATGCAGTATTACGGGCATTAGAGCAGTTGAAAGGAAAGGTTGGAACCATTTATACAGACTCAAAATATGCTTATGGGGTAATACACACATTTGGAAAGATATGGGAAGAAAGGGGCTTGATTAATTCACAGGGAAAGGAATTAATTAATGAAGATTTAATTGAGAGAGTACTGAGAGCTTTAAGGTTTCCTGAAGGAATCGCTGTAGTTCATGTAAAAGGCCACTAGAGGGGGATATGTAACCAAATAAGGGGAAACAATGTCGCTGATCAAGAGGCCAAAAATGCGGCTCTTAGAGTGTTAAAAGAAACTGTAATTACCAAAAGGGTTAGGGAAGACTGCCCCTATTGTGCAGCTGATTTAGAGAGCGAACCTTGTCACGACTGTTGGAAAGATTTTGGGATGTGTGGAATAAATTGTGCTTGCGAGAATCCCAACAAGAAGTATTGTATACTACACGGACCAATCCAGATATTGGTGTTCACCGAAAAGGAGCAGGAAAAACTAAGAGAAATGGGGATCATAGAAAAGGCAAATAGAAAAGAATTACCAGATGGCCGTGAGGTACTCCCCAAGTCAGTGGCTCGAAAAATCCTGGAAGCAATTCACACAAAAACACATTGGGGTACCCAGGCATTAACAGACCAATTTGCAATTAAGTACACTTGTATGGAGATGCACACCTTAGCTAAACAAATAACACAACAATGCCTAACCTGTCAACGGGTCAACAAGAGGCAATGGAGACAAAGGGAAATGGGGGGACGGGAATTGGCACATAGACCGTTTTCCCACATTCAAATCGATTTTACTGATTTGCCTGAAGTAGGAAGGTATAAACCCTTATTGGTGATAATAGATCACTTGACTCACTTTGTAGAGGCATTCCCTACCTCCAGGCCAACTACACAAACAGTAGTAAAAATACTATTAGAAGAGATAATCCCCCACTACAGACTAGCAGAAGTAATAGACTCAGACAGAGTGCCACACTTTGCCTCCAAAACAATTAAAGAAGTAGTTACAGCTCTAAGAACAAAGTGGCAATATCATACTCCCTGGCATCCAAAAAGCTCAAGTAAAGTGGGAAGGGTAAATGGGGAAATTAAGAAACAACTAACTAAATTGATGTGTGAAACACAGTTATCTTGGGTAAAATGTTTACCTTTAGCCTTGTTAAATATACTAACTCAGCCCAGAACCAATATTGGAATTTCTCCATTTGAAATGCTTTATGGGATGCCTTATGACATGGATTCTCCTATAGATCACCCTGAAATAAGTAATCAACAAATTAACCAGTATGTCATGCAACTTATGAAGGCTCGGGAAGGGCTTAGAAGAGCTGGGTTACTAGTGCAACAACCTCCTTTAGACCTAGCAATCCATAATAAAAACCGGGTGATAAGGTGTTAATAAAACCCTGGAAAGAAACCTCACTGACTCCAAATTGGGAAGGCCCCTATGTTGTTTTACTCATTACAGAAACTACATCGCGCGCCCCCCACGAACTGGCCAGTCGAGGGTCACCCTTCTGGACCGGAGCCACAGGTAGCGGCGCCAAAGTACAATTGGCACCTGAACACGCTGATCACTGCCCTGGCCAGTGAGAACGTCTCCTCAAAGCTCCCGGATCTTTGACTCGGATCTTCAGGATTTCAAGCATCATTTGGATCCAATTCCAGGAACAGTTCTACTTCTGTTCAGAGAAGACCTCTGCTTCCTGGCTTGGCCGACACCTTGTAGAGATCCTACTCTGCAGCTTCAGGGGAAGCTTTGGATTCTACAAGACTGGCAGAACTCCACCACCCTGCCAAGGCTCCCTTCTTTTTGCCTGTGTTTTTCTTCGGTGTGGTGAGTTTTAGCTGCTCTGTGATAGCAGCCGACACAGGCTCTTTGCTTTTCTTGTCTCCTTGGCTTTGGCTGGGATTTTTATCTGCAGTGGGAAACATGGGCAATCGGCTTTCCCCTGCGAGACGGGAGTTTTATTCCCAAGTTAAATCCTCCCTTGTACTGGGAAATATTCCTTATAACAAGAGGGTTCTTAAATCTTTTGTTAATTTTATTTTTCAGCATTTTCCGGATGTAACAAAGGAAGATGCTTTATCTGTTTCTTTTTGGGAAAAAGTTGGGAGACACATTTATGACATTCAAGTTTCGGGGAATTTTAAATTGGGATTTTTTTTCCTATTTACGATTCTATTTTTAATTTAGTAAAATCAAAAGGGGAGGGTTGGGCCCCCGGTTCTCCTACCCCTCATTCCTCCTCCCTCATTCCTAATCCCATTTCCCCTAAGGGTGAGTTGGGAGACAGATCCTGCCACCAAGAGGCACAGGGCTGCTGCCGTCTCCCTGCTGCTTCCCGTCCCACTCTGTCCCTTTCTTGTGCTGGGACTGGTCACCCCAGCATGAGCTCTACCCACGCCCTCGCTCCAAAAACCCGTGATCCCAGTTCTATGCCCAGTTGTTCAGTTAGTTCTAATATGGTTCACCCGACTCAAAATGGTGAGGGCCGCGTGGCCGATTGCCATGGTCCACAAAATGGCGCCTGTACCTCATCATCATTCCCTCAAGTCCCCGCCACTTTAGTGTCACCTCCCTCCTCGCCAGTTGCCGCCCCTGCGTTGGGTCCCTCCCTCACCCTCGCATCGACTTCCATGTCGTCGGGACCCTCCAGTCCGACCTCCCTGACCACACCCCTGGGTGGGCCCCTGGTGGGTGGGACAGGCCTACCAAAGTCCACACCCCAGTGGGTAGGTCAGGCCACGCCCCCTCTCCTGCCACTTCCGGTTCCCACGCAACCAGAACCGGAAGTAGGCCTGGCCGGAAGCAGGCCATCTTGGCCTGCAGGGTCTCCCATCACCAGGACCCGCCGGTCAAGGAGAGGCTCCGTACCCTAGCCCGTCCTGCTTCATCTTTGGAAGAGGATGAGGGCAGTGACAGCCTCCGACCTACCACCAAGTCAGGAGGAAGCTGGGCTCGGATATGGGCTGAAGCCATCAAGGATAGGGACCTAGATCCCACAAGGGGTCTAGGATTGTTCGTGGCACCGGTCACCCATAGGAGGGGAAAAGGGCCGAGGTGGGAACAACTACCATACACTGAGGTGAAAGAACTAAGGAAGGCTGCCAAGGACTATGGGCAGAATTCACCATTTTTAAAAAATGTACTAGATTTGACTTTTTCCGGACATACCCTAGTTCAACATAACCTAAGATATATTGCCAAGGCCATGTTTTCTCCCATGGAATTTCTTCTGTGGGAGATGCATTGGAAAAAACTAATAAAGCCACTCCTACAAAAATATGATCTAAAAGAGGTACTGGGAGATGGCACTGAGGGCCTTGAAGCTCTAGCTGGCGAGGGGGAATTTAGTAAACTGGAAGATCAAATTTTACTGCCAGAAAACTTATTAATTGAAATCTGTGATGCCGGCAAGGAGGCATTGCTGAAGATACCAGATGGCACGATCCCTCTCCAGAACTTTTCATCTGTTCTTCAGGGCCCAGAGGAAATATTTATAAAATTTGTGGACAGACTAAAGGAGGCCATAGATAGACAAATAGATAACATTGAGGCTAGGGATGAACTCCTCCGAAAAATTGCCGTGATCAATACAAACATGGAGACAAAAAAGATTTTGCAAGCACTGCCTCAAGACCCTGAGCCCACCATTTTGAAAATGGTCGAGGCGTGCTCAAAAGCAACCTCTATGGAACAGACAGTGGCATTTGCGGTTAGCAAAGGGGTAGGGGAAACAGTGGTGGACTTAATCAACACCCTTTGTTTTGGATGCAGTCAGTTGGGCCACATACAAGCAAACTGCCCACACTGGCTGCCAGAACGGTTTTACCATCAGTATACCCCCTCCCCAAGACCCTTTTACAGGAATCTCCAGCACCTACAGCCATTTTGGTCAGGAAACGGACAGCGGAGTGACGACAGGCTGCACGATGACATCAAATGGTCTGTCCCAACATCCTGCGCTTCCTACCATCCCAGAAAACCACTGCCCCAGCGGCATGTTTCCCTGGATGGCTGCAGCCATGAGGACGGACTCCGGCTCCCCCGCAGGACAAAACATCTAAGTCATAACAACTGCCAAGTCCTCTGCAGTAACATCCACATCCTTTTCCCCAATGAGGACTTGGTCCGTGTCCCTGCGGGATTCCTTCTACCGCCCTACTGCCACCGATCCACCACTGTCCTCCTTCTTGGTGACACCACACACACGCTGGATGACATCACCATCATTCCAGCAGTTGTGTGTTTTGATCCAGGTACTGAGATTACTGTCTCCGTAGTTTGCACCAATCCACCGTTTACTCTGTGCAAGTGGTCTCCGTTCGCGTCACTTTACATCCTAGATGCGCAAGAGGACAATCAAACTGATAAGGACAAACACGTTTTCTTCACCCAGAACGTGTGTCACAAAAGGCCTTTAATAACATCAACCATCTCGTTTCAGGGGAAGTGTATCACATTGAAACTGATGGCAGACACCGGAGCGGACATTACCATCCTCCCTCAGACAGAGTGGCCCCGTGACTGGGAGTTGGTGTCCCCTTGCGGCACGATCTCCAGAGTGGGAGGAGCTGTCAATTTCCTTCGCAGTAAACAACTGGTATGTGTGGAGGGACCAGAGGGACAAGTAGCAACAATTAGACCATTCGTTGTTTCTTCTAATATCATGTTGCTAGGAAGGGACGTTTTGTCCCAGTGGGGTGCCAGACTCAACATCCCTAATCCTGCATGGGATTTTTAGTATGGGCCACTGCAGAGCGCACCTCCCCGCCCTTGAATTGGACAACTGATACACTGGTGTGGGTGGACCGGTGGCCCCTACTGGTAGAGAAATTACATGTGCTCAATGAACTAGTAGAGGAGCAGGTGCGCCTGGGGCATTTAATACCTTCCACCAGCCCCTGGAACACACCTCTTTTTGTTATTAAAAAACCCGGCAAAGACAGGTGGCGCCTGCGCCAGGATCTCCGCAGGATCAATGACGTCATCAAAGATATGGGCCCCCTTCAACCAGGCCTTCCCTCCCCCTCCATGCTTCCCAGGGATTGGCAGCTTGCGGTCCTTGACATCAGAGACTGTTTTTTCAACATCCCACTGTATCCTGAAGATGCTCCCAGGTTCGCTTTCTCAGTTCCATCAATTAATCAAGGAGAACCTTATAAGAGATATCAGTGGACCACTCTGCCCCAGGGAATGAAGAATTCCCCGGTGCTTTGCCAAACATTTGTGGCCCAGGTTCTTTCCCCTATATGAACACTTTTCCCCGAGGCCATATTTCTTCACTATATGGATGACATTCTCATCTGTGCTGCTAATAACAACTATTTAAAAGCAGCCCTAGACAAGACCATTAAGACAATAAAAGCTGTGGGGTTCCAGATCATTGACGAGAAGATCCAGCTATCACCCCCCTGGAAGTACTTAGGTTTCCTAATAACTGGAAGGACCGTCATGCCCCAGACCCTTACCATCAAGGAAAACCCACAGACATTGCGGGACATACAACAGCTTTGCAGTACCATCACCTGGATTTGACTTCTCCTGGGACTCACTATGGAGGAGCTGTCGCCTCTGTTCAGCCTTCTCAAAGGCGATGGCGACTTGGCGTCACCCCGTGAGCTGACATCAGACACCTGTGGAGCCTTGGAGAGAGTCACAGACGCCCTCAAGTCCCACCAGGCGCATTGTGTGGTATGGTCCCTCCCACTTACCTGTGCCATCTTAGGTAAGTGCCCGGACCTACACAGCCTGATCTTCCAGTGGGATGCCAGCCAAAAAAACCCACTCATTATCATCGAGTGGCTGTTCCTGCCTCATCAGCCAGCAAAAACAGTAACAACCCCTGCAGAACTCATGTCCAAACTGATTATGAAAGCTCGCTAATGCCTCCAAACCCTCGCTGGGTGTGATCCGGCGTGCATTTTTCTTCCCTTAAATTTGGAACAATTGGAATCCTTACTGCAAACAAATGAAAACCTACAGATTGCGTTAGACAGCTATCCAGGCCAACTTTCCATACATTATCCTAAACACAAATTGTTTAAAGATGCACTAATTTGGCTCCAAAATCTTTTAAAAGCAAAATTCCCATAAAAAATGCTCTCACAGTCTTCACCAATGGTTTGGGTAAATCCCATAAATCGGTGATCACTTGGAAGGACCCAGACAGCCAGAGGTGGGAGTCTGACGTCCAGTTGGTTCAGGGTTCCCCCCAGAGAGCAGAACTTGCTGCGGTCATGAGAGAATTTAGAAAATTTCAACAGCCATTCAATTTGGTTACTGATTCAGCATATGTGGCCGGCATAGCAGAGTGGGCAGAGCATGCCCTGCTCAAAGAAATCCAAAATAAAACCTTATATGACTTGCTCTCGGAATTAATCTGGCTAATCTCCCACAGAGAGCAACTCTACCATATAATGCACATCCGATCACACACAGATTTACCAGGAGAAATCACAGAGGGTAACCGGAAGGCGGATATGTTGGCGATGATGGCCCATACCATAAATTCAACACTACTGAAACCTATGCTGCCATATGTACATACCCAGGCCAAGCTCAGTCACACATTCTCCCACCAGAATGCTCCAGCACTTAGCTGGCAATTTAAGATCTCCAGAGAGCAGGCCAGAGCTATAGTAGCTACATGCCCCAATTGCCAATCATTTGCACTACCAACAGTTGCTACTGGGGTTAATCCCCGAGGATTGAGGGCACTGGAGATCTGGCAGATGGATATCACCCACTTTAATTCATTTGGACGACTGAAATATATCCACGTGTCCGTTGATACATTCTCGGGAGTAGGTTTTGCTTCACTACATACAGGGGAGAAAACAAAAGATATTATTAAACACCTGTATATGGCTTTCTCCACCTTGGGTGTCCCAAAGTCACTAAAAACAGATAATGGATCAGGGTTCACATCCAAGCAGTTTAATGATTTTATGCAACAGTGGGGAATAGCCCATAACACCGGTATTCCCCACAACCCTACAGGGCAATCCCTTGTAGAAAGAACACACAAGGAAATAAAGAGACTATTAGAACAGCAACACGATTCAGCACTATGAGCCCTGTAGAAAGGTTATGTAAAGCCCTTTATGTTATTAATTTCATTAACTGCTCGGACAAAGAGCCAAATCCTCCCATCTTACATCATTTCCACAATAACACCAGAGCGCTGCTCAAAGAAAGACCTCCTGTGCTCTTTAGAGACCCTGAGTCCAAAGCCATCAAAGGTCCATATCCTCTTGTAACCTGGGGGAGAGGGTATGGATGTGTTTCCACAGAACAGGGCCCCAAGTGGATCCCAGGAAAATACATCAAGCCATATCTGGACAACACCTCCAATGGAGACAACCCCCCAGACCACTGCCCCGAGTCCATTCCAGCAGAAGACACCGTAGCCTGGAGCCGCAGAAAAAAGAAGAAAGGCATGCCTGCCAACACCGCCATGCGTGCACTCTTCAATTACAAATATTTCCCACCAGCTAATACTCTACACCCCCTTACCCCATCCCCTTCTGTTCCCTATCCTTTTCCCTCTTACCACTTCCCTCGACCTTCTACCCCTCATCCTTAGCTCAAAGTTCTCATTTATTTTATAACCTTTAATAAAATGGGGGAGAAGGGAGCGAAGGAAAAGCCATTCTTTTTAATGCATGTTTTGTTTCATTGCTAAACCAGAACCACCAAAACAACAACCACCCAGATGTCACCAGCTGGAACACCCCACCACTACCAGATTGCCACAACCACCGTTGCTTTCATCATATGGATTCAAGCGGCAAGAAGCTGGATTGTACCACAGCCCAAAGAAAACATGTGGGTCATGCTGGCGAAATCCATCAACCAAGACCACTTTTGTATGGCCACGGGCAACATAGACAACCCATTGTCTACGTGTCTGGTGGGAGTCCCTCTGTCCGAAAATTAATATCCTTACGCAGGGATGAAACCTAACTCGGCAGACTCCTGGCTTTGGTGGGCGAGGACCCTTCCACAGGCACCACAGGAACCCCAGGAATTAGACCTACTGGGGTCCACAAGAGCCCATTTTTGTATCTGATTTTAATATAAGGCTCCACAAGTAAACCCTCATAACACCATTAGGGATATCTCTCCAACAGACGAAAGATACAAAGATGATTGGTGCAATTATACCAGTATTGTATGGTCCAAGTCCTACCCATATCCCAAGGAGTTTCCCAGGGGAGTGTTTCTGATCTGCGGGGACAGAGTGTGGGCTGGGATCCCCTCCAAGATCAAAGGGGGTCCCTGTAGCCTTGGCAAACTTACCACGCTGACACCCAACAAAACCCAAATTTTAGATTGGAAAAAAGAAAGTCAATTGGCTCACCAGAAACGATCATATGGAGAATTTGATCCAAACCATGATTCAGAAATTAACGACAGGGGTAAGGGCAAGAGGCTCACCGCATCCATTTTTCTACCATGGTATGCGGCAGCAAAGGCCCTTGGTGATTTCTCACCTGGGGTATTGGCTGAGTAAGCAAGCCAATGCTACGTCCGCCACCCTATCAGACCTGCTGGCAGATGAAGAAACCACCAGACACGCTACCCTACAAAACAGAGCAGCCATAGACTTTTTACTGCTCGCCCATGGCCACAGCTGTGAGGATTTCGAGGGATGTGCTGCTTCAACTTGTCATCTAGAAGCACATCCATCCAGGCAAACATCCAGTGGATCCAAGCGCAGGTCAAAGACCTGAAGACAGAGACTCGGGCTGTGGACACGGTGAACAAAATGCTTATGCAATGGGGCATTCCTGGATGGGTGGTTCCAATTTTAAAAGGGATAATTTGGATTCTGATTATTATTTTCATGATTTCACTAGCTTTAGCCATTTTTAAGAGGACATTGACTAAAACTTTAGGAAATGTTTATTTAATTAACAAAAAGGGGGGAGATGTGGGAGGGACCCCTGCACTCCCATGGGAGGTGATGTTGTACCCTCCCTTGTTAATGTAAATCAGTGTTTAATCTACCCCCTTGTTCTAGCAAGTTATTGATTTCTGTTACCTTCATTGGCTCCTTCTGTAAGACCACTCCTTCCCCATGCCCTCATTGGTTTTGTGTATATCACCCCATCCCTGCTCCTCCCCTTAGCTTTTTCCCTATTGGCTTGTTTATACCCCAACCACTCCCACTCCTCCACAGTTATAAACCCAGCCCCGCCTTTCCTCGGGGCTCTCAGAGCCTGCTCCCTTCCCAAGTGGTTGTCTCCCTGCACCTTTCTCTTCTCCCTCATCCTCTGCCTTACCCCCAATAAACCCTCGAGGATCATAGCAGCCTGAGCGTCCTCTCGTCCTTTTGGTGGAGCTACCTGTACCCCATTGTGAGCCCCCCGCAGACCGGCCAGTTGAGGGTCACCCTGCCGGACTGGAGCCGCGGGTAGCGGCGCCAAAATACAGACTATAAAAACAAAAAGGGCAAAGGGGAGAGCGCGCCGTGGTAGACCAGAGACTCTCCGGCCGCCCAGCGCTGTCTTTTGCTCACTACCGCTTGCTTAATAAATTCTTGTTAATTGATTTCTCTATAATTGGCCTCCCCAATTGAATTTGTCCATTAAACAATATGCTTTTCTTCATTCTCTTGTCAACCTGCTCAAAGATGGATCAAATATGGCAGGACCTTGGACACGACTCCAGTTCCTGACTCAGGCATTTGGGAAATATTCCATTCCTCAAAGTCTCCATTGCTGGTCAAGAGTCTCCTAAAAACACTTCCTTCCCTTTGAATGCATTCCAGCTACCTTCTTACCAGGACCACTCTCTTTATTCTCAAGGCTAAAACAGCCACTTGCACACACTAAGCACTGCAAGGGGGCAATACAGGGTTCAGTGCTGCCTGTTAAAGCTAAAGGAATTCACAAGGCTAAGCCCTATTTGTTACACTTAACGCCTCTCCTTCCCATTCTTGGAATCAAACACAAGCCTTTCATCAATACACCCTGTGAGTACTCTTGCTGAGTGAAGCCACATTGCTGTGTCAATAAAGTAGACGGGACTCAGTTTCTTCATGCAGGGAAAGCCAACTCTTTATTCACATAACTCATTTTTATACCATTTTCACGGACCTCATATTCAACTCCAATTGCCTGGTCGTTTTCTTGCCACACAATTCATTGCTGAGAAGGTGTTTTAGTGTGGAAGTGCTAAGACTCTCTCTTTTACTCAGGTGTTTACATTTTTCCTTTGTGGACTCTCATGGGACAGATTTCTTGTTTTTTCCAGATGCAAACTGTAATAACTGCAGTCATTTTTATGATTTTTCACATGGGAAGTTAGCTAGCTGCATGTAGAAGACATAACAGGCCAGCTGGTCATATTTAGCAGAGCAAAGCCTGATTTTTTTATAAGGCCTTTCTTTGACAATACCCCTACCTGTGTGCAACACATTGTGACTTTCTTTCAGAAATTAACGAAAAAAACACAGATTGTCTACTGCAATTATTCTGCTCTCTTTCAAATCAGTTCACTACTCAAGCAAAACCCTCTGGCACATCCCCAATTCCCTCTCTCCCAGCAGCTCAGAGCTGCGTTGCACAGCGCTTGCTGTGCGCCAGACAGCACAAAGCAGGCTGGCCTGCTGGCCCTGAGTATTTCTGCAAAACACTCTGCATTTCCCACTTTTGCTCTGGCTCAGTGCAGAACTGCAGGACTGCAGGCGCTTCCTCCCAGAGCTGTGGGAGGCACCGGCTCCTGCAGACGGGAGCTGACAAGCTGTCACTGCCTCCCGCTGGCCTCGGCTCCCCTGGCAGAAGTGCCGTGCCTGAAGGACGCTGCCCTGGGCTCCAGCCTGCCCAGCAGCCCGGCTCCCTCCCCCGGTGCCCAGAGTGCTGCACATACTGCTAACCTTTCCCAGGAGTCACAGGGCAGCCGGCAGAAGAGTAGGAATGCTCAGCCAGGCCACCGGCCCTCGGCTGCCCTTCCCCTTTCTCTCGCCCGGGGCAGACTCCAGACGGCCAATGCCTCCGGGCTGGGCTGTGCCCAGCAGGGCTCCGCTTCCCCTCGGCAGCAGCCAGCTGCCGCTTGGCCTCTGAGAGCGGAGGATGCAGCCGGGGCCAGGAAGAGTCACGCAGGGCCGGGCTGCTGCCTCCTGCAGCTACAAGGGCCTCCTGGCAGCCTGCCTCTGCCGAGGCTCAGGCTGCTCCGGGCTCTGCCGGGGCTCTGCTGTGGCTCCAGCCCGGGCAGGGCCGGGCCTGCTCTCACCTCACAGTCGCTGACAGCTCTGCACCGCAGGAGACCTTTCAGAGCACCCTCTCTGATCTTGCTGCTTTCTCAGCTGAGCAAGGCTCTCCTCCAGCCAAAGACATTGCACTTAGGGATACAAATCCAAGTGCAGGCGCCCAAGTGCTCTGGAGTCACAGCTGAAGGCCTGCATCTGCACAGGATGTTTGGGCTTCCCCACTCCCCCTTTGGTTTTTCCTGCTAATGCCATTGCCCTTTCTGCCTCAACTAGAAGTGCCCCAGATGTGCCAAAAGGGACCAGTGTGCTGTATTCCAAAGGCAGTGTGGTCTGAAGAGGATGAATGAAGAAGAGCCTTCCCCACTTTCACACTGTGCCAAAGACTCTGTAAGTGTCACTTTCCACCTTCTGGAAACTGACAATTCAGAAGGAAATGTCGAGGTTATTCACAGAGTGAGGAAGAAGGGAATCTTCAAGGTGAGTTGTGGTTTCAGAAACTTTATTCATTTCCAATCCTACTGTTCCAAGTCCGATTAGACAATCCTACCTAAGCCTAAGCCTAAGCCTAAGCCTAAGCCTAAACCTAACCCTAACCTACAATCCTACTCTAAGTCAATGGTAATGGTCCTGATGTGATTATCACATTCTTGCCTCCTTCCTCTTCTTCACTGAAACAATCAGTGGCACCAGGCTGGACACAGGCTCAGCAAGTGTTACAAATGGATGCTGCATAAAGGAAAAAAAAAAAACAACAAAAACCAATGAACCGTGACTTTCCAAGTTCAGTATTTCAGAGGATTCCTCTGGCTCCTAGAAAGATGCAGAAAGAGGACCAATGGGACCATCTGCACCTCCATCTTTATGTGCAGGACCTTGCCATCACAGGCAAACCTGGCCCAGAATCCCATTCATCTCTTTATTGTGTTGTCTTCATCTAGCTGGGATTTTTGCCCTGCCAGTGCTCTAGAAATGGTGCTTTCTGTCCCTGGGGTTTCTTCCTTTCAGGAAACTCCAATGACCCACATAGGTCCCTGTCTTTGAGAGACAGGCACCGTGCTAATTTCCACAAGGAGACAGAGCAGTGTCTACCTTTCCATGCCCTGCCCCTCCTGTGCTGGATGGCACCTTCCTTCCCAGAAGGGCCAGCCGAGTGGCGCTGGCTGCTGCAGTTCCCTCTCTGCCACACAGCCTGGCAGTAAGCCTGGGCCAGTTCCCCTCTGCCTGAGCGTGCCAGGCAGCAGATGGGGCTGGGACAAGTGCCTCTCAGCTGCCACTGTCTGCGTGCCAGAAACCTCTAAGGGTGGGGTGGGGAGCACAAACCAGGGCCCCTCAGAGGCTCAAAGTGAGCCCCCCACAGCCCCTCCTGCCCACAGCCAAATCTCTCCAGACTGCTCTGCCAGGACTGGCTTCCTTGGGTTCCTCCACCACCATTTCATGGCTCTGTACCCTGCATTGCTGTACTTCAGTTCTTTTTGCCATTAGATAAAACAGAACACAAAACAAATTACAAAACAGGGTGACAGAAACAGAGGACAGAGCACCTCTCCTCTGAGGACAGGCTGAGAGACCTGGAGCTATTCCGCCTGGAGGAGAACTGGCCCCAGGGAGACTTCATTGCTGAGTTCCAGTACTTCAAAGGGGATTCTCAGGAAGTAGGAAATACCTTTTTTAACAGGCTCCGTTGCAATAGGACGTGGGATAATATTTGTAATATAAAATGGGGATTGAGTCATATTAGGTCTAAGGAAGAACTTGTTTACTTGGAGCATGGTGCCACACTGGCACAGGTTGTCCTTAGAGCTGGTAGGTGCCCCATCCTGGGGAGGGATAGGGCAAACATTCCAGGTCAGGTGGGAAGGGGCTCTGAACAACCTGATCTCTCCCTGCTCTTTGCAGGACACTTGGACCAGATGACCTTCACAGGGCCCTCCCAGCCCAGCCCAGCCCAGACTAGAATTCCTCACTGTTTTCATTTGAACAGCACAAGGAGTGGAGGTCGGGAGGAAGGAGGCTCATCTGATGCCTTGGACCTCAGTGGAGGAGGAGCCCATCCCTCAGACACTCTTTCACCTGCAGCCCCTTTGCATTTTACCTGCAGGAGCTCCTTGGCAGACCAGCGCCGCGCCTCGTCTGTCTGCAGGCAGCAGCTCAGGAAGTCACGCAGGCAAGGCGAGAATCGGTTGGGCTGCTGCAGCTTTGGTGTCCCTCGTATGGCTATCAGGAGTTGAGGCTGGGGAAAAAGGAAACATAAGGCTCCAGCTGCTTCTTCCCCATCTGTAGCTGCTCTCTCAGGTCCCATTGTTTAAGCTCCACTCTGCAGAAACTGCCGTGGCAGAGACCCAGAGATGACTTTCCTTTACCAACCAAAAAGCCAAACCCCGATGCAGCCACAGCTTTTCCAACATTCATCAGATCTTGCCTTGGCAGCTGATTTCATTGACTGACCTAGTTAGTGGGAACTACGTCAGCAAAAGCACGTTTTGCTTCTCTGAGGATTCACACAAGCCTGACAGGCTATTTGGAAGGGGGAGTTTGTTCTATCCATACTATTCCCAAGGATTATTACATGAAAGGAATTTTGCAGTGCTTGTTGGTCCCTTTAGCACAGCTTCCATGAAACAAAAATTATCAAGTTTTGTTTTTTTTTTTTCTCCTCTTGAAAAAATGCAGATGCAGAATCCACCTAAAATAGACAGAAATAACAATGGAAGGAGGCCTGGGAGTCTCCATGAAAATGCCCACCACAATAGTGACAGCTCTGTGCTGGTGGCACTGAAAAAGATGGTGACCGAAGAGACTTTGTTACTTTCTTCTTCAACCCAGAGGAAAAATTCCTTCACTTTTCCCACACCCCCAGAGGTCACAAAGAGGGTTTTATCCTGTCTCTCTGCAGCTGTGCTCAGCCACTGGACATGGTGGGGAGCTGGAGTCCTCACTGTCCTTAGAACTGTGCAAGCCAGGGATGGCCCTGCTCCTGTGGTAAAGGAACACAGCACCGGTGTCAACCGCCCACGTTGGATCCCAGCCCCAGGCACCTGGCTGCGAGCTCATCAACTTGTTAAAGTACCCAGAAACAGCCAAGAGTTTAGTGTACAATTCTAACTGCACTCGGAGAAAAACACATCCTAAACTTATCCAGGCCACCCACACGCATGACTGAACAATGTACAGATGATTTGAAAGCCTGAAAATTTTGAAGACCCACAGGATTGGGAAAAGATGCTATAGTTTCGAGGAAAATTGATGTGCTGTGGTAAATGAAGGGAAAAGCAAGCAGAACTTGCTTGGGTATTGCTTTGGTGTTTTTTTCTCCTTTTTCTTTTTATTCTTTTGCTTTTTCTTTTTTTTTTTTTCTTTCTTTTTTTTCCCTTTTCCTTTTCCTTTTTTTCTTTTCATTTTCTCTTCCTTTTCCTCTTCCTTTCCCTTTTTCTCTTACTTTTTCTTTTTTTCTTTTCCCTTTTCTCTTCCTCTTACTTTTCCATTTTCTTTTTTTCTTTTTTCTTTTTCTATAAAATTGAAACTAGGAAGATTCAATCTCCATTTTGAAGGATATTTATCACACATCCAACCATTCCACTGAAAAATTCCTTTTCTTCAGAGACAGAGCTCCAACATTGTTCAAAAAGCAAGTGAAAAATGTCAGGCATGGCTGGAGGCCAAAATGGCAGGTTTCTGAGCTGGTTACATTTCTGAACTGGTTACCTTCCTCTTCCCTTCTGATGTAACCAAATCGACAGCAGATGCTGATGTGCTGCAGGGACATTTTTAGAAGGGGACCTTGGTGGAAGTGGTGCCAGCAGATGGCAATGGGATTTTGTCCAATGGCACACTGAACATGGGACAGGTGAGAAAGACAGTGGGATCAGTGAGTATTTGCACCTTACCAAAACAGGAGTTTCATTCTGGTAAGGAACTTCTCGTTCCACCATTTCGATGCCCACGATTCCAACAGACCATATGTCCACTTTGGGGCCACATGGTTGACCTGTCACCACTTCAGGCGCCATCCACCCAGAAGTGCTGGCCACTGAGCTCCGTTGACTCTGCTCAGGGGTGAGCTGAGCAAAGAGGCCAGAGTCAGCTGTGGAGAAAAAAAAATATCATGAAAGCCAGCTCAAGTTAGGAAATCAAGCAAAAGAATTCCCCACTCTCAGACTAAGAATGTGCTGTTGAGTCTCCTGGAGAACTGTCCACGCTCTGTTTCCTCAGGGCTTTAGACAAGGAAATATGGAATTGGCTACTTCAAAAAAAAAACACGTCATTTTTTAGACTACCTCCAGCCTTTTATTTTTCTGATGCTTTAGATTTGTAGCTCCATCCCTTTGGAAGAGACACACACAGAGCAACGCCACTCTTGACTCCTTGTTCCTTGTCATACTTCTGTGCATGTTGCAACTGTGCCCACAGTTTGTGGCAGGGTTCCCTGCACTGCCACCAGCACCATTTTTGGGGAGCTGGCAGTCACTCAAAGCAGCCCCACAGCCCACATCCCTGGAATGCTGCACCTGACCAAGAATATACTGACCCAGCTTGACAGAGCCATCGGTTCTGAGAAGGATGTTGCTGCTCTTCACATCTCGGTGGATCACGAGGTTCGAGTGAAGAAATTCCAGGCCTTGCAGGCACTGAGAGAGAAAACAGAAACAGGAGGGCAAAAATTAGTGATGTGATTTCACCACACAAGAAAGGAAACAGCTCTAAAGATTGCCTCTGCAGGGGAATGGTGAGTAATGGCAGAACACAGTGCCATTGAGAGGAAGAGCTTGCTGCTCCACCACTTGCAGAGCAGGACCTTTCTAAGGAAAGACATGTCAGCTTTTGAAAAAGCAACAGCACCTGCTGTTGTTGTAGACTGTCCCCTGCAAACCAGCCAGGATGACTGCTGCTGCTGTGGATGTGCTCTCTCCAAACTAGGGTTTGCCAAGAAAGAAAAAGTCCCTCCCTTTGGTGTGAAGTTGTGGATATTCTCAGCTCAGTCAGAGAGAAAGAGAAAGGTTTTCTAACCAAGCAAGAGCCTGGGAAACAGTTGGGAAAGAATGTAAATAATTCTCTAATCTATCTTGTTATTCACATTGTTTATAGATATGCTCTGCCACTGTGCGTCATTCACTGCACACCAGTGGTGTGACATGTTTTTACTCTAAGACCGATGAAATTAGTCTTCTCGATGTCCTCTATATATAGAGCGGTATATTTGAAATAAATCAGAGCTCATTTTCTTTGCCTTCTGATCTGGAGTTCTCTGTTCCCCTCCTGCTCGACAGCGACATGAAGTGGATCACTTTGGGGTGGGAGGCTGTATGACAAAGGTTTTGTTGCTGGCCTCAGCACGGGCTTGGAAGTATCATATCAGTTCCCTGCCTGATGCAAACACTGTGTTGTGTGACCACTGCCCTTTTCAGCTAAGGACTGTGTGAAATGAGTAACTTTTCCTTTGCCATTAGTTTCAAATCCTGCCACCAGCACCTTTGCTTTTACAGGCAAGGAATGCAGTGCAGACAGGCTTGAGGCAAATGTTTAGAGAGGCAAGGTGGAGAACAGCAAATACAAATACACAAGAGAGAGTGAGAATGCAACAGCAGAAGGTAAGAGTACAGGAACAGAGTACAGTGAGTGCAGGGGCACTGGCAGGCATTTCACTTGAGATGCTTTTGCTTGCCCATAGCATACCAGCAACACAGAAACAAAGCTTGGCACATGAAATCTCTCCAGGTCTGAGCCCTGTTTCCCAGACAATCCTGCCCAAGCCCTGGGCAGCACAGGTGGGATTGCTGACCTCCCGACTGATGGCTGCCATCTCTCTTTCAGACATGTGAGTCTCGCTGATGACATCGCTCAGAGTGCCTCTGTCCATGTACTCCATGACCAGCCAGAGCTGCTCATCCAAAAGGTAGCTGAAAGAAGGAAACAAGGGGTGGAGATGAACGTGCATGTTTGAAAACAACAACGTTGCTGTTGGAAAACAACAAGGGTTGTTTCCGGGTGCCTTTGTGACAAGGACAGAATAAAAGGAATAGACAATCCCTCTCAGCTGTGCCTTGTTTGCAATCTGTGCAGTCTCAAGGAGAAAGGTACAGCTGTGAAAAAGGAGATGTCTTAGATGGCCAGCAAGCAAAAAGTGCAGTTTAGTAACAGCCTAGATAAAAGACGTGTCACACATGCTGTTTCTGGAAATAAACACCTAATCTTCCTGGCATGCACAGCAATGGAAAAGGGACAACAATCCAAGGGATATCCTCTCTAGGATGGTTTATCAGAATTAAAAGGTGCTGAGAAAAATTTGAAAAACTCAAGCCTCAAAACAATGTGGAGGCAGTGAACTTACAGGGTATTGAATTAGTAAGATAGGGCTGATCCAGGTTTTTGAAAACTTTTCAAACTGCATTTGCCAGGGTGGTTTAATGCAGACCAAATGCACTCTCTTCCCATCCACTGGAGAGAAGTAGAGAAATAATAATTAACCAATAATTACCAGCTCTATTTTCTGCCAATGACCAAAGTGGGTTTTTAACTTTGCATGCTTGCAGTATGTAAACAAACATTGCTGGGACAACAAAACAACAACCACTCACCTCTTTAAATAATTCACAATGTTTGGGTGCTTATTCATTTTCATGACCCGGAGTTCATTAAAGGTTGCTTCCTTCCTGATCAGTCCTTGAAGATTTATTTTCTTTATGGCCATTTAAAATGATGTTGCAAATCAGTAACATTAAAAGCTGGTGGCGTGAGAACAATTTCTCACATGGAGTGAGTGATTTTGGAATAACACAGCCAAACTGCGCCAAACTGCCTTGTGATTAGACATTGGAATGGGAACAGAGTTCCAACAGCCCATTTCTCTGCTCCTTGGGGCCAGTTACAGGACATGTGGCCGCTGACATTTTGCCTTGACCATTTGGTAACAGTGATGTCTCAACTATCACCCACAAAGCTCTGAGCACACTCCCTGCTGCTTTGTATGGGATTCAGAAGAAGTAATCCATGCCTTAATACTCTGTGGATACATCTTGGGCTATGGGCAGGGCTTAGGGCTTTTAGGGACACCATGCAGATCTCTCCCTACGTGCAGTTCCCAAGTGCAGCACTGCAGGTGGCTAAGGAACTACCAGTAACTTTCAGATGCATTTGCTGGCAACCAGAAGTGAGAATTCTGAAGCTGTAGCTCCAAAGAGCAGTGAGATGCTCAAAGGCACCACCTTTGTTTTAGCAATGGAGGGCGAGTGAGCGCGTCCTTCTCTGAAAGGAACCGCTGCCCTCTGTGCCTTCCTTCTGGCAGCTGAGAAGGACAAAGACTGTCCCAGCTGCAATTTGCACACTGGCACCAGTCTGTGCTTCTTGTGCCTTTTCAGCACAGCTCTACGCAAAGCTCCAGCCCCAGCTTATCAAAACACAGGGGAGAGCCCTTGAGTGCAGCAGAGTCTGTGGCAGCTGTTGACATTTACCTCTCCTCCTGTGGCAGTGTCGAGCGCTCTACAAACATCTCCAAAAGTCCTAGAAACAAAATAGTAGCAAAGGAAGGAGAAGCCATTTAGATCTTGCAGTGAAAGCCAGCCCACAGAGATCTCTGCTGTAAATGCCTAAGACCTGCAGGACACTGGAAGCATAGACATGTCTTTGGCAATGCCTTCTGACCACACTTACAAATTCTGATCAGCACTGACAATCTAACCCCAGCGTCTGAATATGTTTGCAGCTTGTCTGACTTCACACTTGATGGATATTCTACCAGCAAGACACCTGGTGCATAGTTTTTGTAAAATTAACATTGGTTGGACTCACACACTGCCAATATTTTCCAGTTCAATGTATTTTATAATGGGATTTTCCATCTTCACTGTTCTCCCTGAGGGAAAGAAAATGCAAGATGCTCACTTTAATGCAGAGATCCCAGCTTCCAGGAGATACAAAAGGCAGCCCCACTGTCTGGAGCTCTGAGCCCTTTGTGGTCAGCTGGCTGACGACAAGAACAACAACAGGAATAGGAACAACAACAAGAAGAAAGGCAGCTCCGCAGCACAAGTGGCCGGCACAGAGACTGATTTTCTAGAGTCCTTTGAAGAGAGAGAGCTCTTGAGAGCAGATACACAGGGAAGTACAGGGAGAAACATTCAGAGACCCGAAGAGAACAGCTACTAAGGCAAGTAAGTTTGTCATCTAAAAACATTAAGGAGAGCTGGAAATAAGAGAGCCTTTGCTTTCTTGGGAATAAACACTGTGAGATTCAACAAAAGGTTTCCTACTTGCTAAGATGAAATGCACCTTGATATCTAGAATCAATTCCTCTGAACAGATGCCAAGTTCAGAACAGGAGGAATATTGCCAAGTGTTCCCATCTTCTCCACCTTGCAGCAGTTTGCCAGAAGAATGCCTCTGTGTTTGTAAACCAGAGCAGCTCATGCTCTAACCAATCCCAATGGGGCTTTCAGGACCAGGACCCTCACTCTTTATGAGCAGGGTGAGTTCAAAGATGCCCTTGCCTGTGCCCCACATGAAGAACCACACTGCTTCTCTTCACCCTGACAGCAGGCATCAGTCACTCCCATTGGACTCGCCCTCTCGGCACCACACACGTCCCCATCTTCCCAACTCGGCACGGCAGGCAAGGGCAGAGAGGACAGCAGTGCTCCTCAGGTGCCAGTGTGACACAGACAGCTGCCCAGAGGAGATGCTGACCTTCTCGTGGGCCCAGGCCATGCGACGCAGAAACCGTCCCAGGCAAAGGGCTGCTGGCTCAGGCAGCTCCGCGCTGCAGTGGCTGGGCGGCATCGGGACTCTCCCGGCTAAGGAAGGCTCCAGCCTCTGCAGTCCCACCAGCCCTCAGGGCCAGGGCAGCTACCACAACAAGGCTGGCAAAGCCCAAGCATGAGCACTGACAGGCACTGATGGGAAGAAGCCAGAGCGAACCTTTTTGTCCCAACAGGTGATGACAGACACAGCATCAACTAGGCTGTGTTCTCAACCCTACCAGGTCTTATCTGAGAGCACAGCACTGGCAGCTGTTATGGGCAAGAAGCAGAATAAATGCCCTGTGCTGCAGAATCACAAAGGGCTTGATGTCTTCTCCTAGAGACTGCTCTGAGCAGGGGTTGTGCCAATGGCTAGGACTCAAGCAGTCGCATCCTTCTGCTGATCCAGGAGCAATCCCTGCTTCTGCCTTCGGCACAGAGAGAAGCCCAGGCAAACTCCAGCCAGTCCAAGCTGCCCTCAGAGGTAGCAGGAACACCCAGAGTGCTCTCTCGCTGCCTCAGAGCATTGCCAGCACTTCCTGCAGGGAGTCCTAAATGTCCCTGTGACACCAAACTGAGGAGGACCATCTGGTACAGCTGTGCTGACATGTGCACACATGACACTGTCCCTCAGGTAAGAAAGGCACCAGACGTACTCTGTTGCTCCAGGGAGGCATCGTCGATCTCCTGTTGCTGAGCAGCAGCTGGGTCAGCACGGGAGGTGAACCAAGTGCCCCGGCTCCACTTCTCCGGCTGGGGAGCAAAGGCTCCTTGGGACGGCGCCGCTGCTGCTGCAGCAGGTTCAGTGACAGAGCCTGTGTAAATCCGGGACAAGAAACGAGTTTGTGTCAGGAAGGTGGCTGGCAGAGATTGCCCTGAGATCCCATTTCAAATGCAAGCCCTTAGGAAGCTGCTGTCAGCCACATGCTCTTCAACTGGACCGGTTTGGGTGTCCACTTGTGAAACCACATGGTCAAAACTAAAGGCTGGTTTTTACTCAAGTTCATAGCCAGTTTCCTGTTCTGAAGGATGACTGCAGCAATGACCGCTCCACTTCCTCCCAAGGACTCCTTCCCTGCTTCTAGGCGTGCAGATACATTGCAGCTCCTTGTTCTAATGTTCTACCTCCTGTGGAATTCTCTTTTCCTGCTGTCGTGGTTTGACATGGAAGTGAATTTTTTTTCCAGGAAGTTGGGTCAAACCAATCAGTGGTCAGGTTTGGATATTGGCACCTGGAGTGACTTCTGAGAACACAGCAGGGTTAAAAGCAAGAACTCCCAGGGGAACTGTCTATTTGGTTCCAGTCGTCAGAGAGTGCAGACTCTCCCCCACCCAGACATGGGTGGGGGAGGGGAAGCCATGAGGCCTTGTCCAGGTAGACCGAGGGGCTGAGGGTCTGGAACCGAGCCAGCTCCTGTGGACGGAAGGGTGGAGAGAAGTGGAGATGCCTTTGTTCCCCCGCTCAGAGAGAAAGAGACAGAGAGCCTGACAGCACCTGGAGATTTGCCGGCAGAGGAGAAGGAGAAAGGGGGAGGATGATGCCCAGCGTGGGAGTCGGGAATGCTGAGCAGAGATTTCAGCTGTCCAGGGAGTCTGAACTTTTAACCCTTTCCGGGAAATGAGGGCTTTGTAAAATATTACTCCTCCTTGATTTGTAGTGGAAGAGAGACAGTCCGGGACCTGACATGTTAGAAGAAGAAATTTTTAGGTGGGAGGAGATGATGAAGTAGCTTTTGGCTGGACTTTTCTTGTTAGCCATAGACTGAACCAAATTCTCCTGCAATAGAGACTGCATTTTAGGGGGATGCAGTGGTGACCCAAGGAGACCTGCTTCAGCTTCTAACCGCACAGGAATGGCAAGAACAGAAGAAAGCTGAGGAGGGAATGGTGATGCCCTCTGTCTTCAGAAAGAAGATGATCTCTGTTCCTGGACCCTTGGCCCCAGGGGAAAATGGGGGGACTGTAGTCCCAAGATGAGAAGCTGAACTGTTGTATCTTTGGGTCCGTGGCAAAGCATCCTTAAAGGAGCCCTATGAGCAGTCTGTCCATGCACGGTAGTGAGAGCACTGTGACATGGAAAGGAGAGTGTGACACTGGCAGATTTTCTCTGGGCGGTTGCCATGTGTGACATGGAAACACAGGACGTGGCAACTGTGTTTCCTGGGGGGTCTGTGGTGCAAGAGAGACTTCTCTCTCCTTTGATAGATTGAGTATGGATTATCCGAAGGGTGGTAATTTGATCAGGAATCCCGGGTGATGTTTCATGGTGGGTGTTTTGGAAATTGGGAGGAGGAGGGGTGTTTTAAAAGGTCTTCATCCTGGATTTAGTCCATGTGTCTTTTGTAGTAGTAGTTTAATAAAGTTTTTTTTCCTTTGTTATTAAGCTTGGGCCTGCTCTGCTCTGTTCCTGATAACATCTCACAGCATTTAGTTGGGAAGGTGTATTTTCATGGGGGTGCTGGCATTGCGCCAGTGTCAAACCATGACACCTGCACCATCCTTGGGATGTGCTTATCCTGCAGCATCTCTGGTTGGTACAGCTCCTGTGCCTCACGCCAGTCTCGGGGCTCTTGGTCACCCGTCATTTCCTGGAAGTCTTCGCAGGCTGCCAGGTAGGATGGTGACACTTCCACCTCAAGTCAAAGAGAACAAAGCAGTCAGAGACTACATCCCATTCCTCAATTTCTCCTTCCATGTTAAGAGCCTACTAAAACCACTTTCTTCTGCTTGAATGCATTGCAGCTCCGTCCTCAGTAGGCCCACTCTCTTTATTCTCAAGGCTAGGATATCCACTTGTACCCATTAATCACTGGTGTGAGGGAATGCAGGACTCAGCACTGTCTGTTAAAGGTTAAAGAATTCACAATTTGTTGCAGGTAAACTCGTCCTCAACATCTCTCGTTCCTTCCCTGGAAATCAAACACAAGCATTTTGTGATCACACAGCCCAAAGCCACCTCCAACCCTCCTGTCACCCACCAGCCCTTCTCTCTTCACAAACAGCAGGTCCAGCGGTGCTTTCCCTCACTGGCTCAGTCACCAGCTGTGTCAGAAGTTCTCTGTCACACACTCCAGGAACATCCTGGACTCTTTGCTCTCTGCTGCACTCTATTGCCAGCAGACATCCCCACCCTGTTCCATACCCCTTGCAGAACCCTGCACCTCCTATCCATGGGCACCTGGGAAGGGGGGACACTCACAGAAGAGCTGCACCTGCTGCTCTAGGCAGCAACCAAAACCCCCTCAAATCACAGCTGCAGGCCTGTATCTCCACAGGATGCTCTGGCTGCCCCACTCCTCATAGACTTTTGGCTGGAAATGCAACTGCACTTTCTGCCTCATGTAGAAATACCACTGCTGTGCAAACAACGACCAGTGGCCCGTATCCCAAAGGCACTAAAGTGTGGAGTTGATGAAGGAAGAAGACCCTTCCTCAATTCCTAACCATACCAAAACCACCATAAATGGAACTTTTCATCTTCAGAAAGTGAATGCAGAGCTCATTCACAGGGTGACAAGGAGTGGAGTTGAGGTTTGGTAGAGTTTTTACTCTGAGTCCTACTCAGGCTATTGATTTGAACATTTATTTTAAAATTTTAAAAGGCTGTGCAGTCTTACAGTTTTGTTCTAATACTGAAATGGCTATATGAAATGTACTGGCATTTTAATTACATCCAAACTGATTAGTCTGTAAAAGCTTTCTTGCAGAATAGCCACTAAGTAAGAAAGGAAAAGGAAATCTGTCATCTGCTGACTTTGCAAATTTCTACTAAACTTATCAGACAATGAGGCATTTTTAGTTAGATCATAGAGCAAATTAACTTGATTTCTATAGACCTGTTGATTTCAAAGTAAAACTGCAGCACGTACTAAGTGGAAATCTGAATACTCAGTTCCATGAGGTCTAATATTAGATACTTGTTGTTCACCATATTAAAGAAAATAACATTCTGGATATTTTTTTACTTATAGTCAGCTCTTTTACACTCTTTATAACACCAGAAAGAGAGTTTATACCAATGTGAACCCGGTAGGGCATTGCAGAAGGCTCCTGTGTCAGCACTAAATGTTCACATTTACTGTGGCATCACTTCTTGCCTTTAATCCCAAGCTACAGCTCAGTTCCTGCAGTAGAGATTCACACTTGTAGTCTCTATTTGCAGCTGGTTCTTACTTCCCTGTCCAGAAAAAAATCATGCTTGGATCTCAAACACAAACAAAAAGAGGGGAGAGTCAAGTTCTGGATAGGTATAGCAAGAACTAAGAGGTTTTTTTGCAAATATGTTGCAAAGTTGTCTGGACATACTGTAAAAACAGCAGATGAAAGACTTGCACTCAGACTTGCAAGCTGAGGTTTGCCTATTCTTTCTGGACTGATTTCTTGAGGGCAGACACTGAACCTAGTCAGTAAGAAAATCAAAACCACAGGGGTAGTTTGGAGAATATTGTAAATTATTCTGTCATGGTGCTTTTTGCCTAAAAGTTCTAGCCATCATCTCATCAGAGTAATTAGAGGAGATAGAAGCAATCATACTGTGCCTGTGCAGACAATTCCTTCCCAGGAGTAACCCATGAAGCAATGCTGATAAACCCACAGCAGCAGCTGTAGCCACACAGTCAGAGCCCCATTGGTTTAGCGAGGTGTGAGACGGCTGCTCTGAGCCTGCCTCTGGCAGGAAGGGAGATGAGAAGAGTTGAGTTCTTGTCTGCAGGGTTGGTGCTTCCTGGTGCCTTTAGTTCAAAGGCACATGAACAACCTCCCTGAGCTCTGCCCTCCATGCTTCTCCAGAGGCTCTGACACGGAGTCCTCTGCTGTGGCAAGAGAGCAGGGAATAAACCTGACCTTGCGTAAGAGTCCGTCTGAAGCCCCTCGTTCTCCACTCTGCCTTCCAATTGCCACGAGAAAGAATCCCTTCCCCCACTGCAGTTCCGGCGTAGAACAGGACACAGCGCAGGTGGAACCACTGAACTGTCATGCTAGCTGTTCTGAACAAGGCCTGGCAAGAACTTGGCAAGGAGTTGGCAAGGACTTGGCAAAGACCTGACATGGACCCAGCACGGGACAGCCTGATGCACGGCCTGCTTCTAATCTCCGTTCTTAAGCCAAATGAACTTTTGGGGTGACTCCCGTGGTCCTTCATTGAAGACCCCTCATCTGCCTCGTTACCACTGTGACAAAGAAAGAATGAGAACCCTCCTCCCAAGGACTGAGACTGAGACCCCTACTATAGGGAGGAGGGGAAATTGGTGGTCTGACCACTAATGACATGACCTGTTTCCCTTCAGGAATTTCAATGGACTTATTCTTCATTGTATTCGTCTTGCTTTGGTGGTTTCTGTGGACTCACCTGTTCCCTCGTGGCGATTACAATCGACTTTCATTGTTACACTTGTTCCCCCCTCTTTCCTCTGTGGACTATAACTGGACCCCCGAGTCGACCAGAACTTTGGAGACTCCCCCGACACGACAGACGGATCCCCATCGTCTGGACCACTGAGGATCTCGCCTGTGTTAGTAGATATTCCCATACCCCTCTTCTCTCTCTCTCTCTCTCTCTCTATCCTTTTATCTCCTTTCTGATCCCCACTATCGCATTTACTGTTTTGGCCCTTAATAAAGGTGCATTTGTTGTGATTAACTGATAGTCCCTTGTTGTTTGCCTTTTTGCACTTTTGGGATTGGTGAAAAGAACCATCATGACACCCTGCAATAAGCGGATCCTGACACCTTGTGGGAGATGTGTCACCAAGCGGAGTGTCCCAATTTTGTGCTGAAGTCTGTGGATAAATTTGCTGCAGGGTGACAATGGAAGCCAGCCTCAACGACTCTTGAAGGAGCAGGGGAAAAAAAGAGCAAAAAGTCAGGGTAGAAGTCCAAATCACTGACTAAATATAGTACCAGTCTACTGGTATCAGTCCTGACACACAAGAAAAACAAGGAGAAGAACATCAGAGGCCAACAACTTGAAAAATCTCAGTAAATCCAGTAACAAAAGGAAAAGCTTGAATAACCCCTGATCAGCGAGACCTAAGAGGAGAGAGGGAACAGTTTGGATCCATTCCTCAGCCAAGCTGGTGCAGCCTGCAGGCCTCGTAGGGAGCTCTGTCCCTCCCAGCTCTTCCAGCCAGAGCTGATGGTCGACTTGGAGCAGCTGTTGCTCCCTGCAAAGGGCAGTTTGTAGATGCCAGGTAATAGAGCTGGTTCCTGATTCAGCTGCCTCGTCCTCGGTTGTCTGTGATTTTAATAAACAGGCCCAGACTTTTTAATATGCTTTGGCTCTGATTTGCCTGTTTTTAACATATGTGCATATATTAATAGATCTGTATAGTTAAATGTGGATATGTATACAGTTACAGAAGTTATATCATTATATTTGTATATATGTAGTTACATGTATAGATTTCCAGAGTTAAATTTATATATGTGTAGGGTGAAAAAAAAATAAAGTTATATTTATAAATGTGTATAGTCATATAGTAAGAGGAATATGAATGTTTAGATGGATAGATTGATGGATAGATTGCTATTTGTGTAGGTCTAGGCTGCATTTCGATCTCTTTCCCCCCTTGGCTGCCTTTTTCACCTCTTGCTTTTCCCCCTGTGCCCCCTCTGTCCCCTCTCCCTGTGCTGGGTCCGAGCTGGCGGCCGGGCCGGGCGGAGCAGCAGTTCCAGCCCCGGGTGTCCCTGGAGCGGTGGGAGCTGCCGGTGGCCCCAGGCACTGTCCCCTGAGGAGCTGCTGCAGGACGGTGAGACTGAGGGGGCTGAGGGGGCGGTGACGCTGAAGGGACGGTGACCCTGAGGTGCTGCTGGGGCTGAGGGGTGTGGGACAGCCCAGGGCGATGGTGGCGCTGAGGTGACGGGGAAGTGGCCCAGGCCGAGGGGGTGGCGGGTCTAGGGGAACGGGATGGGTCAGAAGGGACTGAGGGGGAGAGAGGACTGTGAGGGTCTGAAGAAACTGAAGGGGCTGGGGGTTTGCCGAGAGCATGGCGGGGCTGAGGGGATGGAGGGGCCAGCAGGGAGCACAGAGGGCTCCGGGACTGCAGCTCTGCCAGGCCTTGGAACCAATTCCAGGGCCTCCGCTTTTGCCACAGCTGCAGTGAAGACCTAGAGGACAGCCGGAGACTGACGGGAGCCAGCAGGGAGAAGCTGAAGGCCAGCAGCAAGAGCAGGGAACGGGGACCTGCTGCTGCCACGCTGGAGAGAGCCCGGGTGAGGCCACAGGGCCGGGGAGGCAGGGTGGGGCTGAGGGTGGCGTGGGCTGTGGCCGTGGGCGCTGCCCGGCGGGGCAGGAGCGGGCCCTGCCCGTGCTGGGGCTGCTCAGCGCAGCTGCCCCGGCCGGCACAGGGGCTGTCCTTGGGCAAGGCAGCTGTGCCGGCAGGGCCCGGGAGCCGTGCCGGCTGTGCCGGGCTGCCGGGGCTGCGGGACGGTCCCGCCGTGGCCGCGCTCCCGCAGCCTGGCCCGCTCGGCTGCTTTTTCTTTCTAACCCTCTGGGGAGGCTCCGAGATCTTCTCTTCCCTGATGCAAGTGCAGCTGCTGCCAAGGGAAACGTCCCCGTACTGACTCAGTGTTCCCTTTGCTTCCCAGCTGTGCCATCTGCTGTCCCTGTCCAGGAGAGCTGCTCTGCACAGGAAGAAGAGACCGAGGGAGAGGCTTTAAAGATGGGGCAGCTGAGATCCCTCTGCTTGCAGTTCTGTTTAAAGATGTCTGGACTTGTACGTAGAGAGGGATTATTATATAGATATGTACATATGTAGGCTGCTATTTGTATAGGAATATTTTTATATGTCTGTTATATTTATGGATGTATGCTATGTATACATACATATATGTTTTATGTGTATCTAAGTGTACATGTAAGTTGTTATATCTGTGTTTAGTTCTATTTCCTGTGTATACAGTTGTGTTGCTATCTGTCTATTGATGCAGTCATACATATATGGCTCTTTAAATAGGTATTTTGTTATTTGTCTTGGTAGATGCATCTATTTTTATATTATTATATTATATATATTATAATATTTTGTAATATTATAAAATATTTTACATATTTTTATATGTATATTGATCCATTTCTGTGTGTAATTATTTTTACCTACATAATCAGATGTATAGCTGTATATTTGTATTGATGCATTCGTATGGATATTTAGCTTAGCAGTGATATTTGTATATTTATAGATAGGTTTGTGTTATATATCTGTTTATATCTATATGGGTATTCTCAGTTCAGTCAGAGAGAAAAGGAGAGATTTCTACCAGGCTAAGCCTGGGAAAAAGTCCAAGAGGAATGTAAACAATTTATTAGCTCTCCTTCTATTCATATTGTTTATAGATACGTTCTACCACTGTGTGCTATTCATAGTGCACCAATGGTGTGAGATGTTTTTACTCTAGGACCGATGAAGTTGGTTCTCATAATGTTCTCTATAAAAGAGCGATGTACTTGTTAATAAACAGTTCATTCTTTGCCTTCTGGTCTTGGAGTCTCATTATTCCTATCCTGCCTCAACAGTGACATATCTATATTGTATATAATATGTAATATTTAATTTATATTTACATCTGTAGATTCTTATATATGTATTTATAGATATTTTTCTGTATATATGTATTTAGTTCTATTTAAACATGTATGGAGATGTATAATTCTGTAATTCTATTGGTTGAGTTCTTGGTACAAGGTTACTTGGGGAGGAATGCATATTTTTGTGTTTCTATATGGGCTGTACACTTGTAGCAATATGTAATAAATTAAGTTGTTAAGCCTATTTGATCTTTGTGCATAGCGAGTTGTTGTAGAAGTTGGCAATAAATTAAGTTTTATTAACTGAAGTTGCTATTTGTATATTTTTACCTAGACTGGTTGTAATAATCTAATAAATTCCTGGTTTTAACCTTAATTGAGATTTGTATATTTCTGTATTGTCAGTGTCGGTGCAGCAATTTGTAATAAATGACATTTTCCAACTGAAATGGATTCTCGTGTATTTGTTGGTCAGCAGTGCGGATGTAGCAATCTGCAGGAAATGCCATTTGTCAACTGCAGTGGGTGTTTTGTGATTTGTGCTACCCAAAGCCATGAGCAGATGTAAATGCTGGAGGATTTTGGCCATGAAAATCCCTGGACATGCCCAGGACTTGCACTCCAGCTGGGCAAGGGCAGCGCAGATTTGTCATTTGTAAGAAAACTTCTGATTCCTGGAGATTGCTCCATGACCTGAGGAAGATCAACGAGGTCATAGAGGACATTCGGCCTCTGGAACCTGGTCTTCCCTCTCTTTCAGTGATTCTAAGACACTAGCCTCTTGTCATCTGTGGATGCTGACAGAGAGAGAAACAGATAACTTTCCCAGGCATCGTCCTAGGGAAGTTGTGAGAATGCTCAGAGAAAGAATTAAAACAATTTTTAATTGCTGCACCTGGTGTTTGTGAACATGTGGAATGTTTGTATGTAATGTTTGTGGAGAGATATTTTACCAGAAGATGTCGTTCCTAATTAACCTAATTTAAGAACCAATCAGGTTCTGGGTGAACTATCCTGCCTATAAATACATAAATCTTGCTTTATGCCTTCTGATCATAGGAGTCAATGTCACCTTTCTTCAGCTGTTCCTAACTCAATGGCAATAGTGTACCACAGGGAAACCTAGTCTTCAGTAAGAACTGTATGTAAGCTTTCATGGTGTCAGTTTATTGATTTGAGCATAATGCAAATACACAATGCAGAAAAGAATAAGGGGTGGATAATGTCTTAGGTTGCAAAATGTGTCTGGGAGTATCTGCTAGAGGTAGGGCAATTATCTTCTGCTAATTGGGCCACTTGTTAAAACCAGGTGGGGCAGTTTCTTTTATCTCTTCCACAACGAATCCTCCCTCTGGAAAATATCTTCTCTTAGTGGGCTATTGAATCTCACTGCATGAGAAAAATTACACTGCATGATAAAATTATATCATCCCATTGTGAGATGCTCTTCCCAGGGGGAAGAGTCAAGCATTCCTACTTAGATATAATCTGATATTTGGAACACCACAGCAGCCTTTTCCAACTAGATTCCCAGAAGAGCAGCTTTCTTTTCCACTGGATTTCCAGAAGACCAAGCCCATCTACACCACCACTGGACCTTCAGAGGAAGACTACACCCTTCTACAGGATCACTGCTTCAACAGAACCACAGCTGTCACACCAAGAAGACTACAGCCACCATGTAATCCGAGTGCTACCAACACCCCGACCAACAGAGTGTCAGGTCATATTCTGAGTCTGTCAGTAGATTTTTTGTGTACTATTGCATTTGTATTTTAATTTTGCTAATAAAGAACTACTTTTCCTACTCCTATATCTTTTCCTGAGAGCTCCTGAATTTCAAAATTATAATAATTCAGAGAGAGGGAGTTTGCATTTTCCATTTCAGGGGAGGCTTCTGCCTTCCTCAGCAGACACCTGTCTTTTCAAACCAAAACACAGGGCCATGACATTCCACAAGAGGAATCACTGGTGTGCATTTCATGGACCTCTCTCAATCCTATTAAAGTACTGCAGTCCTGGTTTAAGACAGACAGGTATGAAACAACTTTGAGAGACAGAGACTAAAATGGCTTGTGGATTTTTTTTTTTAAAGAATGGGGAAAACTACCTAAAAGGTGTTGTTTTATAACATTTTAAAATATACTACATAAAAATTAAAAACTGCAGTAAAAAAAGAGTTAAATAAATAAGTGCTTTGATATAAGAATAATTAGAAACACAGAAATGTGAAGATATGAATGCACATTTTCATAGAAATATGAAATTACAAACAGAAAATATATACACTGAACTACAATACAAAGGTAGGTAAGACTGTACTTTATTTAGATCTTTTTGCATTGCTGAGGTATTTTCTTTCTGAAGAGAAGCTAGTATTTTGATGAAGAAATCTGTCACATCTGATAATTAAATTTCCTGATTTCTTCTGGTGCTGGGTAAGACATCCTGACTGGAAGGTCTGACTTAAGGCAAAGAACTGCTTCTTCGTGGTTTGAAACGGAAGGATGTGTTGACTGAAGACCCAGTACCAGCTCTATTCCCTGTCAGACTGGAGGACATGTTGCCTGAAGGCACAGTAAGAGCTCTGTTTTGTCTCATATGGGAGGATGCATCCACTGATGACCCAGTATTGGTTCTGGTTGGTGTCAGGTTGATGACTCTGCCCATTGATGACCCAAAACCTGTTCTGCCTGGTGTCACACTGGAGGGTGTGTTGGTTTCAGACACACTGTAGAATCTGCCTGGTGTCACACTGGAGGGTATGTTGGTTTCAGAGACACTGTAGAATCTGCCTGGTGTCACACTGGAGGGTATGTTGGTTTCAGAGACACTGTAGAATCTGCCTGGTGTCACACTGGAGGGTGTGTTGGTTTCAGAGACACTGTAGAATCTGCCTGGTGTCACACTGGAGGGTATGTTGGTTTCAGACACACTGTAGAATCTGCCTGGTGTCACACTGGAGGGTGTGTTGGTTTCAGAGACACTGTAGGTCCTGCCTGCTACCACAATGGAAGGTACGTGGGTTCCAGATACACTACAGGCTCTGTGGCTAGGCACTCTCCAGTGTGCTGGAATAAACAAAACAATAAAAAATCAAGAGAGAATCTACATTTGCTATTAAATACACCTAACAAGGGTGTGTATGTGAAGTACTTCTAAGTGTTTGCTCCTGAAGTGCTTATTTGAAACACGCAACACCTGATTATTATACATAAATCTTTAAGAGACGAAGGGCATTAGAACAAGCATCCTTCCCTAGGAAGTGTTGGTATAGCACTTTATTTGAAGTGCTACAAGTACGTACTTACAGACATCTTTTATCTCTCATCATATTAATTCCAAAGTTGTGGTTTTTAATCAAGGAAATAAACTTACTCTGCAGTCTCCCTGACAAATTTTAATGCCTCTTTTAGTTACCCTACACCTTTTTCTTCTGAAAAAATGTCTCAAAATATTCCTGTTTTCACCAGTATTAATGATCCCATATGTCTACAATTAAGTGTTGTTGTATTTGCCTACAGCAGCTGTGCAGCATGAAGGGAGATGCTGCCTAGGAACCCACATCCCAGGGAATACAATTGCTTGAAAAACAGACTTACCTTCAGGAGCAGGAATAGGAGCTGGAGGTCTACCAGCTGCTTGGGGTGAAATGTAAGGCTGAAAAATATCTATTGAGTAAAAGTAAGAATTAAAAACTAAGAAATGCACAGATTGGAAATGGTTATGGTTGACAGGAAAGGCTATGACAAAATGTTAATGGTTTATAACAGAAAGAAAGGAAAAAGCCTTTGGCCATAAGGAAGGAAGGGAGGGAGGGAGGGAGGGAGGGAGGGAGGGAGGAAGGAATTTCGGAAGGAAGGAAGGAAGGAATTTTGGAAGGAAGGAAGTTTGGAAGGAAGGAAGGAAGGAATTTCGGAAGGAATTTCGGAAGGAAGGAAGGAATTTCGGAAGGAAGGAAGGAATTTCAGAAGGAAGGAATTTTGGAAGGAAGGAAGGAATTTCGGAAGGAAGGAAGGAAGGAATTTCGGAAGGAAGGAATTTCGGAAGGAAGGAAAGGAAGGGAAGGAAGGGAAGGAAGGGAAGGAAAGGAAGGAAGGGAAGGGAAGGAAGGAAGGGAAGGGAAGGGAAGGAAGGGAAGGAAGGAAGGGAAGGAAGGGAAGGAAGGGAAGGAAGGGAGGGAGGGAGGGAGGGAGGGAGGGAGGGAGGGAGGGAGGAAGGAAGGAAGGAAGGAAGGAAGGAAGGAAGGAAGGAAGGAAGGAAGGAAGGAAGGAAGGAAGGAAGGAAGGAAGGAAGGAAGGAAGGAAGGAAGGAAGGAAGGAAGGAAGGAAGGAAGGAAGGAAGGAAGGAAGGAAGGAAGGAAGGAAGGAAGGAAGGAAGGAAGGAAGGAAGGAAGGAAGGAAGGAAGGAAGGAAGGAAGGAAGGAAGGAAGGAAGGAAGGAAGGAAGGAAGGAAGGAAGGAAGGAAGGAAGGAAGGAAGGAAGGAAGGAATGAATTTCGGAAGGAAGGAAGGAAGGAAGGAATTTCGGAAGGAAGGAATTTCGGAAGGAATTTCGGAAGGAAGGAAGGAATTTCGGAAGGAATTTCGGAAGGAATTTCGGAATTTCGGAATTTCGGAATTTCGGAAGGAAGGAAGGAAGGAAGGAAGGAAGGAAGGAAGGAATTTCGGAAGGAAGGAATTTCGGAAGGAAGGAAGGAAGGAAGGAAGGAAGGAAGGAAGGAAGGAAGGAAGGAAGGAAGGAAGGAAGGAAGGAAGGAATTTCGGAAGGAAGGAATTTCGGAAGGAAGGAATTTTGGAAGGAATTTTGGAAGGAATTTTGGAAGGAATTTTGGAAGGAAGGAAGGAATTTTGGAAGGAATTTTGGAAGGAATTTTGGAAGGAATTTTGGAAGGAAGGAAGGAATTTTGGAAGGAATTTTGGAAGGAATTTTGGAAGGAATTTTGGAAGGAAGGAATTTTGGAAGGAAGGAAGGAATTTTGGAAGGAATTTTGGAAGGAAGGAATTTTGGAAGGAAGGAAGGAATTTTGGAAGGAAGGAAGGAATTTTGGAAGGAAGGAAGGAAGGAATTTTGGAAGGAAGGAATTTTGGAAGGAATTTTGGAAGGAATTTTGGAAGGAAGGAATTTTGGAAGGAAGGAAGGAAGGAAGGAAGGAAGGAAGGAAGGAAGGAAGGAAGGAAGGAAGGAAGGAAGGAAGGAAGGAAGGAAGGAAGGAAGGAAGGAAGGAAGGAAGGAAGGAAGGAAGGAAGGAAGGAAGGAAGGAAGGAAGGAAGGAAGGAAGGAAGGAAGGAAGGAAGGAAGGAAGGAAGGAAGGAAGGAAGGAAGGAAGGAAGGAAGGAAGGAAGGAAGGAAGGAAGGAAGGAAGGAAGGAAGGAAGGAAGGAAGGAAGGAAGGAATGAATTTCGGAAGGAAGGAAGGAATTTCGGAAGGAAGGAAGGAATTTCGGAAGGAAGGAATTTCGGAAGGAAGGAAGGAATTTCGGAAGGAAGGAAGGAATTTCGGAAGGAAGGAAGGAAGGAATTTCGGAAGGAATTTTGGAAGGAAGGAATTTCGGAAGGAATTTCGGAAGGAAGGAAGGAATTTCGGAAGGAAGGAAGGAATTTCGGAAGGAATTTCGGAAGGAATTTCGGAAGGAAGGAATTTCGGAAGGAAGGAAGGAATTTCGGAAGGAATTTCGGAAGGAATTTCGGAAGGAAGGAATTTCGGAAGGAATTTCGGAAGGAAGGAAGGAAGGAATTTCGGAAGGAAGGAAGGAATTTCGGAAGGAATTTCGGAAGGAATTTCGGAAGGAAGGAATTTCGGAAGGAAGGAAGGAATTTCGGAAGGAATTTCGGAAGGAATTTCGGAAGGAAGGAAGGAAGGAAGGAAGGAAGGAAGGAAGGAAGGAAGGAAGGAAGGAAGGAAGGAAGGAAGGAAGGAAGGAAGGAAGGAAGGAAGGAAGGAAGGAAGGAAGGAAGGAAGGAAGGAAGGAAGGAAGGAAGGAAGGAAGGAAGGAAGGAAGGAAGGAAGGAAGGAAGGAAGGAAGGAAGGAAGGAAGGAAGGAAGGAAGGAAGGAAGGAAGGAAGGAAGGAAGGAAGGAAGGAATGAATTTCGGAAGGAAGGAAGGAAGGAAGGAATTTCGGAAGGAAGGAATTTCGGAAGGAATTTCGGAAGGAAGGAAGGAATTTCGGAAGGAATTTCGGAAGGAATTTCGGAAGGAATTTCGGAAGGAATTTCGGAATTTCGGAATTTCGGAAGGAAGGAAGGAAGGAAGGAAGGAAGGAAGGAAGGAAGGAAGGAAGGAAGGAATTTCGGAAGGAAGGAATTTCGGAAGGAAGGAAGGAAGGAAGGAAGGAAGGAAGGAAGGAAGGAAGGAAGGAAGGAATTTCGGAAGGAAGGAATTTCGGAAGGAAGGAAGGAATTTCGGAAGGAAGGAATTTCGGAAGGAAGGAAGGAATTTCGGAAGGAAGGAATTTCGGAAGGAAGGAAGGAATTTCGGAAGGAATTTCGGAAGGAATTTCGGAAGGAAGGAAGGAATTTCGGAAGGAATTTCGGAAGGAATTTCGGAATTTCGGAATTTCGGAAGGAAGGAAGGAAGGAAGGAAGGAAGGAAGGAAGGAAGGAAGGAAGGAAGGAAGGAATTTCGGAAGGAATTTCGGAAGGAAGGAATTTCGGAAGGAAGGAAGGAATTTCGGAAGGAATTTCGGAAGGAAGGAAGGAATTTCGGAAGGAAGGAAGGAATTTCGGAAGGAAGGAATTTCGGAAGGAAGGAATTTCGGAAGGAAGGAATTTTGGAAGGAATTTTGGAAGGAATTTTGGAAGGAATTTTGGAAGGAAGGAAGGAATTTTGGAAGGAATTTTGGAAGGAATTTTGGAAGGAATTTTGGAAGGAAGGAAGGAATTTTGGAAGGAATTTTGGAAGGAATTTTGGAAGGAATTTTGGAAGGAAGGAAGGAATTTTGGAAGGAATTTTGGAAGGAATTTTGGAAGGAATTTTGGAAGGAAGGAATTTTGGAAGGAAGGAAGGAATTTTGGAAGGAATTTTGGAAGGAAGGAATTTTGGAAGGAAGGAAGGAATTTTGGAAGGAAGGAAGGAAGGAATTTTGGAAGGAAGGAAGGAAGGAATTTTGGAAGGAATTTTGGAAGGAATTTTGGAAGGAATTTTGGAAGGAAGGAAGGAAGGAAGGAAGGAATTTTGGAAGGAAGGAAGGAAGGAAGGAAGGAATTTTGGAAGGAAGGAAGGAATTTTGGAAGGAAGGAAGGAATTTTGGAAGGAATTTTGGAAGGAAGGAAGGAAGGAAGGAAGGAAGGAAGGAAGGAAGGAAGGAAGGAAGGAAGGAAGGAAGGAAGGAAGGAAGGAAGGAAGGAAGGAAGGAAGGAAGGAAGGAAGGAAGGAAGGAAGGAAGGAAGGAAGGAAGGAAGGAAGGAAGGAAGGAAGGAAGGAAGGAAGGAAGGAAGGAAGGAAGGAATGAATTTCGGAAGGAAGGAAGGAATTTCGGAAGGAAGGAAGGAATTTCGGAAGGAAGGAATTTCGGAAGGAAGGAAGGAATTTCGGAAGGAAGGAAGGAATTTCGGAAGGAAGGAAGGAAGGAATTTCGGAAGGAATTTCGGAAGGAAGGAATTTCGGAAGGAATTTCGGAAGGAAGGAAGGAAGGAAGGAATTTCGGAAGGAAGGAAGGAATTTCGGAAGGAATTTCGGAAGGAATTTCGGAAGGAAGGAATTTCGGAAGGAAGGAAGGAATTTCGGAAGGAATTTCGGAAGGAATTTCGGAAGGAAGGAATTTTGGAAGGAATTTCGGAAGGAAGGAAGGAAGGAATTTCGGAAGGAAGGAAGGAATTTCGGAAGGAAGGAAGGAATTTCGGAAGGAATTTCGGAAGGAATTTCGGAAGGAAGGAATTTCGGAAGGAATTTCGGAAGGAAGGAATTTCGGAAGGAAGGAATTTCGGAAGGAATTTCGGAAGGAAGGAATTTCGGAAGGAAGGAATTTCGGAAGGAATTTCGGAAGGAATTTCGGAAGGAATTTCGGAAGGAATTTCGGAAGGAATTTCGGAAGGAAGGAAGGAAGGAAGGAAGGAAGGAAGGAAGGAAGGAAGGAAGGAAGGAAGGAAGGAAGGAAGGAAGGAAGGAAGGAAGGAAGGAAGGAAGGAAGGAAGGAAGGAAGGAAGGAAGGAAGGAAGGAAGGAAGGAAGGAAGGAAGGAAGGAAGGAAGGAAGGAAGGAAGGAAGGAAGGAAGGAAGGAAGGAAGGAAGGAAGGAAGGAAGGAAGGAAGGAAGGAAGGAAGGAAGGAAGGAAGGAAGGAAGGAAGGAAGGAAGGAAGGAAGGAAGGAAGGACGCAATTAAAAGATGTAATAAAATAAAAAATTCAAAAATCAAAAACCCATCCACGCACCTCAACCACTCCCCAAAACCAAAAAAGTCCAAGCAACCAACATCCAAACCTAAACTAAAACCACAAGGACATTCAAACCCACAAGAACTTGGGCAGCAACAGAAAAAAACATTCCAGAGATAATTTTAAACCCTGTGTAAGCTTTCTCCGTCCCCTTTCTCTTCCTTAAAAAGTATCACAACATTTCTGTTTGCACTATTTTAATGCTCCATTATGTTTTCAATTAATTATTGTTGTATTTGCCTACAGAAGCTGCACAGCATGAAGGAAGATGCTGGCTAGGAACCCACATCCCTGTGACAATAATTGCCTAAAAAGCAGACTTACCAGCAGGAGCAGGAACAGGAGTAGCAGGTGTACGGGGTGCTTTAGGAGCAAAGCTAACCCGAAAAATATCTGTTCAGAGATAGCAAATTTACTTCAGAGGAGGTAAATTTTGAAAAGCAAGGAAATGCACAGAATTGAAATGGTTATGTTTGCAAGAGAAAATCAATAAAATAAGTTAATGCATTATAACAGAATGAAAGGAAGAAGCCTTTTGCGGGGTGGGGGGGGAAGAGAAAATAAGAAAAAAAAATTAAAATTCAAAAACTAAATACCCATCTACTATTGCTGCTCTGGAAAAACAAAAATATTCAACCGACCAAGCAAACAAAAAAAAACAAAACACAAAAAAGCTAATCGGGACCAATTTAAAAAAAAAACAGAGCAGTAATTTTAATCCCTGTGTTAGCATTCAGCACCCCTTTTCCCTTCTGATCGGTGTCTCAGAATATTTCCGTTTAGCACTAGTTTTAATGCTCCAGTATGTTTGCAATTAAGGATTGTTGTATTTGCCTACAGATGCTGTGCAGCATGAAGGGAGATGCTGGCTGGGGACCCACATCCAAGTGACTGCAATTGTTTGAGAAGCAGACTTACCATCACTTTCAGGACCAGGAGGTGCAGCAGCTCCTTTGGGCACGAAGAGAGGTCGAAAAGAGTCTGTTCACGGAAAGTAAATTTACTTCAGAGAGTTTACTTTTTCAAAAGTGAAATTGAAAAAAGCAAGAAAAAGCTCAGAACTGAAGGGGTTATGGTTGCAAGGAAAGGCTATAAGAGAAATGTCAGTGGCTTATAACAGAAAAAAGTAAAAAAGCCTTTGGAAAAAAAAAGGGAAGGGAAGTTCACGGAAGGGAAGTTCACAGAAGGGAAGGGAAATTCAGTTCAGGGAAGTGCAGGGAAGGGAAGTGCAGGGAAGTTCAGGGAAGGGAAGTTCAGGGAAGCTCAGGGAAGTTCAGGGAAGGGAAGTTCAGGGAAGGGAAGTTCAGGGAAGGGACGGGAAGTTCAGGGAAGGGAAGTTCAGGGAAGTTCAGGGAAGGGAAGTTCAGGGAAGGGAAGTTCAGGGAAGGGAAGTTCAGGGAAGTTCAGGGAAGGGAAGTTCAGGGAAATTCAGGGAAGTTCAGGGAAGTTCAGGGAAGGGAAGTTCAGGGAAGGGAAGTTCAGGGAAGTGCAGGGAAGTTCAGGGAAGGGAAGGGAAGTTCAGGGAAGTTCAGGGAAGGGAAGTTCAGGGAAGTTCAGGGAAGTTCAGGGAAGTTCAGGGAAGGGAAAGGAAGTTCAGGGAAGTTCAGGGAAGGGAAGTTCAGGGAAGGGAAAGGAAGTTCAGGAAAGGGAAGGGAAGGGAAGTTCAGGGAAGGGAAGTTCAGGGAAGGGAAGGGAAGTTCAGGGAAGGGAAGTTCAGGGAAGTTCAGGGAAGGGAAGTTCAGGGAAGGGAAGGGAAGTTCCGGGAAGGGAAGTTCCGGGAAGGGAAGGGAAGTTCTGGGAAGTTCCGGGAAGGGAAGGGAAGTTCCGGGAAGGGAAGTTCCGGGAAGGGAAGGGAAGTTCCGGGAAGGGAAGGGAAGTTCCGGGAAGTTCCGTGAAGGGAAGGGAAGTTCCAGGAAGGGAAGGGAAGTTCCGGGAAGGGAAGGGAAGGGAAGTTCCGGGAAGGGAAGGGAAGGGAAGGGAAGGGAAGGGAAGGGAAGGGAAGGGAAGGGAAGGGAAGGGAAGGGAAGGGAAGGGAAGGGAAGGGAAGGGAAGGGAAGGGAAGGGAAGGGAAGGGAAGGGAAGGGAAGGGAAGGGAAGGGAAGGGAAGGGAAGGGAAGGGAAGGGAAGGGAAGGGAAGGGAAGGGAAGGGAAGGGAAGGGAAGGGAAGGGAAGGGAAGGGAAGTTCCGGGAAGGGAAGTTCCGGGAAGGGAAGGGAAGGGAAGGGAAGTTCCGGGAAGGGAAGTTCCGGGAAGGGAAGGGAAGTTCTGGGAAGTTCCGGGAAGGGAAGGGAAGTTCCGGGAAGGGAAGTTCCGGGAAGGGAAGGGAAGTTCCGGGAAGGGAAGGGAAGTTCCGGGAAGTTCCGTGAAGGGAAGGGAAGTTCCAGGAAGGGAAGGGAAGTTCCGGGAAGGGAAGGGAAGGGAAGTTCCGGGAAGGGAAGGGAAGGGAAGGGAAGGGAAGGGAAGGGAAGGGAAGGGAAGGGAAGGGAAGGGAAGGGAAGGGAAGGGAAGGGAAGGGAAGGGAAGGGAAGGGAAGGAAGGGAAGGGAAGGGAAGGGAAGGGAAGGAAGGGAAGGGAAGGGAAGGAAGGGAAGGGAAGGGAAGGGAAGGGAAGGGAAGGGAAGGGAAGGGAAGTTCCGGGAAGGGAAGTTCCGGGAAGGGAAGGGAAGGGAAGGGAAGTTCCGGGAAGGGAAGGGAAGGGAAGGGAAGGGAAGGGAAGGGAAGGGAAGTTCCGGGAAGGGAAGGGAAGTTCCGGGAAGGGAAGGGAAGTTCCGGGAAGGGAAGGGAAGGGAAGGGAAGTTCCGGGAAGGGAAGTTCCGGGAAGGGAAGGGAAGGGAAGGGAAGGGAAGTTCCGGGAAGGGAAGTTCCGGGAAGGGAAGTTCCGGGAAGGGAAGTTCCGGGAAGGGAAGGGAAGGGAAGTTCCGGGAAGGGAAGGGAAGGGAAGGGAAGGGAAGGGAAGGGAAGGGAAGGGAAGGGAAGGGAAGGGAAGGGAAGGGAAGGGAAGGGAAGGAAGGGAAGGGAAGGGAAGGGAAGGGAAGGGAAGGGAAGGGAAGGGAAGGGAAGTTCCGGGAAGGGAAGTTCCGGGAAGGGAAGGGAAGTTCCGGGAAGGGAAGGGAAGGGAAGGGAAGGGAAGGGAAGGGAAGGGAAGGGAAGGGAAGGGAAGGGAAGGGAAGGGAAGGGAAGGGAAGGGAAGGGAAGGGAAGGGAAGGGAAGGGAAGGAAGGGAAGGGAAGGGAAGGGAAGGGAAGGAAGGGAAGGGAAGGGAAGGAAGGGAAGGGAAGGGAAGGGAAGGGAAGGGAAGGGAAGGGAAGGGAAGTTCTGGGAAGGGAAGGGAAGTTCCGGGAAGGGAAGGGAAGGGAAGGGAAGGGAAGGGAAGGGAAGGGAAGGGAAGGGAAGGGAAGGGAAGTTCCGGGAAGGGAAGGGAAGGGAAGGGAAGTTCCGGGAAGGGAAGGGAAGTTCCGGGAAGGGAAGGGAAGGGAAGGGAAGGGAAGGAAGGGAAGGGAAGGGAAGGGAAGGGAAGGGAAGGGAAGTTCCGGGAAGGGAAGGGAAGTTCCGGGAAGGGAAGGGAAGGGAAGGGAAGGGAAGGGAAGGGAAGGGAAGGGAAGGGAAGGGAAGGGAAGGGAAGGGAAGGGAAGGGAAGGGAAGGGAAGGGAAGGGAAGGGAAGGGAAGGGAAGGGAAGGGAAGGGAAGGGAAGGGAAGGGAAGGGAAGGGAAGGGAAGGGAAGTTCACCATCCCCTTTCTCTTCTGAAAAATGGCTCAGAATGCTTCTGTTTGCACTGATTGTATTGCTCCATTATGCTGACATGTAAGTATTGCTGTATTTGCCTACTGAAGCTGTGCAGCATGAAGGGAGATGCTGGCTAGGAAAAACCCACATCCAAGTGACTGCAATTGCTTGAAGAGGAGACTTACCATCACTGTCACGAGCATGTGCTGGAGGTGTTCTGGCTAGCTGGGGTCCAATTCGACCCCAAAAAGATCCTATGCAGAGAAAGTAATTTTCAATCTAAAAAATGTTTTCATTTTAAGAAACAAGGAAATTCACAGCACTGAAATGGTTGTGGTGGCAAGGAAAGGCCGTTACAAATATTGGTTTGTTACATATAGGAAGGAAAAATCTTTGGTTAAAAAAAAAAAAACAAAGTAAGAAAGAAATTTGAAATAGGAAAACAAAACAAAACAAAACAAAAAAAACCATAAACAAAACACACACCCACTATCACTCCCCAAAACCAAGACTCCAACCAACCAAGCCACCAAACCCAAACTAAAACCAAATATGTCCAAGCAAATGGAGACCATTAGGAAAAAAGAAGCTTTTAGCTGTAATTTTAATCCCTGTGTTAGCTTTCACCATCCCCTTTCTCTTCTGAGAAAATCTCACAATTTGCTATTAGCACCAGTTTTACTGTTTCGTAATGTTTGCAATTAAGTGTTGCTGTGTTTGCCTACAGAAGCTGTGCAGCATGAAGGGAGATCCTGGGTCTGAACCCACATCCAAATGACAATAATTTCTTGACAAGCAGACTTACCGTTAGGAGCAGGAGTGGGAGTACTAGGTGTACCAGCCACTTGGGGTTCCATGCGAGGGTGAAAGAAGCCTGTTCAGAGAGATAAATTTAAAAAAACAAGAAGTTAAATTTTAAAAACCAAGGAAATGCACGGAACTGAACTGGTTATGGTAGGAGGGAAAGGCTATGTTGATACCAGACACAGTATAGGTTCTGTAGGGTGACACACCGGAGGATACGTCGCTTCCAGACACAGTATAGGTTCTGTAGGGTGTCACACTGGAGGGAACGTCACTTCCAGACACAGTATAGGTTCTGTAGGGTGTCACACTGGAGGGAACGTCACTTCCAGACACAGTATAGGTTCTGTAGGGTGTCACACTGGAGGGAACGTCGCTTCCAGACACAGTATAGGTTCTGTAGGGTGTCACACTGGAGGGAACGTCACTTCCAGACACAGTATAGGTTCTGTAGGGTGTCACACTGGAGGGAACGTCACTTCCAGACACAGTATAGGTTCTGTAGGGTGTCACACTGGATGTTGTATCACTTCCAAACACAGTAGAGGTTCTGTAGGTTGCCACTCCGGAGGTGGTGTCAGTCCTAGAATCAATGTAGGTTCTGTGTCCTGGCTCTCCCCAGCTTGCTGGAATAAGCAAAAGAATAAAAAACAAATCAAGAGAGAATCTACATTTGTTGTTAAATACCTCTCACAAGCCTATGTATGTGTAGTACTAAGAACTGTTTGCTCCTTCTGTTAATTGCTTTTGTGAAACACACTGCACCTGATTATTACATATAGTTCTTTAATAGAGAAAGGACACGAGCACAAATATAGTGCCCTAGGAAGTGCTGGAATAACACTTTATTTGAGGTGCTACAAGTATTTACTTACGTACTTAACAGACATATTTTACTGCTAATTCTGATAATTCCAAAGCTGTGTTTATTCAGTCAAGGAGGCAAACTTTTTCTGCCTGCTGCTTGACAACAATTATAATCCTGATGTTAGTTACAACACCCTATTACCCTCTGAAAAATGTCTCAGAACATTTCTGTTGATACTAGATGCATTGCTCCATTATCATTTCAAGAGAGTGTTGTTGTATTTGCCTACAGAAGCTGTGCAGCAAGAAGGGAGGTGCTGGCTCTGGACCAACACCCAAGTGACTGCAATTGCTTGGAAAGCAGACTTACCATCAGGAGCAGGACCACGAGGTGTACTGGTTCCTTGGGGCACAAAGGGAAGCCGAAAGGATTCTGTTCAGAGACAGCAAATTTACTTCAGAGAGGGTAAAATTTAAAAAACAAGGAAAGACAGGGAACAGAAATGGGTATGGTTGGAAGGAAAGGCTATGTTGGTTCCAGACACTGTATAGGCTCTGTAGGGTGACGCACCGGCGGATATATCGCTTCCAGACACAGTAAAGGTTCTGTAGGGTGTCACACTGGAGGGAACGTCGCTTCCAGACACAGTAAAGGTTCTGTAGGGTGTCACACTGGAGGGAACGTCGCTTCCAGACACAGTAAAGGTTCTGTAGGGTGTCACACTGGAGGGAACGTCACTTCCAGACACAGTATAGGTTCTGTAGGGTGTCACACTGGAGGGAACGTCACTTCCAGACACAGTATAGGTTCTGTAGGGTGTCACACTGGAGGGAACGTCACTTCCAGACACAGTATAGGTTCTGTAGGGTGTCACACTGGAGGGAACGTCACTTCCAGACACAGTATAGGTTCTGTAGGGTGTCACACTGGATGTTGTATCACTTCCAAACACAGTAGAGGTTCTGTAGGTTGCCACTCCGGAGGTTGTGTCAGTCCTAGAATCAATGTAGGTTCTGTGTCCTGGCTCTCCCCAGCTTGCTGGAATAAGCAAAAGAATAAAAAACAAATCAAGAGAGAATCTACATATGCTGTTAAATACCTCTCACAAGGGTATGTATGTGTAGTATTTAGAACTGTTTGCTCCTTCTGTTAAGTGCTTACTTGAAAGACATGGCACCTGAATACTATGTATTTATGTTTAATGGACAATGGACATTAGCACCGGTATCCTGCCCTCGGAATTGTCAGAATAGCACTTCATTTGAAGTTCTACATATACTTACAGACATGTTTTACACCTCATAATTATAATTCCAAATCTGTGGGATTTTTTTACTCATGGAAACAAACTTCATCTGCAGCCTCCCTGACAAATATTTCAACTCCTGTGTTAGTTAAAACACCACGTTCTCTTCTGAAAAATGTCTCAGAACATTCCTGTTTGCACTAGATGTATTGCTCCGTTGTCATTATACTAAAGTGTTGTTGTATTTGCCTAGAGAATCTCTGCAGCATGAAGAGAGATGCTGGCTGCGAACTCACATGCAAGGGACTACAATTACTTGAAAAGCAGAATTACCTCCAGGAGCAGGACCACGAGGTGTACTGGTTCCTTGGGGCACAAAGGGAAGCCGAAAGGATTCTGTTCAGAGAAAGCAAATTTACTTCAGAAAGGGTAAAATTTAAAAAGCAAGGAAATGCAGAGAACAGAAATGGTTATGGTTGGAAGGAAAGGCTATGTTGATTCCAGACAGTATAGGTTCTGTAGGGTGACACACCGGAGGATACGTCGCTTCCAGACACAGTATAGGTTCTGTAGGGTGACACACCGGAGGATACGTCGCTTCCAGACACAGTATAGGTTCTGTAGGGTGTCACACTGGAGGGAACGTCACTTCCAGACACAGTATAGGTTCTGTAGGGTGTCACACTGGAGGGAATGTCGCTTCCAGACACAGTATAGGTTCTGTAGGGTGTCACACTGGAGGGAATGTCGCTTCCAGACACAGTATAGGTTCTGTAGGGTGTCACACTGGAGGGAACATCGCTTCCAGACACAGTATAGGTTCTGTAGGGTGTCACACTGGATGTTGTATCACTTCCAAACACAGTAGAGGTTCTGTAGGTTGCCACTCCGGAGGTGGTGTCAGTCCTAGAATCAATGTAGGTTCTGTGTCCTGGCTCTCCCCAGCTTGCTGGAATAAGCAAAAGAATAAAAAACAAATCAAGAGAGAATCTACATTTGTTGTTAAATACCTCTCACAAGCCTATGTATGTGTAGTACTAAGAACTGTTTGCTCCTTCTGTTAATTGCTTTTGTGAAACACACTGCACCTGATTATTACATATAGTTCTTTAATAGAGAAAGGACACGAGCACAAATATAGTGCCCTAGGAAGTGCTGGAATAACACTTTATTTGAGGTGCTACAAGTATTTACTTACGTACTTAACAGACATATTTTACTGCTAATTCTGATAATTCCAAAGCTGTGTTTATTCAGTCAAGGAGGCAAACTTTTTCTGGCTTCTGCTTGACAACAATTATAATCCTGATGTTAGTTACAACACCCTATTACCCTCTGAAAAATGTCTCAGAACATTTCTGTTGATACTAGATGCATTGCTCCATTATCATTTCAAGAGAGTGTTGTTGTATTTGCCTACAGAAGCTGTGCAGCAAGAAGGGAGGTGCTGGCTCTGGACCAACACCCAAGTGACTGCAATTGCTTGGAAAGCAGACTTACCATCAGGAGCAGGACCACGAGGTGTACTGGTTCCTTGGGGCACAAAGGGAAGCCGAAAGGATTCTGTTCAGAGACAGCAAATTTACTTCAGAGAGGGTAAAATTTAAAAAACAAGGAAAGACAGGGAACAGAAATGGGTATGGTTGGAAGGAAAGGCTATGTTGGTTCCAGACACTGTATAGGTTCTGTAGGGTGACGCACCGGCGGATATATCGCTTCCAGACACAGTATAGGTTCTGTAGGGTGTCACACTGGAGGGAACGTCGCTTCCAGACACAGTATAGGTTCTGTAGGGTGTCACACTGGAGGGAACGTCACTTCCAGACACAGTATAGGTTCTGTAGGGTGTCACACTGGAGGGAACATCGCTTCCAGACACAGTAAAGGTTCTGTACGGTGTCACACTGGAGGGAACATCGCTTCCAGACACAGTATAGGTTCTGTAGGGTGTCACACTGGAGGGAACATCGCTTCCAGACACAGTAAAGGTTCTGTACGGTGTCACACTGGAGGGAACATCGCTTCCAGACACAGTATAGGTTCTGTAGGGTGTCACACTGGAGGGAACATCGCTTCCAGACACAGTAAAGGTTCTGTACGGTGTCACACTGGAGGGAACGTCGCTTCCAGACACAGTATAGGTTCTGTAGGGTGTCACACTGGAGGGAACGTCACTTCCAGACACAGTATAGGTTCTGTAGGGTGTCACACTGGAGGGAACGTCACTTCCAGACACAGTATAGGTTCTGTAGGGTGTCACACTGGAGGGAACGTCACTTCCAGACACAGTATAGGTTCTGTAGGGTGTCACACTGGAGGGAACGTCACTTCCAGACACAGTATAGGTTCTGTAGGGTGTCACACTGGAGGGAACGTCACTTCCAGACACAGTATAGGTTCTGTAGGGTGTCACACTGGATGTTGTATCACTTCCAAACACAGTAGAGGTTCTGTAGGTTGCCACTCCGGAGGTTGTGTCAGTCCTAGAATCAATGTAGGTTCTGTGTCCTGGCTCTCCCCAGCTTGCTGGAATAAGCAAAAGAATAAAAAACAAATCAAGAGAGAATCTACATATGCTGTTAAATACCTCTCTCAAGGGTATGTATGTGTAGTATTTAGAACTGTTTGCTCCTTCTGTTAAGTGCTTACTTGAAAGACATGGCACCTGAATACTATGTATTTATGTTTAATGGACAATGGACATTAGCACCGGTATCCTGCCCTCGGAATTGTCAGAATAGCACTTCATTTGAAGTTCTACATATACTTACAGACATGTTTTACACCTCATAATTTTAATTCCAAATCTGTGGGATTTTTTTACTCATGGAAACAAACTTCATCTGCAGCCTCCCTGACAAATATTTCAACTCCTGTGTTAGTTACAACACCACGTTCTCTTCTGAAAAATGTCTCAGAACATTCCTGTTTGCACTAGATGTATTGCTCCGTTGTCATTATACTAAAGTGTTGTTGTATTTGCCTAGAGAATCTCTGCAGCATGAAGAGAGATGCTGGCTGCGAACTCACATGCAAGGGACTACAATTACTTGAAAAGCAGAATTACCTCCAGGAGCAGGACCACGAGGTGTACTGGTTCCTTGGGGCACAAAGGGAAGCCAAAAGGATTCTGTTCAGAGAAAGCAAATTTACTTCAGAAAGGGTAAAATTTAAAAAGCAAGGAAATGCAGAGAACAGAAATGGTTATGGTTGGAAGGAAAGGCTATGTTGATTCCAGACAGTATAGGTTCTGTAGGGTGACACACCGGAGGATACGTCGCTTCCAGACACAGTATAGGTTCTGTAGGGTGTCACACTGGAGGGAATGTCGCTTCCAGACACAGTATAGGTTCTGTAGGGTGTCACACTGGAGGGAACGTCACTTCCAGACACCGTATAGGTTCTGTAGGGTGTCACACTGGAGGGAACGTCACTTCCAGACACAGTATAGGTTCTGTAGGGTGTCACACTGGATGTTGTATCACTTCCAAACACAGTAGAGGTTCTGTAGGTTGCCACTCCGGAGGTGGTGTCAGTCCTAGAATCAATGTAGGTTCTGTGTCCTGGCTCTCCCCAGCTTGCTGGAATAAGCAAAAGAATAAAAAACAAATCAAGAGAGAATCTACATTTGTTATTAAATACCTCTCACAAGCCTATGCATGTGTAGTACTAAGAACTGTTTGCTCCTTCTGTTAATTGCTTTTGTGAAACACACTGCACCTGATTATTACATATAGTTCTTTAATAGAGAAAGGACACGAGCACAAATATAGTGCCCTAGGAAGTGCTGGAATAACACTTTATTTGAGGTGCTACAAGTATTTACTTACGTACTTAACAGACATATTTTACTGCTAATTCTGATAATTCCAAAGCTGTGTTTATTCAGTCAAGGAGGCAAACTTTTTCTGGCTTCTGCTTGACAACAATTATAATCCTGATGTTAGTTACAACACCCTATTACCCTCTGAAAAATGTCTCAGAACATTTCTGTTGATACTAGATGCATTGCTCCATTATCATTTCAAAAGAGTGTTGTTGTATTTGCCTACAGAAGCTGTGCAGCAAGAAGGGAGGTGCTGGCTCTGGACCAACACCCAAGTGACTGCAATTGCTTGGAAAGCAGACTTACCATCAGGAGCAGGACCACGAGGTGTACTGGTTCCTTGGGGCACAAAGGGAAGCCGAAAGGATTCTGTTCAGAGACAGCAAATTTACTTCAGAGAGGGTAAAATTTAAAAAACAAGGAAAGACAGGGAACAGAAATGGGTATGGTTGGAAGGAAAGGCTATGTTGGTTCCAGACACTGTATAGGTTATATAGGGTGACACACCAGAGGATATGTCGCTTCCAGACACAGTATAGGTTCTGTAGGGTGTCACACTGGAGGGAACGTCACTTCCAGACACAGTATAGGTTCTGTAGGGTGTCACACTGGAGGGAACGTCACTTCCAGACACAGTATAGGTTCTGTAGGGTGTCACACTGGAGGGAACCTCGCTTCCAGACACAGTATAGGTTCTGTGCGGTGTCACACTGGAGGGAACGTCGCTTCCAGACACAGTATAGGTTCTGTAGGGTGTCACACTGGAGGGAACGTCACTTCCAGACACAGTATAGGTTCTGTAGGGTGTCACACTGGAGGGAACGTCACTTCCAGACACAGTATAGGTTCTGTAGGGTGTCACACTGGAGGGAACGTCACTTCCAGACACAGTATAGGTTCTGTAGGGTGTCACACTGGATGTTGTATCACTTCCAAACACAGTAGAGGTTCTGTAGGTTGCCACTCCGGAGGTTGTGTCAGTCCTAGAATCAATGTAGGTTCTGTGTCCTGGCTCTCCCCAGCTTGCTGGAATAAGCAAAAGAATAAAAAACAAATCAAGAGACAATCTATATATGCTGTTAAATACTTCTCTCAAGGGAATGTATGTGTAGTATTTAGAACTGTTTGCTCCTTCTGTTAAGTGCTTACTTGAAAGACATGGCACCTGAATACTATGTATTTATGTTTAATGGACAATGGACATTAGCACCAGTATCCCGCCCTGAAGTGTTCAGTTTCAGGAAGTGTTGGAATAGCACTTCATTTGAAGTTCTACATTTACTTACAGACATGTTTTACACCTCATAATTTTAATTCCAAATCTGTGGGATATTTTTACTCATGGAAACAAACTTCATCTGCAGCCTCCCTGACAAATATTTCAACTCCTGTGTTAGTTACAACACCACGTTCTCTTCTGAAAAATGTCTCAGAACATTCCTGTTTGCACTAGATGTATTGCTCCGTTGTCATTATACTAAAGTGTTGTTGTATTTGCCTAGAGAATCTCTGCAGCATGAAGAGAGATGCTGGCTGCGAACTCACATGCAAGGGACTACAATTACTTGAAAAGCAGAATTACCTCCAGGAGCAGGACCACGAGGTGTACTGGTTCCTTGGGGCACAAAGGGAAGCCGAAAGGATTCTGTTCAGAGACAGCAAATTTACTTCAGAGAGGGTAAAATTTAAAAAACAAGGAAAGACAGGGAACAGAAATGGGTATGGTTGGAAGGAAAGGCTATGTTGGTTCCAGACACTGTATAGGTTCTGTAGGGTGACGCACCGGCGGATATATCGCTTCCAGACACAGTATAGGTTCTGTAGGGTGTCACACTGGAGGGAACGTCGCTTCCAGACACAGTATAGGTTCTGTAGGGTGTCACACTGGAGGGAACATCGCTTCCAGACACAGTAAAGGTTCTGTACGGTGTCACACTGGAGGGAACATCGCTTCCAGACACAGTATAGGTTCTGTAGGGTGTCACACTGGAGGGAACGTCACTTCCAGACACAGTAAAGGTTCTGTAGGGTGTCACACTGGAGGGAACGTCACTTCCAGACACAGTATAGGTTCTGTAGGGTGTCACACTGGAGGGAACGTCACTTCCAGACACAGTATAGGTTCTGTAGGGTGTCACACTGGAGGGAACGTCACTTCCAGACACAGTATAGGTTCTGTAGGGTGTCACACTGGAGGGAACGTCACTTCCAGACACAGTATAGGTTCTGTAGGGTGTCACACTGGATGTTGTATCACTTCCAAACACAGTAGAGGTTCTGTAGGTTGCCACTCCGGAGGTTGTGTCAGTCCTAGAATCAATGTAGGTTCTGTGTCCTGGCTCTCCCCAGCTTGCTGGAATAAGCAAAAGAATAAAAAACAAATCAAGAGAGAATCTACATATGCTGTTAAATACCTCTCTCAAGGGTATGTATGTGTAGTATTTAGAACTGTTTGCTCCTTCTGTTAAGTGCTTACTTGAAAGACATGGCACCTGAATACTATGTATTTATGTTTAATGGACAATGGACATTAGCACCGGTATCCTGCCCTCGGAATTGTCAGAATAGCACTTCATTTGAAGTTCTACATATACTTACAGACATGTTTTACACCTCATAATTTTAATTCCAAATCTGTGGGATTTTTTTACTCATGGAAACAAACTTCATCTGCAGCCTCCCTGACAAATATTTCAACTCCTGTGTTAGTTACAACACCACGTTCTCTTCTGAAAAATGTCTCAGAACATTCCTGTTTGCACTAGATGTATTGCTCCGTTGTCATTATACTAAAGTGTTGTTGTATTTGCCTAGAGAATCTCTGCAGCATGAAGAGAGATGCTGGCTGCGAACTCACATGCAAGGGACTACAATTACTTGAAAAGCAGAATTACCTCCAGGAGCAGGACCACGAGGTGTACTGGTTCCTTGGGGCACAAAGGGAAGCCGAAAGGATTCTGTTCAGAGAAAGCAAATTTACTTCAGAACGGGTAAAATTTAAAAAGCAAGGAAATGCAGAGAACAGAAATGGTTATGGTTGGAAGGAAAGGCTATGTTGATTCCAGACAGTATAGGTTCTGTAGGGTGACACACCGGAGGATACGTCGCTTCCAGACACAGTATAGGTTCTGTAGGGTGTCACACTGGAGGGAACGTCACTTCCAGACACAGTATAGGTTCTGTAGGGTGTCACACTGGAGGGAACGTCACTTCCAGACACAGTATAGGTTCTGTAGGGTGTCACACTGGAGGGAACGTCACTTCCAGACACAGTATAGGTTCTGTAGGGTGTCACACTGGAGGGAATGTCGCTTCCAGACACAGTATAGGTTCTGTAGGGTGTCACACTGGATGTTGTATCACTTCCAAACACAGTAGAGGTTCTGTAGGTTGCCACACCGGAGGTGGTGTCAGTCCTAGAATCAATGTAGGTTCTGTGTCCTGGCTCTCCCCAGCTTCCTGAAATAAGCAAAAGAATAAAAAACAAATCAAGAGAGAATCTACATTTGTTGTTAAATACCTCTCACAAGGGTATTTATGTGTAGTATTTAGAACTGTTTGCTCCTTCTGTTAAGTGCTTATTTGAAAGACATGGCACCTGAATACTATGTATTTATGTTTAATGGACAATGGACATTAGCACCAGTATCCTGCCCTAGGAATTGTCAGAATAGCACTTCATTTGAAGTTCTACATATACTTACAGACATGTTTTACACCTCATAATTATAATTCCAAATCTGTGGGATTTTTTTACTCATGGAAACAAACTTCATCTGCAGCCTCCCTGACAAATATTTCAACTCCTGTGTTAGTTACAACACCACGTTCTCTTCTGAAAAATGTCTCAGAACATTCCTGTTTGCACTAGATGTATTGCTCCGTTGTCATTATACTAAAGTGTTTTTGTATTTGCCTACATGACTTGTGCAGTCTGAGAGGAGATGCTGCCTAGGAACCCACATCCAAGTGACTATAATTACTTGAAAAGCAGACTTACCATCAGTAGCAGGACTAAGAGGTGTACTGGTTTCTCTGGGTACAAATAGAAGCTGGAAGGATTCTGTTCAGAGAATGTAAATATATGTCAGAAAGGTGAATTTGAAAAACCAAGGTAATGCACGGAACAAAAATATATATGGTTGCAAAGATATGCAATTATAAAAACATTAATGATTTTAAAGAGAAAGAAAGTAAAAAACCTTTAGTAAGAGTAAGATACAAGAAGGAAAATAAATATGATTGTAATTTAAAAACCCATAATAGAAAAAAACCCACCCACCCATCACTCCTTTCCAAAACCAACAAGAAGCCAACTAACCAGTCAACCCAAGCCAAACTAAAACCAAAAGTATACAAGCAAATAAGGACATATAGAAAAAAATTGCAGAAGTTATTTTAATCCCTCTGTTAGCTTTCACCATCCCTTTCTCTTCTGAACCAAATCTCAGAACTAATTTTAGAACTAATTTTATTGCTACATTATATTTACCCTTAACTATTTGTTGTATTTGCCTACTGAAGCTGAACAGGATGAACAGAGATGCTGGCTAAGAACCCACACCGAAGTGACTACAATTACTTGCAAAGCAGACTTACCATCAGGAGCAGGACTATGAGGTGTACTAGGTCCTTGGAGTACAAGGAGAAGCTGAAAAGATTCTGTTCAGAGAAAGTAAATTTACTTCAGAGATGGTAAATTTTTAAAAGCAAGGAAATACAAGGAACTGAAATGGTTATGGTTACAGTTTCAAGGAAAGGCTATTACAAAAAAGGTTAATGATGTATCACAGAAAGAATATAAATGCCTTTAGTAGGAAAAAGAAAAGGAAAAAGAGAAAAGAGTAAAAGAATTAAAGTCAACATTCAAAAATAAAACACCATACCAACACCCACCACTCCCCAAAACCAATAAATCCAACTAACCAATCAACCAAAACCAAACTGAAACAAAAAATTTTCCAAACAAATAGGGACCAATGGAAAAAATTATTAAAGTAATAATTTGAATCCCTCTACTGGCTTTCACCATTCTCTTTCTCTTCTGAAAATGTATCACAACATTTCCGTTTGCACTAGTTTTTTTGCTTTATTATGTTGAAAATCAAGTATTGTTCCATTTGCCTACAGAAGCTGTTCAGCAGGAAGGGAGATGCTGCTTAGGGACCCCCATCCAAGAGACTATGATTTCTTGAAAAGCAGACCTACCATCAGGAGCAGGAGTAGGAGCAGGAGGTGCACTGGCTGCTTGGGGTAAAATGAGAGGCTGAAAACTATCTGCTCAGAAAAGTAAGTCTTAAAAACCAAGGAAATACATAGAACTGAAAGGATTATTCTTGAAAGGAAAGTCTATTACAAAAATGTTAATGATTTATAACAGAAAGAAAGGAAAAACCCTTTGATTATTAAAAGAAAAATCTAAAAAACCCCAAAGCTATTAAAAGAAGTAGTGAAAGACAAAAACCAATAATCAAACACCCACTCACTCACCACCATCACCCTGCAAACCAAAAATAATCCAACCAAACAAGCAGCTAAACCCGGACTAATATCAAAAATATCTAAGCAAATGAAGGACCCATTATAAAAAAAAAAGTCCGGCAGTAATTTTAATCCCTGTGTTAGCTTCCACCATCCCCTTTCTCTTCTGAAGAGTATCTTCTAATATTGCTCTTTGCGTTAATTGTATTGTTCCATTATCATTACAATTAAGTGTTGTCACCTTTGCCTACAGCAGCTGTGCAGCATGCAGGGAGATGCTGCCTAGGAACCCACATCCCAGGGACTACAATTGCTTCAAAAAGAGACTTACCAACAGGAGCGGGAGCAGGAGCAGGAGCTGGCAGTGTACCAGCTGCTTGGGGTGAAATGTAAGGCTGAAAAATATCTGTTGAGTAAAAGTAAGATTTAAAAACCAAGGAAATGCACAGATTGGAAATGGTTATGGTTGACAGGAAAGGCTATGACAAAATGTTAATGGTTTATAACAGAAAGAAAGGAAAAAACATGTGGTTATTACAAAAAGAAGGGAAGTTCCGGGAAGGGAAGTTCCGGGAAGGGAAGGGAAGTTTCGGGAAGGGAAGGGAAGTTCAGGGAAGGGAAGTTCCGGGAAGGGAAGTTCCGGGAAGGGAAGGGAAGGGAAGGGAAGGGAAGGGAAGGGAAGGGAAGTTCCGGGAAGGGAAGGGAAGGGAAGGGAAGGGAAGGGAAGGGAAGGGAAGGGAAGGGAAGGGAAGGGAAGGGAAGGGAAGGGAAGGGAAGGGAAGGGAAGGGAAGGGAAGGGAAGGGAAGGGAAGGGAAGGGAAGGGAAGGGAAGGGAAGGGAAGGGAAGGGAAGGGAAGGGAAGTTCCGGGAAGGGAAGGGAAGGGAAGGGAAGGGAAGGGAGGGAAGGGAAGGGAAGGGAAGGGAAGGGAAGGGAAGGGAAGGGAAGGGAAGTTCCGGGAAGGGAAGTTCCGGGAAGGGAAGGGAAGTTTCGGGAAGGGAAGGGAAGTTCAGGGAAGGGAAGGGAAGTTCAGGGAAGGGAAGTTCAGGGAAGGGAAGTTCCGGGAAGGGAAGGGAAGTTCCGGGAAGGGAAGGGAAGGGAAGGGAAGGGAAGGGAAGGGAAGGGAAGGGAAGGGAAGGGAAGGGAAGGGAAGGGAAGGGAAGGGAAGGGAAGGGAAGGGAAGGGAAGGGAAGGGAAGGGAAGGGAAGGGAAGGGAAGGGAAGGGAAGGGAAGGGAAGGGATGGGAAGTTCCGGGAAGGGAAGGGATGGGAAGTTCCGGGAAGGGAAGGGAAGGGAAGGGAGGGAAGGGAAGGGAAGGGAAGGGAAGGGAAGGGAAGGGAAGGGAAGGGAAGTTCCGGGAAGGGAAGGGAAGTTCCGGGAAGGGAAGGGAAGTTCCGGGAAGGGAAGTTCCGGGAAGGGAAGTTCCGGGAAGGGAAGGGAAGGGAAGTTCCGGGAAGTTCCGGGAAGGGAAGGGAAGTTCCGGGAAGGGAAGGGAAGGGAAGTTCCGGGAAGGGAAGGGAAGTTCCGGGAAGGGAAGGGAAGTTCCGGGAAGGGAAGGGAAGTTCCGGGAAGGGAAGGGAAGTTCCGGGAAGGGAAGGGAAGGGAAGGAAGGGAAGGGAAGGGAAGGGAAGTTCCGGGAAGGGAAGGGAAGTTCCGGGAAGGGAAGGGAAGGGAAGGGAAGGGAAGGGAAGGGAAGGGAAGGGAAGGGAAGGGAAGGGAAGGGAAGGGAAGGGAAGGTTCAGGGAAGGGAAGGGAAGTTTCAGGGAAGGGAAGGGAAGGGAAGGGAAGGGAAGGGAAGGGAAGGGAAGGGAAGGGAAGGGAAGGGAAGGGAAGGGAAGGGAAGGGAAGGGAAGGGAAGGGAAGGGAAGGGAAGGGAAGGGAAGGGAAGGGAAGGGAAGGGAAGGGAAGGGAAGGGAAGGGAAGGGAAGGGAAGGGAAGGGAAGGGAAGGGAAGGGAAGGGAAGGGAAGGGAAGGGAAGGGAAGGGAAGGGAAGGGAAGGGGGAAGGGAAGGGAAGGGAAGGGAAGGGAAGGGAAGGGAAGGGAAGGGAAGGGAAGGAAGGGAAGGGAAGGGAAGGGAAGGGAAGGGAAGGGAAGGGAAGGGAGAAATTAAAAACAAGTTAGAAACGAAATAATTCAATAATCTAATCAAACTCCCACCCACCTCCACCACTCCCCAAATCCAAAAAAGTGTAAGCAACCAAGCATCCAAACCCAAACTAAAACCAAAATAACCCGCAAGGTAATTGGGATCAATAGAAAATTCATTCCAGTAATAATTTAAATCCCTGTTTTATTGCTAAAAATTAGCATTAGGTTTCACTCTACCCTTTCTCTTTGAAAAATATCACATATCTGTTTGCACTATTTTAATGCTCCATTACGTTTACAATCTAATGTTGTTGTATTTGCCTACAGAAGCTGCACAGCATGAAGGAAGATGCTGGCTAGGAACCCACATCCCTGTGACAATAATTGCCTAAAAAGCAGACTTACCAGCAGGAGCAGGAACAGGAGTAGCAGGTGTACGGGGTGCTTTAGGAGCAAAGCTAACCCGAAAAATATCTGTTCAGAGATAGCAAATTTACTTCAGATGAGGTAAGTTTTAAATGCAGGGAAATGCACAGAACTGAAATTGTTATGCTGGCAAGAGAAGATTTTTAAAACCTTAATGGTAAATAACATTATTAAAAGAGGATATATTTGGCAAAAAAAAAAAAGAGAAAATTTGAAAAAAAAAATTAAAGATCAAAAACCAAATACCCACCCACTACTGCTACTCCACAAAACTAAAAAAAAATCTAACCAACCAACCAAGAAAAAAAAAAAAAAACAAAAACCATGAAACAAATGGGGACCAGTAGAAAAAAAAAAAAAACAACAGAGTATTGATTTTAATCCCTGTGTTAGCATTCAGTCCCCCTTTTCCCTTCTGATCGGTGTCTCAGAATATTTCCGTTTAGCACTAGTTTTAATGCTCCAGTATGTTTGCAATTAAGGATTGTTGTATTTGCCTACAGATGCTGTGCAGCATGAAGGGAGATGCTGGCTGGGGACCCACATCCAAGTGACTGCAATTGTTTGAGAAGCAGACTTACCATCACTTTCAGGACCAGGAGGTGCAGCAGCTCCTTTGGGCACGAAGAGAGGTCGAAAAGAGTCTGTTCACGGAAAGTAAATTTACTTCAGAGAGTTTACTTTTTCAAAAGTGAAATTGAAAAAAAGCAAGGAAATGCACAGAACTGAAGGGGTTATGGTTGCAAGGAAAGGCTATTAGAGAAATGTCAGTGGTTTATAACAAAAAGAAGTGAAAAAGCCTTTGGAAAAAAAGGGGAAAGAAGGGAAGGGAAGTTCAGGGAAGGTAAGTTCACAGAATTTAAGGGAAGGGGAAAGGGAAGGGGAAAGGGATAAAAAAAGGAAAGGGAGGAAAAGGAGGAAAGGGAGGGAGGGAGGGAGAGAGGAAGGAAGGCAGGAAGGAAGAAATAAAAAATTAGAATAAAGCATAAGCAAAAACGAAACACATACCCTCCCACCACCAACACACCCAAAACAAAAAAAAAAAAAAGCAACGTACCAAGCAACCAAAGCCAAACTAAAACCTAGAGTATCTATGCAAATAGGCACTAATATTAACACCATTACAGCATTCATTTTAATCCTTGTGTTTTAATCCCTGTGTTAGCTTTCACCATCCCCTTTCTCTTCTGAAAAATGGCTCAGAATGCTTCTGTTTGCACTGATTGTATTGCTCCATTATGCTGACATGTAAGTATTGCTGTATTTGCCTACTGAAGCTGTGCAGCATGAAGGGAGATGCTGGCTAGGAAAAACCCACATCCAAGTGACTGCAATTGCTTGAAGAGGAGACTTACCATCACTGTCACGAGCATGTGCTGGAGGTGTTCTGGCTAGCTGGGGTCCAATTCGACCCCAAAAAGATCCTATGCAGAGAAAGTAATTTTCAATCTAAAACATGTTTTCATTTTAAGAAACAAGGAAATGCACAGCACTGAAATGGTTGTGGTGGCAAGGAAAGGCCGTTACAAATATTGGTTTGTAACATATAGGAAGGAAAAATCTTTGGTTAAAAAAAAAAACAAAGTAAGAAAGAAATTTGAAATAGGAAAAAAAACCAAAACAAAACAAAAAAACAACCATAAACAAAACACACACCCACTATCACTCCCCAAAACCAAGACTCCAACCAACCAAGCTACCAAACCCAAACTACAACCAAATATGTCCAAGCAAATGGAGACCATTAGGAAAAAAGAAGCTTTTAGCTGTAATTTTAATCCCTGTGTTAGCTTTCACCATCCTCTTTCTCTTCTGAGAAAATCTCACAATTTGCTGTTAGTACCAGTTTTACTGTTTCATAATGTTTGCAATTAAGTGTTGCTGTGTTTGCCTACAGAAGCTGTGCAGCATGAAGGGAGATGCTGGCTAGGAACCCACATCCAAGTGACTGCAATTGCTTGACAAGCAGACTTACCATCATGAGCATGAGCCGGTGCAGGAGGTGCACAAGCTGCTTCAGATGAAACAGGAAGCCAAAAAGAGTCTGATCAGAGAAAGTAAAATTACTTCAGAGGAGGTAAATTTTAAAAAGCAAGGAAAGGCAGAGAACTGAAAGGTTAATGGTTGCAAGAAATGGCTATTTCAAAATATTAGCAGTAGTGTTACTGCTCCATTATGTTTACAATGAAGTATTGTTTAATTTTTCTGCAGAAGCTGTGCAGCATGAAGGGAGAAGCTGGCTCTGAACCCACATCCAAATGCCTGAGATTGCTTGAAAAGGAGACTTACCATCAGGAGCAGGAGTATGAGGTGTACCAGTTTCTTGGGGTTCAATGCGACGCTGAAATGAGTCTGTTCAGAGAAAAGTTAATTTACTTCAATGTCTTAGGGTATCATGTAAGATGTAACCCAGAGATATGTATTCTATTGCCATCAATGTCAGCTGTTAAGAGAAATGGGGCAGTATTCTTTATCCTCTCCATGACTCATGCCTGACAACTCCCTCCAGGGGCCTGTGTCAGCCAATGGGCCATCTAGGCCTCACTGCATCACCCATAAAATTACATCATCGCATTGTGAGATGCTCTGCCCAATGGGGAGAACCAAGCATTCTACCTGGAAATAATCTGAGAATTGGAACACCAGAACAACCTTATTGACTGGATTTCCAGAGGACAAGAGCTACATAACCACCACTGGATTGTCAGAGGAAGACCAGACCCTTCTACAGGATCACTACTTCAACAGAACCACATCTATCACTTCAGCGGGACTGCAGCCACCATTTAATCAGACTGCTACCACTACCCTGACCAACAGGGTGTCAGGTTGTATCCTGACTCTTTAGGCCAGTGTTTCATGCCTTTATTTTAATTGTCCTATTAAAGCGTAGTTCTGACTTGGAATCGCGTGCTGGTTAGTTTTCAAACTAGTACATAGTACAAGGTACCAGCTGATTGGGGTTCAAAGTGACGCCAAAAAGATTCTGTTCAGAGAAAGTAAATTTACTTCAGAGGAAGTAATTTTTTTAAAAATGGAATGCAAGGAAATGCATTAAGTATTGTTGTATTTGCCTACAGAAGCTGTGCATCATGAAGGGAGATGCTGGCTCTGAACTCATGTCCGAGTGACTGCAATTGCATGAAAAGCAGACTTACCATCATAAGGAAAAGGAGGAGCAGTGGGTTTACCGGCTGCTCGGAGTGAAAAAAGAGGCTGAAAAGTACCTGTTCCCAGAAAGGAAATGTACTTCAGAGAAGGTAAATTTAAAAAACACAGGGAAATGCACAGAACTGAAATGGTTATGGTTGAAAGACAATTTTAAAAAGTTAATGGTGTATAACATAATGAAAGGAAAAAGTCTTCACTTAAAAAAAAAATTAAAGAAATAGAAAGAAGAAATAAAAGAAAAAAATTAAAAACCAAACACCCACCAACCCCCACCACTCCCCAAAACCAAAAGATTCAACCAGCCAAGCAACCAAACCCAAAATAAAATCAAAAGCATCAATAAAAGCAAATAGGGACCAATAGAAAAAAAATTACAGTAGTAATTTTAATCCCTGTGTTAGCTTTCACCATCCCTTTTCTCTTCTGAAAAAAAGTATTACAACATTTCTGTTTGCATTAGTTTTTTTGCTCCATTATGTTGAAAATCAAGTATTGTTCCATTTGCCTACAGAAGCTGTTCAGCAGGAAGGGAGATGCTGCTTAGGGACCCCCATCCAAGAGACTATGATTTCTTGAAAAGCAGACCTACCATCAGGAGCAGGAGTAGGAGCAGGAGGTGCACTGGCTGCTTGGGGTAAAATGAGAGGCTGAAAACTATCTGCTCAGAAAAGTAAGTCTTAAAAACCAAGGAAATACATAGAACTGAAAGGATTATTCTTGAAAGGAAAGTCTATTACAAAAATGTTAATGATTTATAACAGAAAGAAAGGAAAAACCCTTTGATTATTAAAAGAAAAATCTAAAAAACCCCAAAGCTATTAAAAGAAGTAGTGAAAGACAAAAACCAATAATCAAACACCCACTCACTCACCACCATCACCCTGCAAAACCAAAAATAATCCAACCAAACAAGCAGCTAAACCCGGACTAATATCAAAAATATCTAAGCAAATGAAGGACCCATTATAAAAAAAAAAGTCCGGCAGTAATTTTAATCCCTGTGTTAGCTTCCACCATCCCCTTTCTCTTCTGAAGAGTATCTTCTAATATTGCTCTTTGCGTTAATTGTATTGTTCCATTATCATTACAATTAAGTGTTGTCACCTTTGCCTACAGCAGCTGTGCAGCATGCAGGGAGATGCTGCCTAGGAACCCACATCCCAGGGACTACAATTGCTTCAAAAAGAGACTTACCAACAGGAGCGGGAGCAGGAGCAGGAGCTGGCAGTGTACCAGCTGCTTGGGGTGAAATGTAAGGCTGAAAAATATCTGTTGAGTAAAAGTAAGATTTAAAAACCAAGGAAATGCACAGATTGGAAAAGGTTATGGTTGACAGGAAAGGCTGTTACCAGCTGTTAATAGTTTATAACAGAAATAAATGAAAAACCCTTTTGTTATTAAAAACAAAGGAAAGAAAACAATGAAGAGTTGAAATAAAAGGAAAAAATCAAAAAGCAAACACCCACACACCCATCTCAACCACTCCCCAAAACCAAAATAGTACAAGCAACCAAGCATCCAAACCTAAACAAAAACCAAAAAAAACACCCTCAAGGAAATAGGGGCCAATAGAAAAAACATTCCAGTAATAATTTAAATCCCTGTCTTAGATTTCACCATCCCCTTTCACTCCTTTAAAAAGTATCACAACATTTCTGTTTGCACTATTTTAATGCTCCATTATGTTTTCAATTAATTATTGTTGTATTTGCCTACAGAAGCTGCACAGCATGAAGGAAGATGCTGGCTAGGAACCCACATCCCTGTGACAATAATTGCCTAAAAAGCAGACTTACCAGCAGGAGCAGGAACAGGAGTAGCAGGTGTACGGGGTGCTTTGGGTGCAACGTTATCCCGAAAAATATCTGTTCAGAGATAGCAAATTTACTTCAGAGGAGGTAAATTTTAAATGCAGGGAAATGCACAGACCTGAAATGGTTATGTTTACAAGAAAATATGAATAAAATAAGTTAATGCTTTACAACATAATTAAAGGAAGACGACTTTGGAAGAAAAAAAAAGGTAGAAAATAAGAAAAAAAAAATTTAAAAGTCAAAAACCAAAAACCCACCCACCCACTACCTACTCTGCAAAACAAAAAAAATCCAACCCACCAAAGCAAAACTCAAAAATACCCTTGTAAATGGGGGCCAATGAAAGAACCCCACAGAATTCCAATGAAAGAATTCACAGAATTCACTGTATTTTTTTTTTATTCCTAAGCTCCTCCAAAACTTACTTGCCCATCCAGGCTGGATGTTTGCCCTGTTAACTCATCTTTTGGCACACAGAGACAGTCTGTTCCTGTGCCCTCAAGATCTCTGTTTTGAAGCACACCCACCCTTCCTGAACTCCTAAGGTTTTAAGGACTTCTTCCCAAGGAACTCTCTGAATAAGTCTCCTGAATAGGCTGAAGTCTGCCCTCTGGAAGTCCAACGTGAAAGTCTTATTAATGTTCCTCCTGATTTCACCAAATAGTGAGAATTCTGTAATTTCATGATAACTGTGCCCTAAGTGGTCTCCAACCACCACATTTCCCACCAGCCTATCTCTATTTGCAAATAACAGATCTAACACAGTCCCTCCCCTGGTGGGCTCATCCAGCAGCTGTGACAAATAGTTGTCCTCCACAAACTGAAAACTTCCTGGACTGCCTTTTTTCAGCTGTATTGAGTTCCCAACAAATGTCCGGCAGGTTGAAATTGCCAGCAAGAACAAGGGCTGATGGTCCAGAAACATGCTCAGGCTGCTTATAGAATGAGTTGTCCACCACTTCTTCCTGGTTGGGTGGACGATAGCAGACTGCCGGTAGGATGTCAGCCTTGTTGGCCTTCCCCTTAATTCTTACCCATAGGCAACTTCACCGTCTTTAGTTTCAATACCTGTGACATCCAAAGCCTTGCTAATTTCAAGGGTCACCCCTCTGCCTCTTCTCCCTTTTCTGTCTCTTCTGGATAGCTTGTAGCCATCCAGTGCAGTGCTCCAGCCATGTGAGTCATCCCACCACACTTCCGTGATGGCAATTACATCATAGCTCTGCTGTTGCACCATGGCCTCCAGCTCTTCCTGTTTGTTACCCATGCTGCGTGCATTGGTACACATGCACCTCCGCTGGGCTGCTGATTTCACTCCTATCTCAGGCTTACCATCCTTGGGCCTGCTTCCAGACAGCCCAACTGCATCCCCTTCCCCCTTCAAACCTTGTTCAAAGCCGTCTCAACAAGTTTTGCCAGATCACCTTCTAGCCTTAACAGAGAGATGGAGCCCACGTGGTTCCAGTAGGCCAGGTGCTGTAAAAGTTGCCCCATGATCAAAGAACCCAAAATTCTGCTGATGGCAGCAACCCTTGAGCCACTTATTGATAATGTGGGTTCTCCTATTTCTTTCACTGTTTCTCACAGCCACCAAAGGGACTGAGGAAAAGACTACCTGTACCCCTGTACAACTACTTGTCCCAGTGCTCTAAAGTTTCTTTCAATTGCCCTGACACTCCTCCTTTCAATCTCATCACTGCCAGCCTGGAGTATCAGCAGCAGGTAATAACCAGAGGGCTGAATCAGCCCGGGAAGTCTCTCAGTGATATCCTGTACCAGGCCCCAGGGAGGCAGCAGATCTCTCTATGGGGTGGGTCTGGTTGACATACGGGGGCCTCTGTTTCCCTCAGAAGGGAATCACCCACCACGATTACCCTTCTTTTCTTTTTGATGTTACAGGTGGTAATCCTTCTCACAGATTGGGAGACTCACTGGGCAGATAATTTTCTTTTAAGTCATCTGGCTGACTCTCCAGATCCAGGGTTCATACCTATTCTGAAGTGGCACCTGGCTTGGGAGTGAGGGTCAGGAGGAATTTTTATTATTACCTCCTCGAGTAGGGACCCATTTCCACTGCCCTTCATCTACCAGGTGTCCTTCTACTGCCTAACAGTGAGAGGCATACGAGTCCTCTGATTCTTAGTGGACCTCCCTCAAGGATGGAAGGGCTGAACTCTGTCGGAACCCAAGGTGTCCCTCAGACACTCTTGGATGTTCCGGGTCCAGGTCAGAAGCCTCTGAGACCCTGGCAGGCAGCCAGAAACCCCTGTGGTTTTGAATTTGACCCATGGAACAATTTACCAACTTTGCAGGAAGAACAAGAATTCACAAAAGTTTAGATATTATAATAGAAGTAGTCACAAAGTGAAAGGTAGGATTTTTGAGTGCTGTACAGGGGGGTTTTAGGCCTTGTACAGAGGGGTCTGAGTTTTGTACATGGGGGTCAGAAGTTCTAAGATGGAGGGATTTGGGCGTGCCCTGTCCTCCTTCTTTCTTCTTCCTATTCCCCATGTTCTTGGTGATGTTGGCACTCACAGATTGGTTTAGAGTAGAAAGTCACTGTTCAATATAGGTGATAGGCACTGGGGAAAAAACTATAAACATTTAATACGTAATGTGTGATATAAAAGATGGCACCAGCCCCTTGGGCGGGAGAGACAGAGAGAGACGCAGAGGGAGAAGGAGTCAGAGAGAATGTCAGGGAGTCTGTGTGCCTTGAGATAACATGCAATAAACTACCTTGAGACCAGACGACTGAAGACTACTGAGTCTTTCTTTGAAGGCACGGGTTGGAGGAGAGACTTTACCACCACCCAGAATCACCCCAATCTGGGGGAGATTCCAACAGAACTCCACCAATCTATTTCCCTTTCACTTTCCCTGATACTCCTTAGTCTTTTAACTTCCTCTCTAAGCTCGGCCACCAGTGAAAGGAAATGATTCACCTGTTCACACTGCAGGCAGGTTTCCTCTGCAATGCAGAGGAAATGTATGTAACCTCCATCTGGTTACATACACTTGTACTATCTACAGTTTTTGATTGCATAAAAACCATTGCTACCAGAAACCCCAAACCAACCAACCAACAGAAACACTGCACACAACACACAATAAACCTTACTAGCAAGAAAAGCTGCAACACTGCCTGCTTGCCCTGCCTGTGCGATCTGCCACACAAACTGCTGTGCCACTCCCTTGGAGCCGTGCCACGCCCCAGTTTGCCTGCTCCGAGTTGCCACGCTCTCAAGCGGCCTCTTTTAATCAGCCTGCTACTCAGCAACGGAGGAAGCAGTAATTTTAATCCCTGTGTTAGGTTCCACCACCACTTTTCCCTTCTGATAAATGTCTCACAATACTTCTGTTAGCACTAGTTTTAATGCTCCAGTATGTTTGCAATTAAGGATTGCTGTATTTGCCGACAGAAGCTGTGCAGCATGAAGGGAGATGCTGGCTGGGGACCCACATCCAAGTGACTGCAATTGTTTGAGAAGCAGACTTACCAACAGGAGCAGGACCAGGAGGTGCAGCAGCTCCTTTGGGCACGAAGAGAGGTCGAAAAGAGTCTGTTCACGGAAAGTAAATTTACTTTAGAGAATACAAATTAGAAAAAAACAAGGAAATGCACAGAACTGAAGTGGTTGCAAGGAAAGGCTATTACAGAAATGTCAGTGGTTTACAACAGGAAGAAAAGAAAAAGCCTTTGGTTTAAAAAAAAAAAAAGGAAAGAAAGGGAAGTTCCAGGAAGTTGAGGGAAGGGAAGAGAATGGTTGGGAAGGGAAGGGAGGAAGGGAAGAAGGCAGGAACAGAGGAAGGGAGGAAATTAAAACAGCAGTAAAAAAAATCAAAAATGAAACTCACACCCACCCACCATCAACGCTCCCCCCAAAAAAAAAATCCAACCTACCAAGCAACCAAAGCCAAACTAAAACCTAGAGTATCTATGCAAATAGGCACTAATATTAACACCATTACAGCATTCATTTTAATCCTTGTGTTTTAATCCCTGTGTTAGCTTTCACCATCCCCTTTCTCTTCTGAAAAATGGCTCAGAATGCTTCTGTTTGCACTGATTGTATTGCTCCATTATGCTGACATGTAAGTATTGCTGTATTTGCCTACTGAAGCTGTGCAGCATGAAGGGAGATGCTGGCTAGGAAAAACCCACATCCAAGTGACTGCAATTGCTTGAAGAGGAGACTTACCATCACTGTCACGAGCATGTGCTGGAGGTGTTCTGGCTAGCTGGGGTCCAATTCGACCCCAAAAAGATCCTATGCAGAGAAAGTAATTTTCAATCTAAAACATGTTTTCATTTTAAGAAACAAGGAAATGCACAAATATTGGTTTGTGACATAAAGGAAGGAAAAATCTTTGGTTAAAAAAAAAAACAAACAAATAATGAAATATGAAATAGTAAAATTAAAAAAAAACAATAAACAATCATGAACCAAACATGCACCCCCACCAACATCATCACTCCCCAAAACAAAAAGAATTCAACCACCAAGCTACCAAACCCAAACTAAAACCAAATATATCCACGGAAATAGCATCCATTGGAAAAAACCATAACAGTAGTATTTTTAATCCCTGTGTTAGCTTCCACCATTGCCTTTCTCTTCTGAAAAAAGTCTCAGAAAACTTTTCTCTTAGCACTAATTTTAATGTTCCCTTATGTTTATATTTAAGTATTGTTTGCCTACAGAAACTGTGCAGCATGAAGGGAGATGCTGGCTAGGAACCCACATCCAAGTGTCTGGAATTTTGGAAGGAAGGAATTTTGGAAGGAAGGAAGGAATTTTGGAAGGAATTTTGGAAGGAAGGAAGGAATTTTGGAAGGAATTTTGGAAGGAAGGAAGGAATTTTGGAAGGAAGGAAGGAAGGAATTTTGGAAGGAAGGAATTTTGGAAGGAATTTTGGAAGGAATTTTGGAAGGAATTTTGGAAGGAAGGAAGGAAGGAAGGAAGGAAGGAAGGAAGGAAGGAAGGAAGGAAGGAAGGAAGGAAGGAAGGAAGGAAGGAAGGAAGGAAGGAAGGAAGGAAGGAAGGAAGGAAGGAAGGAAGGAAGGAAGGAAGGAAGGAAGGAAGGAAGGAAGGAAGGAATTTTGGAAGGAAGGAAGGAAGGAAGGAATTTTGGAAGGAAGGAATTTTGGAAGGAAGGAAGGAATTTTGGAAGGAAGGAAGGAATTTTGGAAGGAATTTTGGAAGGAAGGAATTTTGGAAGGAAGGAAGGAATTTTGGAAGGAAGGAAGGAATGAATTTTGGAAGGAAGGAATTTCGGAAGGAATTTCGGAAGGAAGGAAGGAAGGAAGGAAGGAATTTTGGAAGGAAGGAATTTCGGAAGGAAGGAATTTCGGAAGGAAGGAAGGAATTTCGGAAGGAATTTCGGAAGGAATTTCGGAAGGAAGGAATTTCGGAAGGAAGGAATTTCGGAAGGAAGGAAGGAATTTCGGAAGGAAGGAAGGAATTTTGGAAGGAATTTCGGAAGGAAGGAAGGAATTTCGGAAGGAAGGAATTTCGGAAGGAAGGAAGGAATTTCGGAAGGAATTTCGGAAGGAAGGAATTTCGGAAGGAAGGAAGGAAGGAAGGAAGGAAGGAAGGAAGGAAGGAAGGAAGGAAGGAAGGAAGGAAGGAAGGAAGGAAGGAAGGAAGGAAGGAAGGAAGGAAGGAAGGAAGGAAGGAAGGAAGGAAGGAAGGAAGGAAGGAAGGAAGGAAGGAAGGAAGGAAGGAAGGAAGGAAGGAAGGAAGGAAGGAAGGAAGGAAGGAAGGAAGGAAGGAAGGAAGGAAGTAAGTTGCGGAAGTTGCGGAAGGAAGTTGCGGAAGTTGCGGAAGTTGCGGAAGTTGCGGAAGTTGCGGAAGGAAGGAAGGAAGGAAGGAAGGAAGGAAGGAAGGAAGGAAGGAAGGAAGGAAGGAAGGAAGGAATTTTGGAAGGAAGGAAGGAATTTTGGAAGGAATTTTGGAAGGAATTTTGGAAGGAATTTTGGAAGGAAGGAATTTTGGAAGGAATTTTGGAAGGAATTTTGGAAGGAAGGAATTTTGGAAGGAATTTTGGAAGGAATTTTGGAAGGAATTTTAGAAGGAAGGAAGGAATTTTGGAAGGAAGGAAGGAAGGAATTTTGGAAGGAAGGAAGGAAGGAAGGAATTTTGGAAGGAAGGAATTTTGGAAGGAAGGAAGGAATTTTGGAAGGAAGGAAGGAATTTTGGAAGGAATTTTGGAAGGAAGGAATTTTGGAAGGAAGGAAGGAATTTTGGAAGGAAGGAAGGAATGAATTTTGGAAGGAAGGAATTTCGGAAGGAATTTCGGAAGGAAGGAAGGAATTTCGGAAGGAATTTCGGAAGGAATTTCGGAAGGAAGGAATTTCGGAAGGAAGGAAGGATTTTCGGAAGGAATTTCGGAAGGAATTTCGGAAGGAAGGAATTTCGGAAGGAAGGAAGGAATTTCGGAAGGAAGGAAGGAATTTCGGAAGGAATTTCGGAAGGAAGGAAGGAATTTCGGAAGGAAGGAATTTCGGAAGGAAGGAAGGACGGAATTTCGGAAGGAATTTCGGAAGGAAGGAATTTCGGAAGGAAGGAAGGAAGGAAGGAAGGAAGGAAGGAATTAATTTCGGAAGGAAGGAAGGAATTTCGGAAGGAATTTCGGAAGGAAGGAAGGAATTTCGGAAGGAATTTCGGAAGGAAGGAAGGAATTTCGGAAGGAAGGAATTTCGGAAGGAAGGAAGGAATTTCGGAAGGAATTTCGGAAGGAATTTCGGAAGGAATTTCGGAAGGAATTTCGGAAGGAATTTCGGAAGGAAGGAAGGAAGGAAGGAAGGAAGGAAGGAAGGAAGGAAGGAAGGAAGGAAGGAAGGAAGGAAGGAAGGAAGGAAGGAAGGAAGGAAGGAAGGAAGGAAGGAAGGAAGGAAGGAAGGAAGGAAGGAAGGAAGGAAGGAAGGAATTTTGGAAGGAAGGAATTTTGGAAGGAAGGAAGGAATTTTGGAAGGAAGGAAGGAATTTTGGAAGGAATTTTGGAAGGAATTTTGGAAGGAAGGAATTTTGGAAGGAATTTTGGAAGGAATTTTGGAAGGAAGGAATTTTGGAAGGAATTTTGGAAGGAATTTTGGAAGGAATTTTAGAAGGAAGGAAGGAATTTTGGAAGGAAGGAAGGAAGGAATTTTGGAAGGAAGGAAGGAAGGAAGGAATTTTGGAAGGAAGGAATTTTGGAAGGAAGGAAGGAATTTTGGAAGGAAGGAAGGAAGGAATTTTGGAAGGAATTTTGGAAGGAAGGAATTTTGGAAGGAAGGAAGGAATTTTGGAAGGAAGGAAGGAATTTTGGAAGGAAGGAAGGAATGAATTTTGGAAGGAAGGAATTTCGGAAGGAATTTTGGAAGGAAGGAAGGAATTTCGGAAGGAATTTCGGAAGGAATTTCGGAAGGAAGGAATTTCGGAAGGAAGGAAGGAATTTCGGAAGGAATTTCGGAAGGAATTTCAGAAGGAATTTCGGAAGGAAGGAATTTCGGAAGGAAGGAAGGAATTTCGGAAGGAAGGAAGGAATTTCGGAAGGAATTTCGGAAGGAAGGAATTTCGGAAGGAAGGAAGGACGGAATTTCGGAAGGAATTTCGGAAGGAATTTCGGAAGGAAGGAAGGAATTTCGGAAGGAAGGAAGGAATTTCGGAAGGAATTTCGGAAGGAATTTCGGAAGGAATTTCGGAAGGAAGGAAGGAAGGAAGGAAGGAAGGAAGGAAGGAAGGAAGGAAGGAAGGAAGGAAGGAAGGAAGGAAGGAAGGAAGGAAGGAAGGAAGGAAGGAAGGAAGGAAGGAAGGAAGGAAGGAAGGAAGGAAGGAAGGAAGGAAGGAAGGAAGGAAGGAAGGGAAGGAAGGAAGGAAGGAAGGAAGGAAGGAAGGAAGGAAGGAAGGAAGGAAGGAAGGAAGGAAGGAAGGAAGGAATTTTGGAAGGAAGGAAGGAATTTCGGAAGGAATTTCGGAAGGAAGGAAGGAAGGAATTTCGGAAGGAAGGAAGGAAGGAATTTCGGAAGGAAGGAAGGAAGGAATTTCGGAAGGAATTTCGGAAGGAAGGAAGGAAGGAAGGAAGGAATTTCGGAAGGAAGGAAGGAAGGAATTTCGGAAGGAAGGAAGGAAGGAATTTCGGAAGGAAGGAAGGAAGGAAGGAAGGAAGGAAGGAATTTCGGAAGGAAGGAAGGAATTTCGGAAGGAAGGAATTTCGGAAGGAAGGAATTTCGGAAGGAAGGAAGGAATTTCGGAAGGAAGGAAGGAATTTCGGAAGGAAGGAAGGAATTTCGGAAGGAAGGAAGGAATTTCGGAAGGAAGGAAGGAAGGAATTTCGGAAGGAAGGAAGGAAGGAATTTCGGAAGGAAGGAAGGAAGGAATTTCGGAAGGAAGGAAGGAAGGAAGGAAGGAAGGAAGGAAGGAAGGAAGGAAGGAAGGAAGGAAGGAAGGAAGGAAGGAAGGAAGGAAGGAAGGAAGGAAGGAAGGAAGGAAGGAAGGAAGGAAGGAAGGAAGGAAGGAAGGAAGGAAGGAAGGAAGGAAGGAAGGAAGGAAGGAAGGAAGGAAGGAAGGAATTTCGGAAGGAAGGAATTTCGGAAGGAAGGAATTTCGGAAGGAAGGAAGGAAGGAATTTCGGAAGGAATTTCGGAAGGAAGGAAGGAATTTCGGAAGGAATTTCGGAAGGAAGGAATTTTGGAAGGAAGGAATTTTGGAAGGAAGGAATTTTGGAAGGAAGGAATTTTGGAAGGAAGGAAGGAAGGAAGGAAGGAAGGAAGGAAGGAAGGAAGGAAGGAAGGGAGGGAGGGAGGGAGGGAGGGAGGAAGGAAGGAAGGAAGGAATTTCGGAAGGAAGGAAGGAAGGAATTTCGGATGGAAGGAAGGAATTTCGGAAGGAAGGAATTTCGGAAGGAAGGAAGGAATTTCGGAAGGAAGGAAGGAATTTCGGAAGGAATTTCAGAAGGAAGGAAGGAAGGAATTTCGGAAGGAAGGAAGGAAGGAATTTCGGAATTTCGGAAGGAATTTCGGAAGGAAGGAATTTCGGAAGGAAGGAAGGAATTTCGGAAGGAAGGAAGGAAGGAATTTCGGAAGGAAGGAAGGAAGGAATTTCGGAAGGAAGGAATTTCGGAAGGAAGGAAGGAATTTCGGAAGGAAGGAATTTCGGAAGGAATTTCGGAAGGAAGGAATTTCGGAAGGAAGGAATTTCGGAAGGAAGGAATTTCGGAAGGAAGGAATTTCGGAAGGAAGGAAGGAATTTCGGAAGGAATTTCGGAAGGAATTTCGGAAGGAAGGAAGGAAGGAAGGAATTTCGGAAGGAAGGAAGGAAGGAAGGAAGGAATTTCGGAAGGAAGGAAGGAAGGAAGGAATTTCGGAAGGAATTTCGGAAGGAAGGAAGGAAGGAATTTCGGAAGGAAGGAAGGAAGGAATTTCGGAAGGAAGGAATTTCGGAAGGAAGGAATTTCGGAAGGAAGGAATTTCGGAAGGAAGGAAGGAAGGAATTTCGGAAGGAAGGAAGGAAGGAATTTCGGAAGGAAGGAAGGAAGGAAGGAAGGAAGGAAGGAAGGAAGGAAGGAAGGAAGGAAGGAAGAAGGAAGGAAGGAAGGAAGGAAGGAAGGAAGGAAGGAAGGAAGGAAGGAAGGAAGGAAGGAAGGAAGGAAGGAAGGAAGGAAGGAAGGAAGGAAGGAAGGAAGGAAGGAAGGAAGGAAGGAAGGAAGGAAGGAAGGAAGGAAGGAAGGAAGGAAGGAAGGAAGGAAGGAAGGAAGGAAGGAAGGAAGGAAGGAAGGAAGGAAGGAAGGAAGGAAGGAAGGAAGGAAGGAAGGAAGGAAGGAATGAATTTCGGAAGGAAGGAATTTCGGAAGGAAGGAAGGAAGGAAGGAATTTCGGAAGGAATTTCAGAAGGAAGGAATTTCGGAAGGAAGGAAGGAATTTCGGAAGGAATTTCGGAAGGAAGGAAGGAATTTCGGAAGGAATTTCGGAAGGAAGGAATTTCGGAAGGAAGGAATTTTGGAAGGAAGGAATTTAGGAAGGAAGGAATTTAGGAAGGAAGGAATTTAGGAATTTAGGAATTTAGGAAGGAATTTAGGAAGGAAGGAAGGAAGGAATTTAGGAAGGAATTTAGGAAGGAATTTAGGAAGGAAGGAAGGAATTTAGGAAGGAAGGAAGGAATTTAGGAAGGAATTTAGGAAGGAATTTAGGAAGGAATTTAGGAAGGAAGGAATTTAGGAAGGAATTTAGGAAGGAAGGAAGGAATTTAGGAAGGAATTTAGGAAGGAATTTAGGAAGGAAGGAAGGAAGGAAGGAAGGAAGGAAGAAGGAAGGAAGGAAGGAAGGAAGGAAGGAAGGAAGGAAGGAAGGAAGGAAGGAAGGAAGGAAGGAATTTAGGAAGGAATTTAGGAAGGAAGGAAGGAATTTAGGAAGGAATTTAGGAAGGAAGGAAGGAATTTAGGAAGGAATTTAGGAAGGAAGGAAGGAATTTAGGAAGGAATTTAGGAAGGAAGGAATTTAGGAAGGAAGGAATTTAGGAAGGAAGGAATTTAGGAAGGAAGGAAGGAATTTAGGAAGGAAGGAAGGAAGGAAGGAAGGAAGGAAGGAATTAAGGAAGGAAGGAATTTAGGAAGGAATTTAGGAAGGAAGGAAGGAATTTAGGAAGGAAGGAATTTAGGAATTTAGGAATTTAGGAATTTAGGAATTTAGGAAGGAAGGAAGGAAGGAAGGAAGGAAGGAAGGAAGGAAGGAAGGAAGGAAGGAAGGAAGGAAGGAAGGAAGGAAGGAAGGAAGGAAGGAAGGAAGGAAGGAAGGAAGGAAGGAAGGAAGGAAGGAAGGAAGGAAGGAAGGAAGGAAGGAAGGAAGGAAGGAAGGAAGGAAGGAAGGAAGGAAGGAAGGAAGGAAGGAAGGAAGGAAGGAAGGAAGGAAGGAAGGAAGGAAGGAAGGAAGGAAGGAAGGAAGGAAGGAAGGAAGGAAGGAAGGAAGGAAGGAAGGAAGGAAGGAAGGAAGGAAGGAAGGAAGGAAGGAAGGAAGGAAGGAAGGAAGGAAGGAAGGAAGGAAGGAAGGAAGGAAGGAAGGAAGGAAGGAAGGAAGGAAGGAAGGAAGGAAGGAAGGAAGGAAGGAAGGAAGGAAGGAAGGAAGGAAGGAAGACAAAAATAGTAATACCAAAAAAACCCCCAAAACCAGCCACCCACCTCACAGCAAACACTACCCATGATCAAAAAAATCCAACTTACCAAGCAACCAATAGCAAAGGAAAATAAAAAAACCCTAACCAAAGGGCTCCAAGAGAAAAAATTAATTACTGTAGTAATTTTAATACCTATGCTATCATCCACCATTCCCTTTCTTTTCTGAAAAGTTATAGAACATTTCCATTAGCACTATTTTTATTGCTACATTACATATACACTTAAAGTTATTGTATTTTCCTACAGAAGCTGTGCAGCATGAAGGGAGGTGCTGGCTGGGGACCCACATCCCTGTGACAGGAATTGCTTGAAAAGGAGACTTACCAGCAGGAGCAGCAGCAGCAGCAGGAGGAGGAGGAGGAGGTGGCGATCCAGTTGCTTCTGGTTCAAAGTGAACTTGCAAAGATTCTGTTCGGAGGAAGAAAATTTTAAAAAGCAAGGAAAGGCACAGAAATGAAGGGGTTATGGTTGCAAAGAAAGGCCATTACAGAAATGTTAATGGTTTCTAACAGAAAGAAAGGAAAAAAGACTTCATAAAAAAAAAAGACGGAAATGAAAAACAGTAACAAAAATCAAAAACTGCAAAAGAAAACACCCACCAAATCAACACCACTACTACCCAATAACAAAAGATTCAATCAACCAAACCCAACCCAAACCAAAAATAACTAAGCAAATAGGGACCAGTAGGAAGGTCCAGGAAGGGACCAGTAGGAAGTAATTTTAATCCCTGTATTAGCTTTCATCATCCCCTTTCTCTTCTGAAGAAAGGATCACAACATTTCTGTTTGCACGAGTTTTATAGCTCCATTTTGTTTAAAATCACATGTTGTTCCATTTGCCTACAGAAGCTGTTCAGCAGGAAGGGAGATGCTGCTTAGGGACCCCCATCCAAGAGACTATGATTTCTTGAAAAGCAGACCTACCATCAGGAGCAGGAGTAGGAGCAGGAGGTGCAGTGGCTGCTTGGGGTGAAATGAGAGGCTGAAAAATATCTGCTCAGAAAAGTAAGTCTTAAAAACCAAGGAAATACATAGAACTGAAATGATTATTCTTGAAAGGAAAGTCTATTACAAAAATGTTAATGATTTATAACAGAAAGAAAGGAAAAACCCTTTGGTTATTAAAAGAAAATTAAAAAAACCTCAAAGCTATTAAAAGAAGTAGTGAAAGAAAACAATCAAAAATCAAACACCCACCCACTCACCACCATCACCCTGCAAAACCAAAAATAATCCAACCAAACAAGCAGCTAAACCCGGACTAATATCAAAAATATCTAAGCAAATTAAGGACTTATTATAAAAAAAAACCCTTCAGTAGTAATTTTAATCCCTGTGTTAGCTTTCACCATCCCCTTTCTCTTCTGTAGAGTATCTTCTAATGTTGTTCTTTGTGTTAATTTTATTGTTCCATTATCATTACAATTAAGTGTTGTCACCTTTTCCTACAGCAGCTGTGCAGCATGCAGGGAGATGCTGCCTAGGAACCCACATCCCAGGGACTATAATGTCTTGAAAAGCAGACTTACCAACAGGAGCAGGAGCAGCAGCAGGAGCAGCAGCAGGAGCAGGAGCAGGAGCAGGAGCAGGAGCAGCAGGAGCAGGAGCAGCAGCAGCAGCAGGAGCAGCAGCAGGAGCAGGAGCAGCAGCAGGAGCAGGAGCAGCAGCAGGAGCAGGAGCAGCAGCAGGAGCAGCAGCAGCAGCAGGAGCAGCAGCAGGAGCAGCAGCAGCAGCAATAGGTCTGCCAGCTGCCTGAAGTGAAACATGGAGCTGAAAATTATCTGTTGAGTAAAAGTAAGAATTAAAAATCAAGCAAATGCACAGATTGGAAATGGTTACGGTTGAAAGGAAAGGCTGTTACAAAATGTTAATGGTTTATCACAGAAATAAATGAAAAACCCTTTTGTTATTAAAAAAAAAAAAAAAGGAAAGAAAACAATGAAAAGATAAAATAAAAGGAAAAAATCAAAAAGCAAACACCCACACACCCATCTCAACCACTCCCAAAAACCAAAAAAGTACAAGCAACCAAGCATCCAAACCCAAACTAAAACCAAAAAAACCCTCCCTCGAGGAAATAGGGGCCAATAGAAAAAATATTCCAGTAATAATTTAAATCCCTGTCTTAGATTTCACCATCCCCTTTCACTCCTTTAAAAAGTATCACGACATTTCTGTTTGCACTATTTTAATGCTCCATTATGTTTTCAATTAATTGTTGTTGTATTTGCCTACAGAAGCTGCACAGCATGAAGGGGGAAGCTGGCTAGAAACCCACATCCCTGTGACAATAATTTCTTGAAAAGGAGACTTACCAGCAGCAGCAGGAGGAGGAGGTGGTGATCCAGTTGCTTCAGGTTCAAAGTGAACTTGCAAAGATTCTGTTCGGAGGAAGTAAATTTTAAAAAGCAAGGAAAGGCACAGAAATGAAGGGGTTATGGTTGCAAAGAAAGGCCATTACAGAAATGTTAATGGTTTCTAACAAAAAGAAAGGAAAAAAGACTTCATAAAAAAAAAGACGGAAATTAAAAACAGTAACAAAAATCAAAAACTGCAAAAGAAAACACCCACCAAATCAACACCACTACTACCCAATAACAAAAGATTTAATCAACCAAACCCAGAATAAAACCAAAAATAATTAAGCAAATAGGGACCAACAGAAAAAAAATAACAGAAGTAATTTTAATCCCTGTGTTATCTTTCACCATCCTCTTTCTCTTCTGAAAAGTCACAGATCATTTCTGTTTGCATTAGTTTTATCACTCCATTATGTTTAAAATCAAGTATTGTTGTATTTCTCTATGGAAGCTGTTCAGCATGAAGGGTGATGCTGTCTGGAAACCCATATCTAATAAACTATAATTTCTTGAAAAGCAGACTTACCATCAGGAGCAGAAGGAGCAGCAGGAGGAGGTGAACCAGCTGCTTGGGGCACAAAGTGAACTTGCAAGGATTCTGTTCAGAGAAAGTAAATGTTAAAAAGCAAGGAAATGGACAGAACTGAAGGGGTTTATGGTTGCAGGGAAAGGCTATTACAGAAATGTTAATGATTTATAACAGAAAGAAATGAAAATCCTTTGGTAAAAAAAAAAGGAAAGAAAGAAAAAGAGAAAGAAAGAGAAAAAAATAAAGGGAAAACAGAAAAAAAGAGAGAGAGAGAGAGAAAGAGAGAGAGAAAGAAAGAGAGAAAGAGAGAAAGAAGAAAGAGAGAAAGAAAGAGAGAAAGAGAGAAAGAGAGAAAGAAAAGTAATTAAAAAAAAATCCCAAAACGAACACCCCACCCACCCACCACCACCACTCCCCAAAACCAAAAAACCAATCCAACCAATCAAGGAACAAATCCAAACTAAATCCAAAAAAACCACAATCAAAGAGCGACCAATAGAAAAAAACATACAGCAGTAACTTCAATCCCTGAGTTAGCTTTCACTATCCCCTTTCTCTTCTGAAAAATGTCTCAGAAAGTTTCTCTTTGCACTGATTTTATTGTTCTCCATTATCATTACAAGTAAGTGTTGCTCTATTTTCCTACAGAGGCTGTGCAGCTTGAAGGGAGATGCTGTCTGGGAACCCACATCCCAGTCACTGTAATTGCTTGAAAAGCAGACTTACCATCAGCAGCAGGAGTTAGAGGCTCAGCAGCTAAGGGTTCAAAGTGAATCTGTGAAGATTCTCTTCCTGATGTTAATGCTTTCACTTTGGAAGCTGCCAGTGAGTAGAGATCCATAAACGGTCTAAGCATGTGCTTTAAATAAAAGTAGAAGGAATCATTAGTGCCAGGCAAGCTACACTTAAATGCCAAATAGCACACATCCAGATTTTTCACAAAAGACAGAACATTTTCTTTAGCAAAGAGATCAAATACAGTTTGTAAGCCAGGCAGAATGTCAGTCCCAGGATTTAAACATCAAAACCATCTAACACTGCATTTTCTATTTTTTCTAGAATTGAATATTAAGATCGTTGAGGAGCAGGGAATGAGTCCACACCCTAGTTAGAAGATGCTTTGATGAGATGTTTTCAAGCATGCAGTACAGCATTGAACTCTTGATACAATTTTGTCATTTTATTTAAATACAAGACTCACTGCAGGTTCAATTTCTGTTCACAAAAAATTGCCACACAGTTTCAGGCTAATGTTCACACTTCCAAGATGATTCAATTTACTAATCCTTCCACTCCACAGCAAAAAAAGGAACTTGGCAGTAACAAAAGAAACATCACAAACCTACAGACCTCTGAAAACACATAATCTGATTACACTATAACTGGAAAAATGTAACTATTTCCATGTATGCAGTGGAAGAATGTCCCAGTTTTGTTATATTGATTGGATTGATGATAAAGTTAGCAGGACAAGAGAGCACAGATGATTTGGCAGTACTGGTAACTTTGTATCTATCCCAAGTAGTCTCAACTGATTGTTGAAATTATTAGTCTCCTTTACAATGGTTAATCACATTTTATTTGTTATAATTTTTCCCTTCAGCTACACTGGTCTTTTGAATGTAAACCTGTGATACAGACAAAAATCAGCTTAGTACCACAAACAGGGATTTACGAAGATTTTTGTAGTTTTTTCCTTTCCTTGGTTTCACATTGCTGATTTTGAGAAAAGATGTTAACACAGCTAAAATCAATCAGGTTATTTCACTGTGGTTTCTAGGAAACAGCAGTGGCAAACTAACCCATATCACATCTTTTGTCATCAGAAAGAATCTCCAAAATGTCTTGGTGCTGTGGTTCTAGTCTTAAAAGGGGATTCCTGCAGATTATAAGGCCTTTAATTGAAATGTGCTCATCACACACTAACTATGGCAGTTCTAGAGGATGTGCCTGCAAACAACTCCACTGCTTTTAATGACAAGTGTTCCTAAAGTGATTCCTAACTCCTTACCTCACTCAAGATTGCAGGATTGCCCTTAATACAGTTTGGCATAGAGTAAAACTAAAATCCATTAGGTGGCCTCTGTCTATAAAAGGCAAATTTTGTAATAAAACCTCAATCATGAGCTTGATAAAGGAATCAAACAGGAACTAGGGATGAGGGCAGAGGAGAGAGAGAGGGGAAAGGGGGAAAGAGAGGTGGGGAAAGGGAGAAAGAGGAAAAGGGATGGAGAAAAGGAAGTTCACAGTGACACAGACTGTGAGCCATTGGTGCTGTTTGTATATGTGCTGAGTTACCAAGTGCACCTGAGGCTGCCGGGTGAACAAGAACTTTACAATTCTGCCCCATCAGCGAGCTCTCCAGCACGGACTCTACTATGTTAGTTAAACCGCAAGCACTCTGTGAAAATATGAAATGCAATTTTTTCTGTTTCTGATTCTCTTCCGGAGAGAAAGAGGGAACAGGCTGCAGATACTTCTGCAATCATTGTGAGGTCAAAAAGAATGGGAGTTGGGATGGGATAAAAAGAAGAAAAGCAACAGCATCCACTACCAAATTAGAAAAGCAGGATTTAAAAGCTTGTGATTGCCACAATGCCTCCTGTGAAAAGACGCCACCCATGGAACCTTTTGTGCAGCTCTAAAATGGATCATCACTGTACTGGGGAAACATTTGTAATTCTACCCTTTGATGGAAAAGTTGATCTGTGCTAATTAAGCTTCACAGGAATCTCCAAGCATTACATATTCCATATTTCCATCTTTTCGTGTGGAAACATGATAATGCACATATAATTTATATCTTTATCAGGCATGTATGCATGCAAGAGAGCAACAGTGAGAATTCTCCAGCTTAAAATCTACCTTTCTTGAGTGTTTGATTTTGTGACCCCAATCCTGCAATTATATACTGCATTAGAACAGAAAATCTACAATAAATTGGAAGGAATTGCTGCAGAAACTTACACGCTGTCTGCAATACTTACTTTGTCTAAGATCTTTGCAATTTACTTTGCAAAGTAAAGTGCAAAGTAAAGTGCTCTCTCTCTAATTCAGACAGAGAAGTACAATGAAAGAAATATGTTCTCACTCTGCCTTTTGTTCTCTCATTGGGTAAAAAAAATCTGTCTTGGCACTAATATATTCTGCACAGCTATAAAGACTAATGGATAGTTTCTGCAGAAGACATCAAACTTAAAAACAATCAGGAGGTATTGCACTGAATCTATGTTCAGAGCTGAAAATATGGCACATTTTCTGTTAATTTCTCTTTTTTCCCACTCATCGTTTTGTCCTAAGAAAATTAGTATTTTGAAATTTGCAAGTCTTTAAACCTACATGAGCAAAATAGCTTCTGTATTTAAACATTCTAAATAGCAGTTTCTTTTAAATGAGGAATGCTCAAAACCCACAACTGATTCTAGACCTGTGGGTTGAAAAAATCTGATACTGACCAAGAAGGAGGATGAAAATCTTCTCTTTTTTGTTTGGTTGGTTTTGTTTGTTTGTGGGGATCTTACTTGGTTTTAGTTTTGTGTTTTTTTTTTTTTTTTTTTTTTTTTTTTTAACTAGTCTTGTGTATATTAATGGGAAAAAAGAGAGGGAGGTAGAGGGATATTAATTTTCAGGCACATATACTTCTGTCCATGTTTGTATTCCCATCGGTTATTTAACGCTGTAACTGCAAAATTAGAAGTTACCATCATCTCTGAAATACCATGTGCAAGAGTATACATGGAAATTGTCTTTCAACTGTTGACTGCAATAGTTTTGAAGCTTTTTGCTCTCCACATGCTCAGAGCAGTCCATCTGCCAGTTGTGTCTCAGATGCCAAAAATGAAAAAAAAATTAAAAAGAAAAAAATTAAACAGGATTGGCTTTAGACTCTAACCTGGAATGCCATAGCCTCTGGCCTGTCCCTCACTGCTTCCTCTGAAAGGGTCTCCAGCTGCAGGCTGGGGAGCGGCGTGGCTGCTGCAGCACCTGATGCCATGGCCTGCTCTCTGGCCTAAAGGGAAAAAACCCCAGCATCAGTGATAATTCTCCTTCAGACACACCAGCTGGGATGAACTGAGTCATCAGTCCATTGAGTGGACTTGCATTGATCATTGGACCTAACATCCATGAATAAAGTACAACTGACTGAATTTTCATTGCAAATAAATCTCTAATTCACAGTGCTGGGCAAGAATGCTACCAAAAAAGAAAAAAAAAAAAAAAAAAGCACCTTGCCCTGGTCAGAAAAGAGAAAGGCCAAGGACATAGCACATATGCATATGTATTACTGTAAAAAACATGGCAGTTGCTGCATGACATTAACTTCCAAAGTTTGAAAGTATGAAGATGGTGGTGGCACAAAGGAAATTGTCTATCAGCACAGTTTGCTGTAGGTGAAACATGCAGTTTAGGTTCTGTCACCTTCCATGAACATTAAAGGAAAGAGACTTGCAAAAGATATCTGAAAATATAATTAAGAACAGTTTTGGTGAATGCAGAAACTAAAATAAAGAAGAGAATCCCATGTTGCTAGGCATTAAAGATGTAGTAAGGGAAATCGACACTCCAAGGTAATGAAAACCCTTCTTTTGCTCTATGCTGCTCTCGATTAAAAACAGTTATGAAACCATCTGCCATTAGAGCTAGAGTTGAAAATAGTCCTTTCTCCTAAATAATTAATAGGTACATCTTTATTGGACCTTCAAATAGTCCTATACCAGGGCACAATTGTACAAGTCAGAGGGAAAACTTGAGATTACTGCTAAGTTTAAAATATGATTTTAAAGAATACCACAGAAGTTTCTGACCACAGATTATGATTTCCTGCCTTTTCTTTTCCTATTTATGATGTTTCATAGGTTAAAGTAGCAGACACAAAGCCAAATGTTTTACGGCCACCAAGTATGTGAGTTCTCATTATTCAGTAGAGGGTTAACTCCATAACAATTGCCAATTTTTTGTGTGTTCCATTAGTCTTCACTTGTCAGCCAGAAATAATGCGCAGTGAGGGAAGGAAAGTGAATTTTGTCATAACTTCTACATTTAGAACAAGTTGGGTGTGTACTACAAACCTGCATTTTATTTCACTGTGGTTTTTTAAGATGGAAGAAGTTGAGGGGGGAAACTTCAACACTAAGGAAAGGAAGTTGCTTTGCAGCCACTTCTCTCTTCCCCCGCGAATAAGCAGTTGTAAGGCTTTGGCATGTTTGGAAACACAAATCAGAGGGAATACTTCAAATTCTTACCTCATTCAGGGTGGCCTCCACAGCTTTCATATGATTAATGATCAACTCTTTGTCTCTATTATAAAAGAAAAAACCAAAACAAAACAACAATAACAATGGAGAACTTTATGGAACTGAAGCTCTACCAATGTAGAAATCAGTCTTCTGCTACTTTATGGCTGTCATAAATAATTTATGGCTGTAAAATAATTGTTGATTATTATTATAACAGTTATAAACTGTTAGGATTTTCTCTCTTTTTCATATCTTCAATGCAAACTCTAAAAATAGTTAATGTACCACTATTTGGTGCATTTCCATATGAAAGATGCTTCTGTTGAGGATAAGCATAGATGTAATGATAGGCCTATCAATGAACAACTATCATGGCTTGGACATAGAGGTCATAAGAAGTCTCTAGCAGGATGGTATTATAGTCTTGCATTGGAAAACACAGACAGATTCTGTTTATTTCATCTGCTTTGTTTATATGTTCCAAAAGGAGCAAAAAACCCTATCTGTTGTGAAGAGTTGCTGTAATAATGAAGGGAAGGGTAGCTTTCTTTGTTGATATTCTGCTTTTTACAGGGAAAAAAATGCCAGTTTTAAAGTCACTTCACATTAAAATAACCTTTACTGGATCTATGTATGGCCACAAGGAATGCTCTTTACTGAAATGCCCAAAATAGTCTGGGGCAGGATTAGCTTGTTAAACATTTAATTGAGGACAATAGGAATTGCATTATTTCCCTGGTGCATAAAACCCTTAAAGGTTCTCAGATGTTGTTCTTCAGAGGTTGAATGATCCCAAGTATGATGGGAAATTTTAATTAACTAATTTTTTTTTAGATCCTAGCCATGGAACAACAATATTCATAATACATATTTCATATTATGATAAGTATTAGAAAACGAAGTCTGCAAAGATTTATTTTTTCATATGGTGTAAAAATAACTTAGTAATAAGCTCCTTCAAGTCAAGGGGGCTCCTTTTGACTACCAATCTTTTCAAGACCAGTGCCTGATGAGCCTTTCCTTTCACTCTAGGTTGTCTTGTAGTGGTGTGGGGATTAGGGCTAAATCCAAAACTCCCTGAAATCAGCAGGAGGATCTATCTTGTACCACAGGAAAGGCTAGGTCCAAAATGGGTTTCAGTCTCTTTGGTGGCAAAGACCTGTCCCCTAGATGATGCTTTTATATTTACTATAAATAAATTGTATCTGTCTACAAAAAGATGGTGTGGAAACACAGAGAACAATAAACAGAACTTTAAGGATCTTAAGTAAACAGAACTTTAAGGATCTGCCAAAGAGATGTTATCAGAGCAGTAAGATAGCACAATATTTTGTTCGCCAGTAATTTCAGCACCCAGAATTTGAAGCACTATTATGGGATAACTGCATAAAATATATGACCTAGTATTTTGAACTAACACTTTTGTTCTTAGAAGACTATCCCTGAATTTAAAAATAAAAGAGACAGATTACTTTTCTCTTCTAACCTTACACTGTCCAGGGCTAAAACACTGCCCATGGAAGTAGGAATTGAAATTTTTATTCATTTTAAGTGACATCCCCCAGGCCCCAGGGCTCACTTTACTCCCTGTTCAAGGGCAGGTTCTGCCTCCTCAAGAGTCTCCCGCAGCCACTGCTGGTCCTGCTTCGTGTCTTTCAGGAGTCTCTTCTGGTGATCCAGATCTCGGTCTCTGCTCCTCAGCTCCTCCACTGCATTAGAGAGTCTCTGCCAGCAGACAGAGAGCAGAGTTACTCTTTAGCCCAAAGAAGCTTCACTTTATGCCACTGGCTACTGACCAACGTGGAAGACAAACTGATTGCAAAGTAGATTTGGACCACTGCATACTAAGGTTTTATGAATTTCCTAGCAAAAGCATTACTGACTCAGTAGTTTTTAGTATATTTGCTATGTATAAATGTGTTTTAGAAAACAAAATGATCATAGGCAAAAAAACCCAAAACAAACTTCCATTGCAGACTTTTTCTTAAATTCTTAAAAATAAAACATAGATAGCTTTAAAAAAAAAAAAAAAAAAAAAAAAAAGTAGTCTTTGAAGTGTTTTCTCAGTAGCCTAAAATTCCAGCAGACTGAGTAGTGTGTGTGTATTTACTCCTGTTATTTTAATTACACAAGGACTGCACTATTTGGCTTATTTAACAAAAAGTAAAACTCGGGTGACTGTTCCAGAAGAATAATCTTACCATCAGAGATACACTGGAGACTTGGCTTCTATCTGTGTCGATAAGTGGGCACGATTCCAGTCTATTACTCAGCTCCTGAAGCCGTCGCTGGTGCTCTTGTAAAAGCAATCTTGCCTCCTGCTCACGCTGCAAAGCATTATTTAACTCCTCCTGCATATTGTCTTGGTTGATTTTCTGGAAAGAGAAACAAGTTGTGCCTGATTCTGTTAACTATATTCAGTGGCTTCCCTACCACTGAGTGAGTTCCACTTGCAAACATACCAAATTCTAAAACAGATGCATGCTTAGGATTAGTCTTGAAGTTTTTTTAACATGAAGACAGATCACTGAACAGTAAGACGGCAGACCATTTAATTACTGTGTTTCTTGTAAAGAGCATTCATGTAAAGTCTTGGCATACATTATTCTATTCAAATTAGCACCCTAGGGTGCAAAACCTCAATATTTGGAAGGAAAAATATGCAGATCAATGTTCAAAATTTTAGTGGATAGCTTATTAATCCTTGTAAACACCTTTGTGGACTGTTCTTCTCCTCCAAAAACTGTTCCAGAAAGAAGAAATAATTCTTCAAGGAAAGTCGTCATCTGCATTTCGACTACAATCTAAAATGTGATAATTTTCATCTAACTGTCCCAAAACACTAAGGGAATAAGAGCTGTTGAGAACAGAACTGAAGATGATTAGATATTTTTGAGTAAAAAAATAAAAATCCATTTTACTAGCTAGGAACAGGAAGGACAATGGGTGAGGCATCATCTAGCAGATATTCTCTGCTTGGAAGTGTTTGGATTGGGACACACTGACAGGTTCTACCAACTAGGCTTCAGGTTAGGGAACCCACAGCATTTCAGTAACTCAATCAGCAACAGCAAAAGACCCAGAGGAATTTTGTGCATTTGTGCTACAGAGAATGTAGGAAAAGGCTTTTTTTCCCCTGCCATAAAGTTACTTCTTCAGGGAAACAGACCCACTAAAATTTGTATTGTATTTATTATAACATTCATCAACATCCATACAGAGTCTAAACTGCTATATTTATATTTCATGAACTTCTCATGAACATTCTTATTGAATACCCTGACTTTACTCCAGCTGACTTTACTCTGTTGAAGTGAAATCTTCTTTTAGGATACATAAATCATCACATCAACATTTCCAACAAATGGGAGAACCTGGACTGCCGAAGACCAAACTGCAATTTATACAGGATACCTCCTTCTACAAACCAAAAGGAAACTCCAGTGGAAAAGGGGTCTTTCTAAATACATCTGTTTTCTAGTTTAGTGACATTTACAAGGCAAGGTTTCTGTAAAATTCTGTTGAAAGTAAATCAATTTTATGCTTTTTTTTCCAAAAGGACACAAATCAAAAAATGTGTAGAAAAGAGAATCTCTTTTAAGGAAGAGAACCTCCAAATCAAATGTACTTACATGCTGAAGTTCATTTAATTGCTCTTGCAGTCTGTGGGCTTTTTCAGCATCTTTTTGCATCTCATTGCAACTCCATTTGCATTCTGCAAGCTGCAGGTGCAGTGAGTGGGATTCTACCTCTGCTGCATGAAGCCTTCGTGAAAATTCAAATATTTCTTGCTGCAAGATTGCTATGTTTCTCTGTCAGCAAACAAAAACAAGTTGATGGGCTATAAAATCTGCTATTTTAGCAATAAAAGAAATAATATTTAAGACCCAAGAAAATGAAGACAAAACTATCATTTTTTTTCTCCACCTCTAAAAGACATACACAAGGGCAAAAGTCTGAACCTGTCACCTACCAACCCTACCAAGAGCTCCTGCAAATTCTGTTTACAAAGTACTTTTTTCACCTAAAGTCTAGTATAAAAGATTATTGGAAAAAGAGTTTATCCTTTCATTTTGGTTAAAGGGAAGAAGGCTATCTTTACTGAAAGAAAGGATGGTAAACATGAGAAAGTAGAAAACCATAATAAAAAGCATAATAATAACCATAATAAAAAGCAAACATTTACATCAAGCCAAAAGCAAATTTGTTCTTATAAGCTAATAAGAACTGATAGAACTTGAAAAAAAATCTTTTACTTGGATACACTAAACCTCCTCCAAAAATTCTTTGTCAATAAAAGACAAGACCTATTCACACCCTAATGTGTGACAAATCAACTTCTGAGTGTCCATATAGTGGTACTTCATTGTCATGGACTCATCACCAGCCTGAAACAAAATAAATGGCGCTATCAAGGGAGCTTCACCGTTGCTGTAAACCTTCTGTTTCCACGAAGGAGGACTGTAAATCTGTTGCTGTAAACCTTCTGTTTCCACGAAGGAGGACTGTAAATCTGCTTACTGTGCTGGGCAGTCTGTCATACAATCCAGCTTCCAGGGCCTGGGCATTTACTCTGCGGAGCCCACGAGCCAGCCTCTGTATCAGGGAGTCCCTCTCCAGGAAAGCTCTGCACCCACAAGGTTTCCCTTGAACTGTCTCCATCAGTATGCTCAGGTTGTCCATCAGTTTTGCAAAGCAGTTCCTGGCTGCACTGATAAGGGAGTGTCCAGAAAGCCAGGAGCGTGCATCTTTAAGAAACATCAACAAAAAGGAAACATCAAGCAGGTTATTAGTTCCCATTTCTTGTAATACCATGTTCTTTTTAATTTATACAGGATAGAACCTGTAAATATTCTGAAGCACAGAATACTGATTCTGAAACACTGTTCAAACTTTGCTTTTAAAGGATATGAATTAAAATTATTGAAAACAGCATGCTCAAAGAAGAAACTGCCTGAAACTGAATCTAAGCACATTTGATTCAATCACAACTTTTATACCAATTTAGTGTTTAGCCTTCTGGGAAATGCATCGCCTCGTCTTTCTCCTGCTATTTCCCTTTATTCACACAAATTATCCCTCTTTTAATATCCTTTCTTTCTGTGACAAAATTGTGGGGATTCTGAAACTAGAGATTAATAAAGAACCAGGGATGGCAGCAATGCAGATGAACCAAGGGAGCCTGTATCTGTTCTCACTGTAAATAAACTCTAGAAACACTCTCCAGCCTTCTGCTTCCATGGCTATATACACTGAAAGGATAAAATATCCTATCAGTTGTTAAAGAAAATTAATCTGTTCCAACAGTACAGAGATGTGATCATTCAGAGAATGCAGAAGATAAAATGCATTTTACCCTGCAATAAAATTACTCCTTCAGGGAAACAGCCCCACTAAAATTGGTATTGACTAGCTCAGGATATAACTTCTCGTCAAAGGTGACTACCATAATATTCAGAAATATCTCTTCAGAGCTATGATCCAGAATAGTTGAGATAAAATCATAAAAATGGAAGTGATATGACCACCCTGACTTATTTTTTTATTATATTTCTGCTACAACAATATATTGTTAAAATTACCTTGTTTACTGAGAACATCCTCCAGTTCAGAGATGGAACTGACTATTGCAGTATAGAGGTTAGAGCTAGTCAACCAGTCAAGTGCTTCAATACAGTCAACTCCTTCCTCTTCAAAACCTGGGAAACAGAATTGCAGCTAGCAGGATAAGGGAATCACTAAGATATGGCACAATGCTACCTCCAGCTTTTACAGAAATTACAAAAAAAAAGCATATAAACAACAAATTAGTCAGGACAATTTAGACCGTTTTAAGCATGCTTCCAGAATTACTAAAAAACAAAAAAAACCTAGATGAACCTTCTAATTTGGAAAACATTTTTGAGGGAAGTATAAACTGGTCTGGCAACAGAAAGGGCAAGTAGCCATAATCTCTAAAGAAAATTTCAAAATCCAATGCTAATATTTTACCTGAATCAGAAAGCAAATTTTGTGGGTTTTAGTAGGAAATAAATATTAAAAATTATTAAAAAAAGAAGAGGAAATACCTTTTCTAGAAAAAAAAAAAAAAAGGTGACAGTTAATAATTTAGGAACACTGCAAGATATTTACCACAGAGAAGATGCGGTAGCACCTAGTTCTGAAATCCGAAACACAAATATCAAAAATATCAGATAGTGTTGAGTTCATGTGCATAATTGCAATTTTACCTGCAATGCTTAAAATAAGACTAGGCATTTCCTCGTAGAGTGAAATACGTTTGTCAAGCAACATACAAAACACAAATCCATAAATAATATTTGTCCAAATGTCATTAAATATGTCTTTATGACCCAGCAATAATAATAATAATCTTGCTCTTTGTTATTCCCTAACCATGTAATTTGACATAAGAACATTTCACTCACATGACACATGCCTGCCTCTGGATTCTCCCACACAAACTTGAATTCCAGTGCATCCTCTGGAGCCATCTGTCCACACGAAAAAAGTACAAGAATATCGGGCCAGAGCCCTCAGCCTGTTAGCGGCCAGAACTGCAATCACAGCTCTTCGGAAGACATAAACCAGGTGCTTGGCTCTTCTCTGCCTCAGCCTGCCTTCGCCTTGGCTGTTTTCCACATTAGTAGGGAGAGCATAAAGGAGGCTGATGATCCTCTGGTTCAATAATTTGTGGTGGTTCACCTGCTCCTGAAGAATGTCTCTTTGGCAAGACACAGCGCACAGTCTGCCATAGAGAGGACATAGGGCCCCTGACAGCAGTGCACAGGCTGCCAGTAGGGATGAGCGTGCCTTGTGAGCATTTGCTAATGTATCTGTCATGGAATTGTTTTCGTGGGCCAGTTTCTCGCAGATTTGTTCAAGGCCATACAGTTTTTGCCTGGTTTTCTGCGCTGTTTCTTCACATTCCTACGACAGAAACAAACCAAACAAAAACAGAAGAAATATTAACTAGATGGTTTTTACCTAGACAAGAGAAAAAGAAAATTCTTAGTTTTGCCATTCAAATGATGCATCAAAGGAGTCAAAGATTCTTAGTAATGATAGTGATGAAAGTATCTCTTCTAGTAAACAATTACAGAATCAGATGTATGAAACCAAAGCAATGGTAGGAGGGAAATTGACATGATCATCAGCTGCAAATTGGACTCTGATTTCTAACAACAATCCACCAATATGGTGACAGCTCACAGAAGGTCCAACACTGCTTGTCTGCCCACAATACAGTTTTATGAGTTGACTTAACAATAGTAGTAACATCCTCCAGTTTCAGAGAGCAAGCCAGTGTGAGAGGAAAAAGGTAAGGAAGGCTGGAACATGAAACTAGACAGATTAGATTTTTCAGTATGCAAAGACTTCCAGTCCTGAAATCTGCATCAACTACAGCATTATTCTCTGAAGTAAGTTGCAGCATCTCACAAATAACAAGGGACATCTATTTCCTTTATTCACAATGCTTTTAATTGAAACAGGTGTGAAGGAATGTGATGGTAAAGACCGTAAATGGTGGTTGTGGAATAATGGGTAACATTTTGGATTGCAGGATTGCAAATAACTCATCAAACAAGCAGTGGTAGTTTCACACTTTAAAACCACTTCTCACTGTAGTATCAGTAAAGCAGAGTCACTACCACTGTTCTTAGGATCTGTACATATGTAATTAAATTTATCCACAAGTAACACCACATTATTGTTACTCCATACAATCTCTGCAAATGATGATGCTGAAAAAGTAGCTGCTGCCCTCAGTAATTCTTAAAAAAAAGGAAATTCGATCTTACAGGTTTAGCATTCTCAAAAAAAAAAAAAATACTACCACTGTAGATGAAATCAGGCTTCTCAGCTGAGGCTGTAAACCAAATTCTCTTCAACAAATGTTTCAACAAAGTCATTTATTTCTTATTGTAAATGATGTTAATATTATCACAGTGATGGGTTGGTTTGTTGTTTGGGTTTTTTTTACTTTAAAAATATACTAACATTCCCAAATGACCTTAAACTGCTAAGGGGCTTAAATTACTGAAAGAATCCATTACATGGTACAAGAAAAAAAAATTGAAGTTCCCAGCACCATACCTGTGCTCTTGCATGAACTTCTGCAAGGATATTGGAGTACTGCTCTTCAAGATATTGCTCTTCTTTCTGCCTGCAATGTTCCTGTGCTTTTAACTGTTCAGACATTTTCTCAAAAGCCTCCTCCTGCTTCTGCTGAAGGTTGTTCATAGTGTCAGTTTTGTGCTTGCAAATATATTCTAGGTGGGATATCTGTGTGACAAGCATTTAAGAAGAAATTATTTACCTTTTCACTTTGAGTCAAGCACAGACTATTCCAGCATAAAACCTAAACTGTAATTTCTTCAAGATTTTCAATAAAACTAAGTAAAACCCTTGCACAGCAGATGAATTACTTGGTTCCCAAAACAAAACTGAAATATATTTTGAAACAAAGTATTTTATTTGGTTTTAGTTCTGCCATCCTTTTACCACCTTGCAGATATTTGTCACCTCCTTTGTAGGAAACCTGAGCCAGACACTTCAAACATTTTTTTTAAACAATTGTATTAAATTTTAGTGTATTAGTAAATTAGTAATCCAAGTATATACTTTAGAAATGTGTAATGATTGCAAACAATAATTTAAAACAGCATTTCATTTTTTGTTTTGTTTGGGTTTGGGTTTTTTTTTGTTTGTTTGTTTTTTTGTTTTTTTTTTTTTTTTGTTGAAAAGCCAAGACATTCCAGATTATTATTCAGTTTTGAAACAATTTCAGGGAAAACACAGAGAATGTTTCCCTTACAAATAGCTCATAAGTTTACGATGTGTTTTCAACAAGCATGAAGGGATTCACTCTTGTGGTTTAACACTGCACCTCCCATGCAAATTAAATGGAGGAATGAACCAAGCCAACAATGATCTCCAAATGCACACACCTGCACTTTGTTACTAGACAATACCAGCAAGACACTTCCAGATAGATCACGCTGAACTGTAGGAAAAAAGTTTTGTACAACACAGTCTAAAATCCCAGAAAAGCTGCTAAGTACATGAGGAGATCCCGAGAGACCTCACAATCAGTCTCAGTAACAAGGCTTAATCAAAAAGCAAGAACAGTAAGACACAGACCCCACAAACACCGCCAACAATATCCATCTCCTTCCCTTCCCATGTCTTTCCTTCTCCCTTTCCTCTTTTACTTCAAAAGGGAAATAAACCAGAAAACAAAGTGGAACCCTGAAGAGTGGCTTAGCCACTCTTAGCTTAGTCTCTGGACCCAGCTGATCTATTTAGAAAGGTTTTTTTTTTTCCTAAAAAGACAAGGTTTTCTGGGAAGAACGGCCACGTAATCTCACCTGCATTAATATCACTCAGAAAAGTACAGCTCTTCCTTCACACAAATACTGACATGTTTTAGAATAGGTATTTCTATTGTGTTTCTGAATAAAAATGCCATAATCCGAACGTTACAATTAAACAGAAAACCCCACAATGGCATTCTTTCAAATAGTGCATCTGAGTCATAAACACATCATTTAAAGATGGTATTCCTGGAGAAAGTGTATTTTGCCTATGGATTATGGTAAAATAAAGACTTGCTTTATGACTGTAAATGACTACATTCTGTGAATTTCTTCATCAGTAAGATGCATTTATTAACTTTGAATTAGGTCCCTGTGGCAGGTATCAGACAGTCCTTTCAGAATGTCCTGCACAGAAAGTGGAGCTGAGAGACTTGATGCACACTCCAGTCCCATCTAAATGCTCACAGCAACAGCATCAAACTGAGCAGTGGACCAGCCATAATTAATGGTGTTCATTTGTTAATGTCCAAATCCTCTTGAGGGATGAATATCACTCCTTCTTCTCCTTTGTAACGAGACTGCAGTGTGCACAAATGTCCCTGAGCTCAGCAGAGGCAGCTGATGCCTGGGGACACTCACCCTCTCGTTAGCCTTGTGGAAGTTCAAGATCAGGGCTTCAACATTCTCACGCAAGAGTGCACAAAGCTCTGTCCAAGGTAACTCTTCCAGGGCGACGTCTGAATGTTTGGCGAGCACGTGGGCGTTTGCCATGCTCTGGTATAAGTTTAAGAGGATGGACAGCTCCCTCTGGAACACAAAGAAAAATTAATTGCTGTAGCTGGGCAATGTTAAAATCAAAAGAGATGCATCATATGTGCAGTAGCAGTGCTGCATGCAGCTGAAAACAAGCCCTCAAAGTTCATTCTCATAGATTTACAAAATTCCTCAGTTCATTTCTAATGATTGCAGCCATAATATTGCATAATCTTACAGCAGAGTAAGAAAGGAGATTTCACAAAATGTATCTAGTTAGACACAGTATGTCTATAAAGTATGTGAATAAATCCCAGTGCTGTCGGGGCCACAACCGTGACCTGGCACAGATAACAATTTCCGTGCTCTTAGTGGATGCAATTCATTCTCCCTTGTTAATACTTTGAGGTGCATTCAAACTGTGCCCCCACACAACTGCACAGCACACCGAAAATGGTCCAGTTGGCTGGGCAGCACAACACACTTTAAATTCGTTTAAAAATTGGTTTTGCATGCATTATATACGATTAAATAGCTGGCCAAAATAGGCCTACAGCTCCATCAGTCAAACTCCACAAGCCATGCCTCATTGCTTTACAGTGATTTGAATCAGTGGCATAATAAATGGATTCAGGTTATAAATAAATTTTAGCTACAACAGCATGCAGTAGAAATTCAATTCTTCATAATTTTAGAACATACAAGTGACTTAGAAACTTTGATTAAGCTAATAGAAAGCTGTTTCTCAAATGCCATGAGGACAAAGTATGTAAACCACCGTATCAGTACAGTCAGAGATCAAGATAAGATTCTCAGACTAGAGTGGAAAGAACATATTCAGGGAGCATAAAAGTGGTATACAAGATGAAAAAATACTGTACAGGTCAGGAAAGCAGGAAGTGAAAATGAAGGGAAGAGAACACACTGACGTTTTCACACAATTTTGGCATGGGTATAGTGAAGACCAACAGCAATATATTAAATGTTATCTATACTTAGTTCCTGCTACAGTCTTCTGCTTTTTCATTTTGGGAAGCAAAATCAAAGCTGTCTCAATGGAGTAAATAGGATCACATACAGGCACTCCTGCTTCCCAAACAAATACAAACAGCTTTGGGAAAAATACAAAGCCAACCAAGGCAATAAATATTTAATCTCATAAGGGAACCACTAATACAACTCTTCCAAAAATTAGTATTTTTATCATCTGCTCAGGACAGTCCTGTGGTTTGAAATCTTTTGAATAAAACAATTAAAACAACCAGCTCTGTGAATATGACAGTGAGACAATACTTTTATTTTTAACCTTTCAGTAATATAACATTAATTTTGAATACACCATTAAATACTGTTTCCATTACCAGAAATCTTGATCCTGAATGAAATCTTGTACTGAATTCTTGTCATGTATAACATATATTTTACTAAGGAATACAGATAAAAAGGAAAACTCTTACCACAGCAACAGCTAGCAAGCACTTAAGGTTTCTAGTAGAACATTTTCAGTTTGTAATTGTGTTTCATAGTTATAAATAGCAATCATCAATGCCTGTAGTTAGGCCAGACAGTTGCTTTTCTCTCTATGTATTCCTTTTGTGCCTGATGGAAATTACTTTTTCAGGCTAACTAGGCCAGCAAATGTCTTTTAATACATTAATACTTGCATGGAAGAAGCTGTTCTCCCAAAGAGAAAAGAAAAAGAAAGCTCTGATTTTATTTTTCTTCAGTTTATGAATTACAGATCTGCCTGGGCAGTGGACAACACTAAGAAAAAGTGTGGAATAACTCCATCAGTTGAACAAAAGACACCCACAAATCTGAAGACTCTCTTATGCAGGTCTCTGCTCCTGTCAACAGGGAACAGACCTCTGGTACCTTCCATGCTCAGAGCCCTGAGAGAGAAAGAGGAGAAGTTTCCAAGCCACCACCACCAAAAGTTAATATTGCTAAGAGTAGAAACAGAACAAATGTTACCACACAATGAAAGGAGAGATTTTCTAGACATGTTAAGAACTTTCCTTTGCCCCTGCTGCTATGTGAAAAGATGGCACAATTGTTATTCAGGGTGTAGCTGGGTAAAGACAGTAGAAAGGTCCAAAATAGTCATATGAGAGGAGAAAGTTTTCAGAAAATAATCCAGTGAAATACATCCAATGTGCTAAATCCATAGCAAAACAAGCAAAAAACAAAACAACAACAAATCCACTCTGCTCTTCTACCTGAAAGTTTGAAACAATTTTCAAGCAATTTTTACAGTCAAATACTTGCACTAAAACTAAAAGGGTGTATGAAACAGAAATAAACATTTCTACAATGGTAGCTAATGAAACTTGACAAAAAAGTTGGGTAGAAAGGCAGAACATTCTTCACATGAAATCATAATCCATATCTAAAAAATGCCTTCTTAATTAGGAATGCCAGTACATCCTACCCAGATTTAAAAAATTAGCTTCTCCAAGCACTGGTTACATTTATTCATGTATTAAATTCTTAAAAAGGTAGCATGATAACAAACAGGGTAAGAGTTCTTCCACAGCTCAGCACAGCAAATGCAGCAAATCCTCAGCACAGTAAATATTTTGACAGTATGTTTAAAAAAAAAAAGAAACAATGTGTGCCACAGGGTTTTTTTCCTTACTATTGAGCCTTCATGCAGGGTGAAGCTGGCTGTAGCATCCACTAATGTCCCAGAGGATTCTTCAGCTTCCTTCCTTTCCTCAGCCTCGTCTCTCCATTGCACATTTAAGGACGAATGGTGTCTTTGTAAACTGGAAAGTTTCCACAGTAAGATACTTTAACCAAAATTGCTTTTTACAGTCAAATGCACTGTATTCTTTTAAAGGATAATCAATGGATATAGCAGATACCACATTAGCACATCACATGGCTTCTGAAGGTGCTTGTCTTTCATAACTGAAGGAAGAAATTTATATTCCTTCTAAGAAAGACTTTTCAAGTGGTTATGTTTTCAGTTACCAAGCCTTGTATCATGCAATTCAATAGATTGATATTTGGATATGGCCTCAAAATTACATATAATAAACAAAATTCTTCATATTTTAATTAACACAACAGCTCTCATGGTCTCTCTCTCAGAGAAACCATGTCACATCTTGCATCATCAACCTTGATTTCACGTACAGTTCTCACTCATAAGGTTTCCACATGCCTGACTCTACTCTGGCATGACTTTTAAAGCAGACTACCCAGAATTTTAACCTGTTCTTGTACTGTGTCAGTCAGCAAAACAAGAATCTGGCATGACTAAACAGGCAGCTGATGAAGAAACTACAAGGCCAAACAACAGCATAAAGGAGACAGAATCAGAGACAGGAATCCAAAGAAGAAGTTAAAAAGATTGCCTGAGTATTTAGGCATGGTGTCAGGAAAGCCAAAAGCTTGCTTAAAATTTACGTTTGCAAAGGATGACAAAGGCTTTTCCAACTCAAGTTTTAAGTATCCTATTAAAAAACATCTCCGTAACCGTGAATCTTGAATGAGTTGCTCAGGAAACTTCCTTTGTTGTAGGAAAACCAGTTTCTTTCATTCTCTACTACTCCTTGTGTGAGAACATAAACACCTGTGTATACAGACCCATATAGTTCTAGGCTGAAGGAGAGGTCACCCAAGCTCTGTTACCACACAGACACTGTGCTGGGCAGGAAACATCCCAAGAGATTTCCTCTGCTCTCACACATTTCAGTATTTTTTAGCCATTTAAAGCTTTCTACAGCCATTCAAAAGTTGAAAACAAAGATTATCCACTATAAATGATACACAACTTCTTGACAGGAGTCTTGGGAGATTCAACTGAGTCACTGAAGTGGAAAATAATGTCTTCATAATAAGAATATATTTAGAATGTAGATAGAATGTACATCCGTCTTTTCTAGACCTGCTGGCTATGTTTTCCTACACTCACCCCAACCACCACTGGAGGCTGGCCCCTACCATAAGTATGATTTTCAAAATTTTTGGTTTGGCAAATAGTCTGTAACAGGCCAGTTATTATCTGTACCCATTTACTATGCCTTTGGTTATTGACATGGGCCTGTTATTAATGGACTGCAGGGTTCTGAACCTTTCATTTGGTTTGGCACATTGTACTAGATTTTCTGCTGACGGAAAATTGCATGGAATGTAAACTACGAGTTGCACTCAAGCTGTCTGCTGCCATTTTGCAACGGCTTCAAAAGGAAACTTACACTTTTTTTCCTCTCTCATGTGCATTTTCTGACTCTCTGAAATCTTTCCTTGCTACCCCTGAAAAAACTTCTCTCCTGCCACGCTGCTCTTCATTCAAAGCATCTTCAAGTTCTTGAATTCTCAACTACCAAGTGATACAAAAGCAGTTAAAAGAAGTTAGGAAAGACTACCATGGTCTTTAGCTGCTTTTTACAGGTGAATATATGCTATTAATTCTGTATGGAATTAGAAAGCATTGAACACATGTAAAAATATATTAATACATACAGTTCAGACCAGAGAGAAATAGATATGCTGACCAAAAGCACATTTTGTTGTCCTTTCATGGAGTTTGGATTTTGCTGTTTTCAATTATTTATATTACTGAAGTTTTCCAAGGGAATTCTATTTTTTTTTCAGTAGACTTGTGAAAGGATGGGCTTAACAGTAAAACCTACACTTGCACTCAGAACTAAGCCCATGTTGAGCTTGTTCATGTACATAAACAAAAAGAAAACCTTACCAGTTCTTCACCTATAAAAGATAAATCTCTAACTTCAAGGAATGTTACCCGTACAGCTCCTTTGTATGTTATAAAAGTAGAGAAGGAATCAAGAAAACTGAATCATCACTACTTAATCATCACTTCAGAAATCTAAGTGCCTGTACTTAGAGAAGGTCATAAGAAAATAACTGACTGAAGAAGTGGCAATGCTTGTTTGTGTTCCTCAGAAAACAAGAAAAAAAGATGATATTTCCTTTTGTTTTCTCATTTAGTTTTTCAAAAGTCCAGTATGAAGGCTCTGTTAGTCAGTATGAGATCACTCAGCAATCATCTTACAGGTTTTTCACACTTGTTTTTTAAAATAAGTCCTAATTGCTTTAATAGATCAAACGCTGTGTGATACTGTTTAATAACACAAAAATTTAATATTCAGGTATACATATTACATTTTTTTCATGTATTCAAACTTCTCTGGTAACTGCAGATATAATAGCTTTGAAGCTGAAATGTACTCTGAATAATTACATTTGGACTGCAGTCTCAGGTTGCATTAATATCTCACACCTAGAGGAGTTGGATGTATGCACTCTATCCCCAAAATTATCTAAGTACCCATTCCAAAGATATAGGACAGGCTATTTGAACAGTTTAACTATTGTGAAACATTTCCTTTCCCCTCACTGTTTCAATACTACTTTGAATTCTCAAACATAAGAATGTGACATTTTATTTTAATATTTATTCTATTAATTTGATAGTCCCCTGAAAAAAGGAGATAATTTTCTATTACCTTTTACAATTTTGACACCCACTGCAAAAAAATCTATTCAGTCTTTTTACTGGAGCAAGGAAGTCTTAGCAATTTTTGAAAATTGTACATTTACAAGTTCATCTTCTGTTTTACTGTAAACTTCTACCAAATATTTAATTAGAAGTTTACCTGCATGGTTTCTGTAGTGTATTTACATTCTATATGTGCTAGTCTTGCTGCTGCAGTGTTTCCCTCCAGTTCCTTTATTTTCAGTGTAGCTGCCTGAAAGTACATTTTGAAAATATTTAAGTACAGAAAGATGATAACATCATGCAAAGACAACTTTATTTGTTCAGTTTATTAGATCTCCACAAACCAACCTGTGGTATCTGAACTACTTGCACTTTGGAACTGTGAAAACTCGTATCAATAAATAAATAAAAGAAAACAATTACATATCCAGAATATTAAAATAAATTTTTTGCTTAGTTAAAGAAATTGATGTAGGATAATGTTCTTGCTGCATTTCTTATACTCACAGATACCTATCTCCATATAAAGGCCTGGACATGGAATTTTAATTGAAAAAATGCTTTTAGCAAAGGCAGTAACTACAGAGTTGCTATAATAGAAATTCATATGCAATTTTAACTACACTCTTTTCTATCCAAAAAAATCTTCACTTAAGACCAATGACTGATTTCAAAAGAACAATACACCCCAAAATTACTCCTGTATCAAGTGATACAACAAAGATCAAAAAAAATCCATTAATATTAAAAGTCATTGAAGACACCTAAAGTTAAACAGATATAAGCAAAGTCATTGATTTTGGATAGGTAAAGCAAAGTAGCAAGTATGTGGGACTGAATCTGACTCTAAGCACTTCAGTTAGGGAAACATTAACTGGAAAATAAATAAATAGAAATACAAGCTGTTGACAGTAAATTTAAACTCTCTATAATCTCACACGTTCACAAAAGGAAATAACTGAGAAACAGAGATCTGTGGAAGGCCTATTAAAGAGAAAGTCACAGCACAGAGCTTACCAAACCTACTCCACAAGACCATCAGACAAAAGGCTTAAGCTTTTCCTCCTCCCAAAAGACCTATCTGCTTAACATGCTTAAATTAAAAAACAAACAAACAAACAAACAAACAAACAAACAAAAAAAACCCACAGACACCATTCTCAGGTCAGGCTCGCAGCATTCACCTGTGAATGCACCTTTCCTGCGAAACTGATGCTCCACATTTTGTTAAACAAACACAAGGCACACAAAGCCTACCTCAGAGGTTCTACCACTCAAAAATTAAACTGCTCAGTTGTGCCAGTGCTTGCTGGGGCTCCCAGCAGCAGGCAGAAAGCTTTACCTCCAGTTCTTTGATGAGCCTCTCCTGCTGTTTATCCTTGAAATCCAGGCGGTCGGCCTGGAGCCTCAGCATCTTGTTGCAGCCATGGTGCTCAACCTCCATATCCTTAAAATTCCTGAGCATGCTTTGCAGGGCAGCATTAGTTTTCTAAAGATAAACAGGTAAATGAATAAATAAATACATCCAGAGGTACTTTTACTAAGATAAAGTATTGCAGTAGAGAGTTCAAACAGAGGAGTGGAGACCGCATCAGAAGATGTTAGAACTTTAAAATCTAAGATGCCAGCGCATGTCAACAGAAGTGTTTACCCAACAGCAGACATGCTTTTAATTCACCACCAAGAAAACTCTATCGGCCCCCAAAATCACTGTGAACATGACCTTCTGTGGTAACACTAAAATCAGAGCCAGATCTCCACAGGAAATCTTTCCCTAAAAGAGTACAGCCCTTCCAATCTCTTCTGTCTCCCAACTCAGTGGCAATGACAGAAACAGGGTGCATTTGGTGAAAGGGAACATGGGGACAGAAGTTCATTTTTTTCTGATTTTAATTGCTAAAACTTCAAACCAGATGTTTTTAGAAACAGTAACTCCTACAGACTAAATAATTTTAATTTCTGCTATTCTGGAAAGGATTTTCTTCTTTCTAGAAACTGAATTACTTTTAAAACTTATGAAATATGAAGTCCTCAGCAGAATAAAATAAGCTGATCCCCACATCAATTTCTGCATACAGAAATTGAACTAAGCTACAGGTTGGAAGAATTACTGACATTACTGGACTCTGTAGGTCTGTGAAATCACTGCTACAAAATCCCCATAGTCCATATGAATTTGGACTAAATTTAAGCTAATCCTCTAGCTTTGCATGTCCAGCAAGACAGGTTTCTTCCCTTCAGAATTCAAAATCAATAAATAAGTAAACAGATAAACCAAAATTAACAATTTCTATGGAACTATACCTGGAAAGACATAGAAATATTTATTTCTTCAGGTTTATCTTCTAGATATTAACAAAAGTGAACTGGGAAATGTGAGACAATTAACAGATAGTTTGCTGTAAAATACTACCAAAAATTTTAGAACTTTTTATACTGGAAATGTGATTAACATTTGCAAACTAAAATTGTCATGAATATATCAGGCTCATTAAACAAGTCAGCATGAGCTGCAGAATTTCAGAGTTGTGAAGAATTTCGGAACTTTTTGGAGGCCGTATGACTGTTTAAAACTATCCCCGTAGCCACCTGCAAATATTTGCTCGTGAAAAACACGGCCGGTTGTTTTAGTTTTGGTTTTTGTTTTTTTTTTTTTTTTTTTTAACTGTGTGTAAATGACGCAATTTCCCAAGTATTCGGAGGAACAAAACGTGAAGGGACACGGTCTCCTGTCTAACCACGAGGCGATGCTATTGCCCTTCCCATCGAACTCCAACCCCTCCTATCCCGGGCCAGGATACGCCCAACAGAGCTCATCATGAATCTATCACAAATCAGAGGGTGACTTTTCCTGCGTGTCCCAGAGACACATTTCAATACTCTGTGACTCCACTCCCATGCCTGCCTCAGAATTTTCACAGCCAAGTTCAGAATTACAGTTTGTGAAGTGCAGTTTTCCCAGCCAGGATTTGCCTACATACTCAGAATCCCACTTCTCTGCACATATGAAGACCACAATCAAATTTCCTTAGCTCTCATTTTATAGCTCAGAATAACTAAAGGAGATTTCAACCAGGCCTGTAAATACACAACACAAAAGACTGCAACACATTCAAAGTCATTATTTATAAACCCACATATTTCTGATGTTTATCTGACATATTTAAATAAATTAAGCTTTCCATGCAGTCAAGCCCAGATGTAAGATTTTTTTATTTCCCAGAATTTTATAACTATACATGACATAACTGTAGGGTGATGGACAGAGGAGCAGCTACAAAAGCAAAGGGGGAAAATGGAACATTTTTACTGCTGAAGATAGGTTAGGGTTTGGCACCTGTTAGTGAATCACATTTGCCTCTCAGAGAGTTTTGAATGTTCTGAAAGACTTCTGAGTTCAGAGATGCCAAGATTCTGAAAGCCTACAGCTCACACTGACCTGTTTAATGAGCTAGATGTATTCATGGCAATCTTAGGCTACTCATGTTAATTACATTTCCTACAATTTCGTAGCTTTAATCCATCTACCAAGAAAGCCCCTTCCTCTACAACCACTGGCACAGAACACTGCCAGGGAACTGACAGAGAACACAATGCCCTGAGCCATACACTGCTCCTTTTGTCCTTTCTCGAGGACAAACATCACTTGACAGAGCATAGCATACTTTTTCAACATTGATCTTTTGCTGCAGCATTGAACTCTCTGAAGGCAGCTTCTACAAAACACTGTACACAACAGAAGGCAATACCTTTCCAAAGCCTCCTCAAACCAACTCAGCCACCTACTGTTAGCCAGAACTCAGAGCTTACCCTGCTGCACCTGGCAACTTAAAAAAGAAAACTCTATCTAAATATAGGCTTCTTCACAGCCTGTATCCTGCCCTACCTTATAAGAATCAGCTTTGAATAAAAACTGACTTGTTTTGTGTATTTCTGCTTGTTTTGAGAAGGATCTTAGGTCCTGTCCACAAGCTCCTCTGTTTTTCACTACCACTGTGTACTGATAACTTGGCTTAGGTGTTTACCATGACCAACAGCCACAACACATCAAAGCCCCAAACCTGCCTTACACACTAAGTGTAACTTCATAAAGCTGTAACCTTCAGAATTATTCTGCAGTATTTAGCTATTTGGGGATTTTTTTTCCCTCTCCAACCCACCACACACTTTGCACCAAAAAACATTCAGCCAGCATCTCATGGAACTTTCCATCTTTTAATATATCATACCTGACAAGCCATTTCTGCTTCAGTTTTTTCTTTGAAAAGGAATTCCAGTTCAGCAAGGTGTACTCTGTGGATGTTTTCCCTCTCCACTGCAAATCTTTGTTTCTCCTCTTCCCACTGCCTCTGAGCACTTTGAACAATTTTTTCAGTCTCTGCTGCTTTCTGCTGGTATTCGTCATTGAGTACTGGTGTTCACAAAAACAAACAAAAAAAAAAAAAAAAAAAAAAAACAAAAAAAGAAAAAAAAAAAAGAAAAATAGTACTGCAAATAAGCATGTTCAGAAAAAAAAGGTATAATGAACCTAAGTTTGTCTGTGTATTGTGATATCCTGTGACACACTGGAACATTAACACTTCAGTTTCACTACAGAGAAGCAACCACATTTTGTGTTCCTGTAGCATCTTTCACAGAAGGACATAGAAATGCTTCGGAGATTTTTACAGATTAAACCTCTTCTCCCTTTGGAAAGGAATAAAAATTCAACTCTTTCAAGTGAGGCCTCTATAGCATGGGGAACTTAACTGCATTTTTCTGCAACACTTGGCTAGCTTATTTCCAAATATCTATGTGAAACTTCAGTCTGTATCAATTAATTTCAAGCTCAGTTTAAGGAACAGTAAAGACAGATACCTGCCACATGAAAAAGACTCTAGGAAAACCTAAGGCAGGTTGGGCTAATGAGCAAAGGCTTGGCTTTTCTGGGGAAATTTACTGCTGCTCAAGAGATTTAAATCTTCAGCCCAGCAACTGCCCCAAGGTAAGGAAATACTGGATCTACTTCTCTGTGAAAGCTTCAATGCCAAGGAAAAGTTCTTTTCCTAAAAGCAGTTTTACGAGGAACTTTGCTTCATTTCACAATCTCAGTCAAAATATTTTGTATTAGCTTTTAATGTTACTGAGTACCACTAGCTATGTTGACATTTATGTGATCACCACTTTCTAATAGATTTTTACTTCAAACTCATCCCATTCTTCTGAAATTTCTTCCTAGCTGGAGAAGGGTGAAACAACCAGAAGAGACATGGTGGGAAAACACAGAGAATTAGTGGACACAATGATGGGGAACACCTGTCAGATGTCAGGAAGTCAAGCCTCAAGAAGAACAGCAGAAAAACAGTTTGGAGAAAATACTAAAGATACGGCACAAGTGAGGTGCTCTCTCCAAGAATTTAAGTTGAGATTGTATGAAAAACACAACACGGGGTGAGCAAGGCCCCAAGAGACCAGGAAGAAGAAGCAATAAATTAAAAACTGAAAAAGAAATGAAAAGCAACACCACAACTATTTGGCTTCTTTGACATTTGTCATGATAAAAACAAAACCAGAGAAAAAACCCCAACAAAGAACAAAACAAAACAAACAAAAAACCCCAACCAAACAAAAAAAAATAGTTTGAGAAATTTAAACCAACCAAGATTTTTGTAATTTGTGTGTTCTCCAAATGAATGAAAGTGCAGATTTTAAAAAAATCTGGCAGTATAAGTGCACTTGCAAGTTTCAGAGCCTCCTTCCATCCTTGCAAGGTTACAAACTCCAGGAGTGCTCCAGTCTTTTCAGTGAAAACCAAAGGTTCACAAATACATCTCCGGTACTAAATTTAAAGAGTATTGTACTTACTCAGGTAACAAAAAAAATGCATCTCCCCAGCTTTTAAGTGTGAGAAATATCTCTATGTTGAGAAGGATTAAGAAAATTTGAGTTTCTGAATGCAAAACTTATAGGGGGAAAAATATGTAGGTAAAACCCCTCCTTTCCACATACTACTGTCACAAAACACATTATTTGTATAAAAACAAAACCAAAGATGACATGAAGAGGCCAGATATGAGCAACGAAAAGCTAGAAATATCTGAAAAGGTGAAAGAAAAAAGCAGCACAATGAGAGCTCCTGGGGGGAAAGAAAAAGTTTTTGGAAAGAGTATAAACAAATAAACAGGATTAGATTTTATTTTTTTTTTCCTTGAAATGTAGAAGGAAGAAGAGCTGGCACAGTGATAAGCAGCAAGTGGAGAGGGACACCTTAATTATAATTCTGTACACACTGAGGGAAGGAAGAACAGAAGGAGCAAGAGGAAAAAAAAGGGATCGATAGGTTTAGCAGGTTATATTTAATTCATATGAGACAGCAAGGGCTTTGTAAACTCTTATGAGCTTACAGAAGCAGATGAGTAAGACATGGGAAAATAAGAGACTTTCAAAAAAGGTTGTAACCGTACAACCTTGTGCAATCTTGGCTTGTTTTCATGACTTAGGACTGATGTAGCCTCTGGTCTATGATTTTTGGTTTTTTATTACCTTGAAGTTCCAAAACTTTGCTTTTTACATCCCACAGCTTTTCCTCTGCAGAATGCATCTGTATATGAGCCTCTTTTCTAGCTAATGACATTTCATTCTCCAGATGTTGATGAAGAGCTTCTCCTCTCTCAAGTTTCAACCTTAATTTCACTATTTCTTTTTCATAGTGAGATATCTAGAAAATAAATAGTACAGAAATTGCATTCACAGCTGCCATCTTATTCCATCTGAATTTGAAATACAGTCTTGAAACTGCACATTTTAGATACTTTTTTTTTGCAAACTGATCCTGTTTTTAGATCACTTTCATGTACCTTAAACATACCTCTCAGTTTTTTCCAGACATACTCTGCCGTGAGAAAATAAAAACTACAGTTATATTCCACAGGCAATTTTCTGGTAACTGCATTTAATGACTAGAAAAGCAGTTGTGTTGGGATACTAGATTATCAGACACCTAGTAACTCACTATGCAAACACAAACTTCAGTCCAATGATGTCCAGCAGTCGTAACAGCAGTTAATAGCAGTATGCCATTAAACACAACAGAACAAAGAAAAGGCTTCAAAATGGCTCTTATCTGGTGTAAGAAATATAGTCAAGTCACTGCTGCCAAAAACTGGACCCAGGAAACCACATTCAAGCCATTTGAATGCAAGAAGGTGGAAAGTAAAACATGCACTTCTTCAGAACATCTACAAAGCAGCAGCATCCTTATTGACAGGAGCTCCATTGACATGGGAAATTCCCATTGACATGGGAAATAAGTGAACCCCATTACAAAGGTTTTCCCTGATGCTCTTGTGGCAAACTGGTACCTAAATGAAGCAGCAGTGACAAAATACTCCATTAAAATTTTCTTTAGTTTGACTTTTATTACTGCTCTAAGTAACAATTCTGCTCTTAGGAGTTTGTTAGGGGCAGCTGGTGTGGGTGCTCATTCACCTCTTTTCTACTAAATACAGCCAATAAACCAAGTTTGTTGTTCCCTATCCTTTTATTTAGAGATTCCTGCTTCTCACACAGTGACTTGCTCTTGTCGTGCTCCCACTGCTCCATCAGTGGTGGGGTGATTCTGTAAAATGGATCCCTGGAATTACTGGGATTAAAACACTCAAACAAACCACATCTTACATTGAGAATTCCAAAACCAGGGATGCAAAATATTCTTCTGCATGACTTTGCTGTTGTGAAGTGCTCAAGTTTCTTACACACACCTTCAACTATTAGCAATGACACTAAAAGTGATATCGGTCCTATGGACAGGCGTGAGATGTCTGTACAATGCTACTTTGTTATTGTCCAACTACTGAATGTGATTTTGAGGCACCTGATTAGAGGATTATTTCATGGAAACAAACTGCATTTAAGGAAACAAATTACATTTATTCCAAGGGCAAAATAAAGCAAAGCAAACAAACAAAAAAAGTCCTTACCTCTTGATTGCGTTGATTGTGTAATTCCAAATTTCTTTTCTCCAGCCTATGGAGTTTTCTTCTCAGATCTTCAACGGTGTCCATTTCTAGTTGATTTCTATCCTGAGACAACTGGAACTCTTCTATATCATTATCTGAGCTGAAAAATGTGTTTTGAAAAAACATGAGCATTCCTTTGAAGTTTTCATGCTTCTTTACTTCAATTACCCAATCATGGGTCCAGAGTTTTAAACCTTCACGTAAGTAAAATTATTTTGTGCTGTTTTCACTTTACTATTGCTCTTTGAAGAAAGGATTATATAGAATTCCTTATTGTGCAAGATGTAAGAGTTGTGGCAGCAGGAACTTTGAAGAGAGATTCACTTTGGCTTAACAAAGTTGATTTAAGCATAACCATTATTATTTTTCAGTATCTTTGTTTCCGATAATGAACTTCCATCATTTTTGATAATTAACTTCCAGGAGGCATAAAAACATCATTCCAATTATGCAAGGTAAAACAACTGACAAGCTTTTTGTCTCCACAATAATTCTCATGTTTTAACATTAGTTACTGTCTCAAAACCATCTCTGTCATGAAATAAATGCACAGATGTGGGAAAAAACCTCTCTTTTGCACATTTTGTCTTCAGAGATACATACATACATTCAAAGTACAGACGTGCAACTGATCACAAACACAACACAAATTGAAGGTTTAGTCCTCCAAACTACCCTGCTTTATCATAATTCCACTACTATTGCAGTTAAAACAAAATCTACTTGGCAATTAGCAGAATCAGCCCTCAAGCACCACAAAAAATAACAAAAGAGTGAAAACCAAGTTTCTATATATAAAGTGAAAAATTTATACAAAGAATATATAAATTTATATATATATACTCACACATAAATATGTATATATACATATAAATAGGTATATAAAAAAAGTATTTATTAACCAGTTAAGTATTTTTAAGTGAAATTATTGTAACTTCAAACTGGAAAACTTTTAAGTTATTTCAGTTCTTGAAAATCAGTGCTTACGTTATTTGATATGTTCATTTTTACATTATTTTAAGTATGTAAGACTGCAATAATTATTTTCTCCAGACAAAAGTGCAGGAGTTTATGGGCAATAAATGTGAAATACGCTGATAAAAGAAACATGATTAAATTAAGCACTAAACTGGTATCCTATAATACAGAAATAGAAATACTAAAATACTTTACCTTTGTCTAGATTAAGTATTTTTTACAGAAATAACACTGTACTGGCATTTAATTAATAGCTCTTTCTAACTAAAAAGTGACCACTTTACCCCTAGATTTGTGTATAGGCACAAATTAATGTTTTTCATGACCAAAAATTTACCCGATGACATGTATTTTCTCACTTTTTGTTTTTTTGACTGGCCAAAGACACACAAATGCCATCAACAAGGGGACTGGTAACTTAGAATAAATCTTGTCTTTAAAGACATTACTACTATTAAGGAATGAAGTTTCAGATTTTTAGCTGCAGACCATAAATATTTTATAATTGAATAAATACGAAGCGTATTCCCATTTAAAAAGAAGACAGACTTCATCTGTCAGATCAGAACAGCTATATGTGATCAGAAATAGTTCCACAAGGTGCCGTATTCTTAACCTATTTTATGTATTTAATAAATGTAGGAGATAATAATCATTAAAACCTGCATGCACTGCAAGAAAACCACAAGCTCATTATTGGTTTTCAGTACTTACTACCAGAGCCATACTCAGAGCAAGCAACATGACTCCAAGAGCAAGAGATCAGCAACAATTAAAATCACTTTTTAAAATGCAACTCAGCTACTGCAATAAGAAGATTTGGAAATAAGTGGAACCTGAACAGCCAGAGCATCTGTAAGCTGAATAAAATATTCTTTGTGGACATCATGTCATAGCTTTGAGTGACCCTTTTTTCTCCCTTTCTGGGGAAAACACAGAAGAAATACGGGCAAGTAATTTTATTCGGAGATGATGAATGAAGTATCAATCTCAGCTGAAAACAGATAAAAGCCAGGCAGCACCAAGGGGGAAAAATGAAACCCAAACTGAAAACTGGGGAAGACTTGGTCCAAGAAACAAGGGTTATGGAAAGGGACCACTTATTTGGTCTGTAGGCAGTGGGGGAGTCATTTGCCTCTTTTAAACTTGGTGAGATTTTAACATTATTTTCATGGAGATCACACAGAATGAAAGCAAGAGAATAACCACTTTTTGTAAAAACCTTTAAGGCTTTAATTAAATTACATTGGTTTGTATGGCAGTCAGAATTAAAGAAATCTGTTTCTTTCAGCTCTCCTATGAAATATCCACCAACAAAAAATCATAATGGAAAGACACATTAAAACTTACTCAGAGGAGAAACTAACTATGCAATTAACTATTCTGCTTAACTGAATCTGTGGGGGGGGCTGTGGGGGAGAATAAAAAAAACCAAAACCATACCATGCACAGACTATATGACACCACAAGCATTAGCAAATTAAGGATGCTATGGAAATGAAAAAATGTGTATTAGCGCATTAAAACAGAGAAATAATACTAAGTACTGGCAAAAAAGCATTAGACACCTTTTGAAATAGCTTATGCACACCTTCTGAAGTCACAATACAATTGATGGAAACTTAAAAACATGTATCAGAAAACCCTAATTTTTTTTCTTAGTATAGAAAAAAAAAAAAAAAAAAAACAAAAAAAAAAAAAAAAAAAAAAAAAAAACAAAAAAAAACCAAACAAAAAAACAAAAAAAAACAAAAAAAAACAAAAAAAACCAAAAAAAAAAACAAAAAAAAAAACAGCAAAGGCCCCAAACCAACAAAAACAAACGAATGAAAAAATCCCCAGCCAACCAGTGCCAGAACTGTTGTACTATTGCTTATGTTACCCACTTCATTTTGGTTGTCTACTTACATACACATTTTCAAATAAAATAGAAACTAGCCTGAAGAATTTTGGTTTCTGTGATACTTTCTTTAATTGACACAGCATGATCAGCAAATGCAGGACTTTATGAAAGCTTCCTACTACCACTTCTAGGAGATTTCTCCTTCCATCTTCATATAACACCTAGAAGTGCTACAACCATAAAGCTCTCAGAAGATTCAGTCAAAGACAAAACCACACAAAGTCCCTGGAAGGTTTCAAAGTATGCAAAAATTGCAGTCTAAAAAAATTCAGAGAATGTTTTCTACATCCATTTTCATATATTAGTAGCTCATCAACCCTTGGTTTTGAGCTAAAATATGTTTTTTTACCAACTACAGCTTTTAATATGACACCATTTTTAGCAGGACTTTAAGAATCTTGTATAAAGCACATGAGCAGGTGAAATAGCTCTTGAGTTCTGCATTGCAAGAAGGAACCTTAATTCTCAGTGTTCACTTCACAAGTCTGTTGGTTAAAGTCAGCACTGACCACTGCAGAAAAACAGCTTTTCACTAGCTTCAATTCCACTGCTGGCAGAAAATGCAGAGTAATTTTGCAATTGAGAGAAATGCTCTTTCACTTACTACCTAGCAGTGTAATTTTGCTACTCTTCTGCAGCTCAGGGAGCAGACTGCAGTCTGATTTTCTAACCAAAGTCTGTATTTGTGGCATTTTGCTGTTCCCATATAACTGGAAATTTTGTACAGACTAAAGAGAGACAAATAATTTGTACCGAAAATCGAACTCTTATCAAGTTATAAAACACAGGGGTCATGGTAAGACTAACAGCCAACCTCTACCACCTCAATCAATGTGGAAAACCCTCCTGTGCCTCCTGGGCAGTGCTCCTGCGTGCTGGCAGAAACTATCTCTACCTCCTGATAGCTCTATGACAGCTCGCATGTATCACACCATATCTGCTTCCTACTCAGCCCTAATTGCATCATTTCAGGCATCTAGAAAATAAATAAGCCACAAAAGCAGGAATTAAACTGCTACACTTAAAAATCCAGAACTGGACCTCACCGATTAGCTTCCCTGGAAGTGATGTTGTCTGAAGGGGGTGAACTCATGGTGTCCAAACTGTGGTTTTTTAAGTCTATAAACTGTAGAGAATAAAGAACATAGTTAGCCATACATCCTTTTACTTGATGACCTTCAGAGATTAGCCTCTTCTGTATCATAAAACCATCAAGGCCACTAGCAGAGACATGCTTTACTTTATTTGTCAACCTACTAAAACACTGATTTTTTTTAACCACTCATACTACCATGCCACGTGACCAATTACCACAACTGCAATCTGACATCAGCTTTAGAAAACAGAATTGTACTGCTAGTCCTCTAAGCCTGAATATTGTAGAGAAATAAATAAATAAATATATAGCAGAATATCCACTGTCAGAGTTTTCAGAACGCCAATTAAAAAATGTTGTATGTTTGCATAGATAGAGCTACATTCTCCTAAGCAGATTACAAACTCTGCTTCTCTTCAAAACAATTCTACACAATTCTAAGGGAGATAAACAAAGGTACTATGATTTTTTAAGTAGATCAAATATCCAAGGTTGCCTGCCTAATAGAACACTCGCTGTGTTAAAGGCTGCTAAGTCTTTCACAAATTGCACAGAATTTTTGCATTCAGATGTAGCCCTGAGAACTAAGAAATGTGTTTTTCATAACATCATTCTTTTTACTATTGCAACTTACACCAAACTCTCATAATGCAAAAAAAAATTGTAGTTTCATAACACTTATCAAGAGTTAAGATCAAAACAATAAAAAAAAATCCATCAAACACATTCAAAACATCAAAAGGTTTTCTGTCGCATCCACATCATTCTGAAGTTTTAAAACTTCTTTCAGTTACTCTGAAGTCACATAGAGGAAAAAAAAAAGTAATTCTGAAGAGTGTCACCTGGGAATGCTAAAGATATTGAATATGCACTATTCCTCTGTTAAAATACCTATCAATAGCTTATTAGCACACAAAGGAATAAATTCAAAAAGCATGCTATTTCACATAGGGGAAAAAAAATTCCAGTGCCACGGAACAGCTTGTGGGAGCTCCCTAAGTAAACAAAACAGCAGAGGAAGCTTTTCCTTGGGGAATTATGTCTGGTGCGTCATTAAAAACTTGTGTCAGTTTCTTCTTGCAAACTTCTGAATATATGCTGAAAACTTCAGAATAGGCCACTGATTTAGATATGAGGAAGAAATTCTCCGCAGTGAGCGTGGTCAGACCCTGGCACAGGGTGCCCGGAGAAGCTGTGGCTGCCCCATCCCTGGGAGTGTCCAAGGTTGGACAGGGCTTGGAGCAGCAACCTGGCACAGTGGAAGGTCTCCCTGCCCATGGCAGGGGGTGGAACAAGACGACATTTGAAGGTCCCAGAGACCGCTCAAGAATAAATCTAACCGTGATCTAATTAAGGGGCACTAACTTAAAACAGGCGAACCCCGGAGCGAGTAACAAATCCGCAGTGAAGCTGCAGAAACTCACCGGAGAGTCTGCAGCGGATTTCTGGAGCTGTCCCGACGGCACTCCTCCTCCAGCATGACGAGCCGGCACCGCCGCAGGAATTCCAGCGCTGGGACCAGCTGGGAGCCAGACGGGAATTCCGCGGATGCCGTGGACGCGCACGGTGACGTCACAGCGCCCCGAACCGAGCGCGGCGCGCTGCCGGGGCTCCCGCTCTCTCTCCGGCCTCCCAGGCATCTGGAAAGGCTTAAGGGCTCCCGACGGTAAAAGACACCTGCAGGAAATTAAAGACCGACTGACACCAGAACCAGGCTGAGACGTGCATGTCCTCAGGGCAGCGCCCAGGTTATGGAGAGTGTTATGAACAAATTCAATTGGGGAGGCTAATCATAGATAAATCAATTAACAAGAATTTATTAAGCAAGCGGTATTAAGCAAAAAAAAACAGCGCTGGGCGGCCGGGGAGTCTCCACTCTGCCACGGCACACCTTCCCCCTTTGACCTTTTTGTTTTTATAGTCCCCCCTTTTTTTTTTTCTGTTGACGTATTTTCTCTCGATGTACTCTGCGCCGGTGCAATTGGTTGCTAGGGGGTCCTTTTCCTTTTCCCTTTTTTTTTTTTTTTTTTTTTTTTTTTTTTTTTTTTTTCTCTCTGCCCTTGGTGGTCATAGGGATGAAGGCTCCTTATCTTCTTTGCCGGTTGTCCTTGGCCTAAAAGTTAGCTTGTGTATAGTTAGTTACACAGTCTTCTATGTGTCATGGTTTGACATAGAAGTGAATTTTTGCACAATTCTTAAGCAGAATACTTGTTGTTTATCAAGGCCCCCCCCCCTTTTTCTCTTTCTCTTTCTCTTCTCACAGTCTGAAATTCTCTATTCAGTTTAAATTCTTATCTTCTTTCAATGTTCGTTTTGATGAACAAAGACCTTTTTATTACAGAGAGGCCAGAAAGTTTTGAATGTGCAGACAGAATTCAAAGCAGGGGCCTCTCTGGACCACAGCAGCACATCTCCCTCGATGAGGAGGGAGTTGGGGCTAGGGAAAGGTTCTCGAGAAACCTCTCAAGCTGAGAGATGTCGAGCCCCATGTGCGAGCATGTGTGTCAAACAACAACTGAATAAAACCCACCTACAATACCCTGGGAAAACGCTCTCTCCTTCTCCAAGCACTGCTGTGCTTTCTGTGGCTCCGTTTTTAAAGTTCCTGTTAAATTCTCTGTCTGCACACTTAGCGTGCAGATGATTTAACTCTTTGCTGGCTCCAGCCACGGTATCCTGAGCTTCTTTCAGGTTTTGTCTTAGGGCACACATCCATCAGGATACCTGGGGTATATCATTCGAGACTGAAGGTTTTAGTTGCAAGAGATAAAAACTCCACAACATTCCACACTCTCTGGGATAAGTCTCAAAACTTCATTTCTCCTTTGCGACTTGATCTCTGTCAATGGCTTTCAGCCGTGGTTTTATTAATTCTGTGTCATGTAGTTATTTTAAATATATTGTGCCAAACAAAATAAGAGGGGATGGAGGGTGTGTTGTGTGTTGTTTCATTTCTTCCATATCATTTCCAAGAGATTTTAGTGCACAAGCTTGTGATTGTAAAACAAATAAAATAAAGTAGAGAGTAAGACAACAAATTAACTCCCCGGACAAATTACGGTCACAGAAAAGTAAGGTTTAAATCTGGATGTCTGAAATAAAGATTGAGTTATAAAATGCAGATTTTCTTGCAGTTGTCTTCTCTTTCCTTTTGTGGAGAGAAGTTGTCAGGTCCAGTGCATGGCCATGCTCTCTGTCTTCTTTTAGAGTTTCATGGAAGACTTAGCTTTTATCATCTCCTTCACTGGAGTGCAATTCTAGTTTTTCCTTTTATTCCTGTAGCTGTTGCTCCTGTTCATTCCAAAGTGATCGTGCCTGATGCTTCCAATGTAATGTATTGTTTAATTCTCCTACACTCAGACCTCTCACAGTGTGATGAATTTTTGCTGAAGCATATTTAATTGCTCTTGCAGGCTCTGGGCTTTCTCAGCTTCTTTTTTCATCTGACTGAAATTCCATTTGAATTCTGTAAGTTGTAGGTGCAGTGACTGGTGTTCCATCTGTGCTGCATGAAGCCTTCCTGTAAATTCAAATATTCCCTTCTGCAAGGATGCTTTGTTTTTCATACTGGACAGTCTGTCACACAATCCTCCAGACGAGGACTCTTTTCTCCAGAGGTGCACCTGCTGTGGCCTAGTGGAACTGCCTCCATTGTTACATTCAGCTTGTCCATAATTTCTGAAAAGGAGTTTCTGGCTGCACCTGTTTTTAAATGTCCACAAAGCCCCGACTTCGGGGTTTGTTAACAACATTCTGCAGTTCAGTCACGGAACTGATTATTGCAGCACAGAAATTAACTAGGAAACCAACTGAGTGCTTCAAAGCTGTCAATTTCTTCCTTTTCACAAACTGGCAGATTATGCCTGTGTTTGGATTCTCCTACAGACATCCGAAATCCAGTTCCTACTTTTAAGCCCTTTTGTCCAGGTGAAAAGGGAACAAGAAGACTGGGCTGAAATTTTAAGCTTTTAGCTGCCAAAACTGCAATCACAGCTCCTCAGAACACATACACCAGGCCTTTGGTTCGTCTTTTCCTCAGCCTTGCTTCGTCTTGATTGTTTTCCTCATCAGCAGGGACAGCATTAATTAGGCTCCTGATTTTCTGTTTCACTAATTTGTGGATGTTGACCTGGTCCTGGAGAGAGTCTCTTTGGGAAGACATAAGCACACAGCTGGCCATAGAGAGGACACAGCCATACCACGCTCCTTTTTGCCCTTCTCCTATTTGTTGCATTTTCTAAATCCTTTTTTAATTTGCCTGCTAATGTCCTGGAGATTGCCCCAGGTTCATAAATAAGAAGAATGAGAAGCTTATGGAAGCTTTCTATACATGGAGAGAAATAAAAAATGCCACCATTAAGCAAAGGTGCAAATAAGGAAGAATAAAATAAAGAGCAACTGCACAGCCACTGTTGCATGCAAAATATGTGAGATTTTGTTTCCACAGCAAGACCCAGCTACTGAGGATTTGGAAGTCAGCAGATCTGTTTGTGGCAGCTCACCATTACTCTGGAGCCCAGCAATCACGTGTCCTGACTATCATGGATATTCCTCAGAAAGAAAACATGACAGAAAAAATAATTTTCTTCCAGAGGCCACTCTGAATTCTGCAGGAATAATGATGGGTTGTTTTGTTCTGAGCCAGTTAGCTGGTGGGAAGAGAAGTCCTCAATAAAGCATGGTAGTTATAAATTGGACCAATTAGGACTGTTCCTAGGAAGCTGGGTTTGGAAACATTCAGCAGTTTACTCTCCATTCATCAGCTCCTGAGGCATGGGCAGTGCAAAATGAGAGACAGGAGGAGAATTGGGACAGAGAGGTTGGAGATTTTGGGGTTGTTATACCAAGCAGAAAATGCTGGAGAGGCTATAGCCTTAAATCCTGCTGCTGAGAGCAAAACCTCTTACTTAATAACCCTGTTATTCTCTGTTTCTTTGGGGGATGAAAACTCTGTTGCAGCCAAGGATTTTAGAGACATTTAACCCTGACTTCAATTTCCCTGCTGCATGTGGGGAAAGGAGCTGTTTTCTTTGCTAAAAAAACATGCCCAGCATGCTGTCATCGCTGTCACAGGTGCTGGTATGGGAGAAGATGCCTTTGGGTTTGATCTCATCAGCCAGATTTTCAGCTGCAAAAAAGCAGCTTAAACATCACTGACCACTCCTGAAATTCAAGATGCAGTTTTCCTAAGGTGTAAGCAAATGGTATCAGTTTTTTTGTTAGAAAATAATTAATCTCTCTCTGGCTTGAGATACCTATCTCCTGTAGGATAAAAGCATAGCTCTAAAGAGCAGGAGTGTTTCTAATACATGATCTTCTGCTTTCTTGCCTTCCTTGTCCAGGGTGCCACGCAGCTGATTTTACTTGGGGTTTAACCAGATGCTTGTCCCTTTCCTTAGTCTTGTAGTTATGCTCTGAGCATCTCTGGGGAATAAGAGGCTCCAATTTGTTCCCCAAAATATTCCATCTGGTCCTGCACATCTACAGGTGAGCCTGCTTTGGGCTGATGCCTGAACTTCTCCCACCAAGACCATCCAGGTCCATCCAGGTCCAGCCCTGCCAGACGTGCAGCTTTGTCCATCAGTGACTCTGATGTGGACATTAAGAGAGATTCAATGCTGAGAAATGCAAGGTGGGTGCCATTAAAAAGTAATAAGTAAAAGGTCATCAGAAAGCGTGTCCATGGCTCTGAGAGCCCCGCTGAGCTCCAGATCCCCGAGAGGTTTGGTGGTCTCCAGCCCCCTTGGCCGTGGCCGCTGCTGGTGGCCAGCGCCCACGAGATGGAGCTCTGAGCCTGGCGATGAGCTGGGTGTGCACAATCCCTCCTGCTCTCTGCACTCCTTTTTCCCTTCTTCCCTCCTGCACAAACGTGGAGCTGTGGGTTTGTGAGGTTTTTCTTTCCCATCTGTATCTCTGACTTTTCTGGTTTGCTCTCTTGTCCACCACAGGCCCTGCTGGGTGAGGACTCAACCCACGAGTGTGACCAGAGAGTGGGGCTCAGTGAACACAGAACATCAGGCCAGCTTCACTCTGTTTTCCTGCTGAAGGCTGTGGGAGGCAGGGATTATTGGTGGATTCAGAGGGTTGGTATTGACAGTGAATGGGGATTGACCCAGGCAGAGCCATGGCCAAGAATTTCCATGAGTTTGCCGAAGATGTTGGAGTAATTCTGCCATTCAGCCATTCCTGTAATTGTGCCAGGAGGTCAATGTCTTTCCTACAGCCGTGGCACAGACAGCTCCCAGTATATTTAGAAGCCTGGAGACCAAATGAGTCATTAGAATGACCTTGCCCACCCTTGCAAGGGATTGTCTGTTCAGGAAAGTTTTTCATTATTTTTCCACTCAGGTAGAGGGAGGCAGTGCTGATGTCACGCCGATGGCAGCTGAGGAGAGGCAGAAGTTGTCCTTCTTAGTGCAGAGGAAGATTACACTTGCAGTGTTTCCCTGGGCTGTACTGCAGGTGCTCTCAGTCCCTGTGTTGCCTGCAAGGCTCAGTCCTGGCAGCCCAAGCAGATTTGCTCTGAGGGATTCTCCAGTGGCCCCAGGCCCTGTGGGTGGGCTTTGGGCCCCTCATCCCAGCCCTTTGGAATCAGTTTGGAGAGGTGATTTGCCGCTGGCCAGCACACTGAACCTGGGCCCTGCTGGGTTTGGGATCAGAAGGTACCTGCTCTAGTGGTCTCTACCCTAAATGTCAGCATTTTAGTAGCATTTGCCCGCTGTCACCGAGTTCACATTCCCTAATGATGAGGAAGATTCTTACCTGTTTCATTCCTGTTTGAGTCATACGTAGGGAGTACTTCACCTCAAACAAAGCTAAAATTGGGGGAAGTAAAATACATGTCAATAAAAATGGGCCATTGTCTCTGATCACAAGGCCTGTGCTCTACTACGAGTGTTTTTTTCATTCAGTGTCTGCCTTTCACCTTTTGACAGGCTGCCAAGTGGCAGAGTCACCTTTCCTGGAGGGATTTAAAAACTGTGGAAATATGGTGATCAGGGACATGGTTTAGTGGTGGGCTTGGCAGTGCTGGTTTAACAGCTTGAGTCGAGGACCTTAGGGGGCTTTTCCAACCTCAGTGATCCACGAGGCTGTGATTATACATTGCCCAGTAAAACACCATGGATTATATCCATTTTACCATTTTGTGAAGGGAGTTCCATTTAGGAATGGGGAAGCAGAGGCCAAGGGAATATGTTTTCAGCTGGAGGGAGACTTGTTTGCCATAGAGAAATACAAAAGGATGGAATAAATCATGGCATTGATGAACCTAGAGAAGTCAAGGGGAACACTTTGTGCAGCTAATGATGAGGTGGCAGCCGTCCTCATTTCAAGGTCATGCTTTAATTAGAAATGAAACACATGGCCTAGACCAGCTGAAGAAAAAGGTGCAGTGCTTTTCCTGCAAGAGAGCAGTGACTTCCAAAGGTCCCAAGGCAATCCGAAAATTACAAAACAGCTTTTCAGCTCTTCACAGTAATGTTTTTTTCCTCCATTTAACTGATGGCGAAATCAAGACTACTGTTTTAACTTGTATACTGCAATTGTTGCACGAATAGATAAGATTATTTGGCAAGTAGAAAGAGCAGGAGGTTTTCATGCTGATAATACATTATTATTGACAATTTGATGCTTTTATCAAGTAATGGTAATCAACCTTTACTTGCTTGATAAACTCATAGCCCAGAGTGTTGATTTTATCAAAATTACCTTCGCAGTTAAGGGTGTAATTTTCTGCTGGTAAAATAAGGATGTTCTCAGTAATTCAGAATTGTCCAATTATTTGGTATAATTTTTTTTAATGTTTTAACATGTTCCATGAGTTTCAAGGCAGCTTGAGTGCTCTGCATGGTCTGTCAGCATGCTGAATACACAGTCACCTCTCAGTGTTTTTATTATATAGTCTTCTTGCTAACTAGGAAAATAAGACCTGAGGGTAATTTTATTGCTGACTGTGAAAAACACATCACATTTTCTTACACCAGAACACAAAACAAACATTACCCAATTCCCCTTCCACTTAAAAAATGATGTTATTTATTAGTGTTGCAGTGTGCAGCTACGCAAACGGAGCAAAAAGGCTTTGTGAATTTGAGATGGGAGTTTCTGTTTCCTAAACCTAAAGCTGGAGTTTCTATTCTGTTTTTTTATGTGTATTCATCCTCCCCCCTGGAGTTATTCCCATTGGATTTTACCTATAATGTATTCACATTGGGCATTGTTCTATTGGTCTCACCTTATCTCTTATTTTCCCCTATAAAACCTTTGTCCGGACCCCTGATCGGGGTCACTTGTACGTGCGGCGATCGGGCAAATGCAACCTACTTTGGACTGCACAACAAGTGCCCAATCTCTTGAGTCTCTTTATCCCGCTCTTGATCGCGCTCTCTAAACAGCTCTGTATCAGATGAACCCACAAAGGTGTTTGTTGCTTCTCTCTCTCTCCGGCGGCTCCCGGAAGCGCCTGGCCAGCGCCCCGGGAAACTGTAACCGGGCGAAAACAAGGAAGTTGGAGAGAGAAAAGAATGAAAAGCAACAATTAGGGCCTACTAGGGGACAAAATGATGCTGAGTTAAAAGAGTTCTATGTCACTCAGTGGGGACGGCTGCCACCAAAATGTGATGATTCTGGGTGCAGTGTTACGTCTGGTACCACCGATGCACTGCATGTGTGTCTATCCAGAAAAAAAGACTCTCCTGATAAAGATTGCAACCCCTCAGAGGGCTGGTGCTTCCCCAGGGCAGGAGGAAGAATTTGCTGGCAGCATGGGCACTCCCATCAGATGAGCTGCTGGCAAGTTCAGCAGCAAAAGGATGAGAAAGGGATTGGCTTGCTGCAGCCAGCTGCAATGCACAAGGTGACAAGTAACAGCAGCACCAGGAAACCCTTCAACCAAACCTGAGCTGTGAGCTGCAAAGAGGAAACCTTTCTCAATTTACCTCTATTTATCAGCTTCTTATGCTTAGCAGCTACTTTCTAGCCTGCCTTTCTCCATTTCCACCACAGCTTTTCTTACATTGTTACCTGAAACAGCAAGGAACACTTCTAAGGGTTTGCAGCTGAACAAGATGAAAACCAAACAGGTGTCTGAATATTACTCCTGTAGTAGGTTATGCTTAAGAAACAATACCCTATACCTGATAACTCTAGCAGATGAACTTTGTCACTTTGAAAAGACTGTCTGGGTCTTCGCAGAGAAGTGAAACACAGATTACTCACAGTGTTTTGTACCACCAGGAATTTAGAAGGCCAAAATCCCCTGAGCGTGAGCACCAAGTGTTGCCTGGCAGTATTACTGTTGTTTTTATTCTGAAAGAATCCAAGCCAAAGAAAGCACTAGGGGGCACAGTTGTGGGAGAGCAAAACCAACCAGATTTGGACTGCAGTGAAGCACTTGACACACTGACGAAATTCCTCTCTGATAAATTAATGTAAATCAGGCTTGGAAGGAACACTCTCATTTCCAAGTTGGCTGAAGGAGCAGAACAAAATGATCGGTGACCATATAGCAAACTGGGGAGCATTTGTATAATACAATGGCACAGGGATAGGTGTCAGGAGTTGCTCTATTTAAAACCCTCATCAATCATTCTGAAGAAGAAACAAGCAGAGAGTAATGAGATTTGATACTTGGGAGGATTAGTTAGAATTGGTGAGAGCTGCAAATTAATGCAAAGCAACAGACACCAGAATCACAGGCAGAGAAAAGCAAAAGGCACAAAGCAGGCAGGTGGAATCAAAATTTAATAAAGAAAAACCTGGGGGAATTGCAGGCAGAGTAAACCTAGGAAACCTAGGAAAGGGTAACATGGGAAGTTATCTCAGCAGGAGAGCTGAAAAGTTATCACCAGCCAGGCTGTGCTGTGAAGATGCTTCAGTGACGTCTGCATCGCCCAGCGAGGAGCTCCAACACCTCTGGGTCCTGGCACCATACTGGGAATTAATTCCCACCATTGTGCTCAGCTGCCCTGCCCTGCACATCCCTGCTGCAGCTGGAATCCAGATGAGAGTAGTGGGAAAGGAGCTGGGTAGCTCAATTTCCAGGAAAAGCCTGGAAGTGCTGCAGCTTCACTGCAGTAGAACAGATTGTGAAAAGCACAGCTTTGAGAAGATGGTGGGCAAGCATGACGATCACCAACAGAGGAAGGAGGCATAGGAAAGCAAAAAGCAGCTGAGAACACTAGAACCACAGCTTTGCCTGCTGAGCAAGGAAGATGGGACTCTTTCCGAAGTATTTGGGCCATAGTGCGCCGAGCCGTGGGGGCTTGTAGCCACTCGGTACAAAGCTCGGATAGCTGGTACATCTGAGGGTCCACCAGAAGAATGGGAGGGACACTCGGGCTGCTGAAATCCTGCTCGTTTATTGAAGGATCGCAGAAGGGGCAGACAGGGAGACAAGGAGGCAGAAGGGAGGCAGGTTCCGAGAGCCCTGAGGGGCGGGGTGAGGGATCTTTAACTGCGTAAGGGTAGGAAGGTTTAGCATACGAGGGAACAATTGGGAAAAGGCTAAAGGGAGGGGAGATATAACATTAACCAGTAGGGAAAAGGGAAAGGAGTGTTCTTAGTGGAAGAACCAAAGGGAAAACGTGGAACAGAGAAGATTCTAGGCTAAGGGGCAGACTTGAACAATAACTGACAGGACAGGGGGAGGGTACAATTCTCTTACAAAAGGGGGTGGAGAACTCATACAACTGCTGTTTCCCATGGCAACCCTAGACTGCCTTCCCCAGCCCTCCTCCTACATGGAAATTCCAACATTTCTGAATATAAGAGCAATCTGAGTAAGTTGTATTGACAGAGAAAACCTATGTGGAGGGACCTGTCTGTTCAAAACTGCCGACTGTGGTTGCAGAGGAGCAGCAAAGGCAGTGAGGATTATTCTACGTCTGGGCAGCAGTGGGATGTGGGTTTCTCTGTCCTAAGCAGAAAGCAGACTTATGTCAAGGAAGCTGCTGAGCAGCATCCAGGGAGAAAGAGCTCTGGAAACTCTGGCAGCTCCCAGCTTGCAGCCTTTCTGTTAAGAGCAGAAGAAAGCAAGTCATTCACAGAATCCCAGGATGGGTCAGGTTGGCAGGGACCACAGTGGGTCATCTGATCCCACCTCCCTGTTCCAGTAGGGTCATCCCAGAGCACGTGGCACAGGGTTGTGTCCAGGCTCTGGAATATCTCCAGTGAGAGAAACTCCACAGCCTCTCTGGGCAGTGTGTTCAGGGCTCGGTCACTGGACAGAGAAGAAGTTCTGCCTCTGTCCAGGCAGAACTTCCTGGGATCAGTCCCTGCTCATTGCTCTGCTGCCAATTGCTGGGCCCTGGAGCAGAGCCTGGGCCCTGCTCTGCCCCTCTCTGCAGACAGGGACACCCAGGGCTGAGGGCCCCTCTCAGCTGGGGCTCCTTTCAAGGCTGAACAGCCCCAGCTTCCCCAGCCTTTCCTGGTGAGGGAGATGCTCCAGGCCCTTGCTCACCTCCAGAGCTCTGTGTCCCTTCTGCCCTGAGGAGCCCAGAGCTGGGCACAGCAGTCCAGAGGAGCCTCCCAGGGCTGGGCAGAGGGGCAGGATCCCCCTGTGACCTGCTGGCAGTGTCCTTCCAAGTGCACTCCAGGATCCCATTGGCCTCCTCGTCCCCAGGACACTCTGCTGGCTCAGGACAGCTCTTTGTCCTCCAGGGCCTCCAGGTCCTTCTCTGCAGAGCTGTTTGCCAGTTCTCCCTGGCTTGTGCTGGTACTTGGGGTTATTCCTGCCCAGGTGCAGGACCCTGCATTTCCTTTGTTGAATTTTGGCATGTTCCTGACATCCTTGGCTAGATTGAGTTCCAGATGGGCCTTGGCTTTCCTTGTCTCATTTCTACTTACTCTGACAACTTCTTTGTGTTCATTCCAAGTGGTCTGACCCTGTTTCCATCTCCTGTATATTTCCTGCTTACTATTGCACAATGACAGGAGTTCCTTGTTCATCCATGCAGGTCTCTTGCACCCTTTTCATTCTTCTTCTTGCTTCATCTGCTCCAACTCTGGTCTGCTCAGTGCAGGCACTGTCACACAAAACCTGTCTGCCAGCTGTCTCCTGCAGCCAGCTTCATCTTGTTTCAGAAGTGTTTATCGGGATAAAGCCAAAGTTTTGTCTAGCAGAGGGAAGCAATGCTGGGAATTCATGTTTTACCCAAAGCCAAAAAAATCATAAATAACATTTTAATCTGGCTGAGGGACTTCTGGACAACCCTATTTGTCAGCAGCACTACTGAGGATATGCCAAGCATTACCCCAGATCAGAAGGCTTTTGAACAGCAGTCACACAGATGGCACAATAAGCTATTAAACATGGTATGTATGGAAGAGGACTCAGCCTTCCCCTCTTCAGGGCAAACAAAAGCAGATCCTGCCCCACCTGTGTTATTCTTCTGGTTAGCTGAAGTGCTAATGCTTATCTAACAAGAGGTTTTTTCCAATATATTAATGACAAAAGCCAAGGTAGAAATAACATTGCCCCATTCCAGGATGAGGATGGTCACCTCACAAACACGAACACAGGTAAGGCAGAGGTGTTTAACACTTTCTTTACCTCTGTCTTCAAAATGGATGACAGACCATGGGAGTCTCAGTGCCCTGTGCTGGAAGACCCACAGCTGCAAGAACAATTAACTCCCGGCTGACCCTTATGTGGGATCTGCTGCTTCAAGAGGATCCCTACAGATCTGTGGAGCCTGAGAATTTTCAGCTGCTGATGTCATCCCAAAGCCTCCCTCAATGATTTTTGAGCAGTCAGGAACTGGAGAGGTCCCAGCTGTCTGGAAGTGGGTGAACATGGTCCTGATTTTCAAGAAAGGCAAGAAGGAAAACCCTAGAAACAACAGGCCTGTCAGTCTCATTTCACTGACTGGTAAAACCATGAAGAAGATTATTTTGGGAGGTATTGAAAAATACCTGAAGAACAATGCCAGCATAGCTTTATGAGGGGAAAGTCCTGCTTGCCAAACCTGATTTCCTTTTACAACAAGATGACCCTCCTTGTGGATCAAGGGAAACCAACTAATGTAATCTTTTTGGATTTCAGCAAAGCTTTCCATACTGTCTTTCCCAGGATCCTTCTGGACAAAATGTCCATCCCACAGCTGGATAAACACATCATGTGATGAGTGAGCAGCTGGCTCATGGGTTGGGAGGAAAGAGTTATAGAGAATCAGGTAACATCAGACTGGTGACCTGTCATTAGTGGGGTTTTGCAGGGCTACATCTTAGGGCGGGTTCTCTTCAACATCTTCACAAATGACCTGAATGCAGACCTGGAAGGAACACTAAGTCTGACAACAGCATTAAGCTGGGAGGAGCTGCTGACTGCCTCAAAAGAAGAGGGGCTCTGCAGAGGCCACCGTGACAAATTAAAGGGCTGGACAATCACCACCAATGTGAAGTTCCACAAGGGAAGGTGCTGGATTCTGCCCTGGGATGGTCCTGGAGATCCTGTTTGATGGCCGGTTGGACATGAGCCAGCAGTGCCCTGGAGCCAGGAGAGACACCCCTGTCCTGGGGGCACCAGGCCCAGCATGGCCGGCCGGGCCAGGGAGGGATTGTCCTGCTCTGCTCTGGGCTGGGGCAGCCTCACCTGGAATATTGCGTGCAGTTCTGAGCATGACAGTATAAAAATGACATTAAACCGTCAGAGACAAAAGGATGCCATGAGGATGATGAAGAGCCTGAAGGTGAAGCCCTAGGAGGAGTTTCTGAAGACATTGGTCTGTTCAGCTGGAGGAGACTGAGGGGAGACCTCATTAGGGCTCCAACATCTTTGCAGAGGACAGGCAACAATCTGCTCACTCTCTGACACCAGTGACAGGACTCCAGGAAATGGCCTGAAGTTGAGCAGGGGGAGGTTTAGGTTGGATGTCAGGAAAGATTTTCTCCCAGGGGATTGGTTGGGCCCTAGAACAGGCACCCCCAGGGCAGTGGTCATGGCACCAATGATTTATTAAAAAAATATGGATATTGATCTAGTACTGATAACCAACTGTGACGGATAAAAACTCTCTAACAGTTTAAAGTTAGAAAGTGTATGTTTATTGCGACGCCAGGCAGCGTGTGGGATAACTCCCAAATACACACCGCACCTTTCAAATTACTACAGAGTCCTTTTATTCACACAAGAATTGAATACCCAAAATACAAATACATATTCAAAATTTAGTACATCCCATTCCTCGCTTCATATGCTAATCATTCCAAAAGCTATTAAGCATGAGTAGTTTGTTCCTTGAAATGGGTCGGTGGTCCCTTTTATGGGGAGGGGTCCCAAAATGAGGAAGTAAATGAAGTTTTCCTCATTCTGACTTTTCTACCTTTTCAATGCAAATATGACAAATGAACCTTGGTAAAACTCCCATTCCCTGTCTTCAGTTGGTTTCAGAACAGAGGAGGCCCACAATTGTCTTATGTTCCTAAAAGCTAGTAGTCAGTTTCTATATTCTTCGTTATAAACCCAGCTAACTAAACATTGTGTTGACAAGCAATCAATTAATAGTTAACTGCTAACTCTTAACTTTGTCAAGGCCTACTCATTTAGTTTAATTAACTCTAGTAAGGCTTATCTCTAACTAAAATCTTAGCTTCTCTAAAATCTCTAAATCCCTTAAAGTTTATGTTTCACCAAGACTGAGAGTTCTGGAAGCATTTGGAGACCTCTCTCAGGATCATGGCGTGACTCTTGGAATGTCCTGCATGGGACCAGGGCTTGGACTCCATGATCCTGATGGGTTCCTTCCAACTCTGCATGATTCTATGATTCTATGGTCTTTCTCCTGGCCACCTGTGGGCTGGAAAAAGTTAAAAACCATGACAGCCGCTGGAACAGGAGGGCTCTGCCACTCTGGTCTCCATTTGCTGTCTACAAAGAAGTGTGAAGTATTGTTACCAAAGGAAAATAAATGCTACTCAAGAGAGCAGTTGGTGATGCTTACCTTTGTGCATTTTCCACTGATTGATGTAGAGATATATCCATGCTTGTTTGTGTATATTATTGGTAATTCTAGAGGACAATGACCACTACCTTCACGCTGGGTAGTTCTGTTTCAAATCCAACAGCTTTGGCTGTTTTACAACTTTCTGGTCCTGAGAATATTTTTTTTCCAGGTTAGCTACTGTCTGGAGTCTGCTTTGGAACCTACAGGAGAGCCATCATATGCCTACATGTTATGGGACCTGCAAATCTTGTTAACGATGTGTAGAATCCAAGTGATGGCAATGAGAATTAAATGTATGAGATAATGTTTTGTCATTAATTTCACTTCACCAAAAATGCCCTTCACAGAGGGTGAAGGCTAAGAGGGTTGAGGGCAGCCTCTATGAAGCAAAATCCTTGCTGTTTTTAAATGTCTAAATCCCAGGAGGCCATTCATCTTTTTCATCATTTGGTTATTACTGAGGGACAGCATTGTGCTGATGAAAACCAAGTGCTTGAGCTGAAGAGCTCCACTTGTGACTCAGGAAAGGAGGAGATGATAGGGCAGGGTGATATAGACATCAGGTGCAATGCTACGTGCAATGCAGTAAATCAGATATTTTCCTCTTCCACTCTTACTCCCACACACAGGGAAAATAATTGTATGACTCCACACATTGCAGGTGCAAACACTGCAAAGATATTTGGAAGCTGAGCCTTTACTTTGAGCTAACAGAACATTCAACTTAGTACAGTGCTTAATTGCAGTTGGAAATCCATGCATGGATATTTTGTTCCAGGGAAGTGCAATATTGGCTGGGTTTTAAAATATATCCGAAGGGGTTTAGCTTCTCAGACACCACTGAAAGACAAGGAAAGTTGGGCCCCTCCTTCCCTCTGCTTCCTTTAAAAGTTTCTGCAAAGACAGACCCTTCCATCAGCAAGAATGGTGTGTGGTGATCATGCTTCTGATAGGTGTCTGTAGTGTTTTTGAACAGTGCAACAAGCTGAGCTGAGGAAATTGCCATTAGCTTTTCTGAGAAAGGTAAACTGTCATCATCTCTAAAGGTAAGTTCATGTTGATGACTGCTCCCAGAAATGGATAATGGCATAGGCTCTCAGCTAGTAAAAAATTACAGGGGTGAATTCAAAGAACCAAGCTCATTAACACAAGCTGCAGAGCGGATGAACCTTGAATAGCTGGAGATGCTGGGCTTTGAATTTTATAATTAGACTTCTGATAGGAAAGAGAGACATGAGAGATCAAGAAAGCAATTAATTCTGTCACAAAACAAACCATATCTGACTCATCAGCATGAGCAGCAGAAAGATCTCTAAAATTTGTCCTTTGAAGCCAGGGTACTGTAACAAGCTGTTTGAATAAAGAGAATGGAAAAGCACAAAATGCACAAAATGCGCTCCTTCTTGCCTGGCTCTGTTTCCAAACTGCCATCTCTTTCTTTTCAACTGCTGTGGAATAACGTCCAAGTCAAATAATTGTCATCTGTTTTAATTTCTCGGGTGTGTGAGTGCATTCCAAGTAAGCATTGCAGAATTACTCAAAATTAATAACAAGAAATCTATGTTCTGACTGTTCCTCAATCTTGATTCATCTGTACAGCCCCATAATATGAAAATAAATTAATTGTTATAATACACTACACATGGTCTAGCTTCTTATAAATGGAGAGTATTCCCTGAGCTCCCAAAGAAGAGTAAGGTCACACAGGTGTGAAATCCCTGAACATCTGACATGTTTTTTAAGGACATTAAGTTATCCTGTGTGGAAGGAAGGTCTCCAAATGTAAGATGCTTGTCAGGGGATCTGCACGTGTTGTTTCCCTAATAAAGAAGGTTTTGCACGCATTTCCCAGAGGGAAGGTGATTCACCATGCCAGGTTGAAACCCAGTACACTGCAATGTAAGCAGCTCATGAGACTTGGTGGCACAGTGTATGGAATTCCAGGCGTGACTCACACACTCAATATAGGATTGCAAGGAGGTATTTGCAGTAATTGAGCAGAACTTTAGCATCATATCCCCCCTGTTCCGTGCAGAAGTACCATGCAAGAGTAATCCTTTCTGATTCAGCCAAGTGTTCAGGGAGGTGCTTTATCCCACACACACACTTAAACAGGACAGGAGACTGATTTAAGCAAGTAAATAGGATTAAGTGTAGACCTAATGTTTTTGCACCACATGCAGCCTGTGCTTTAACGACTTGCTAAAATGAAGAATGCCTTTTGTTTTCTGAATTGATTTTTCTCAAGCCTGTGGGGTCGAGGAAAGAGAACAATCCAATTTCAGAGACAATCTAGAACAGCAATGGAAGATCCTTGCAAATTTTCTGTAGCCATCGGTGGACTGGAGTGCTCCATTGTCTGAACACACACAAGAGCTTCAGCCCAGCTTTACAAAAGGTGGACTCAGCATGGCTCAGCACCATCTTGGGAGCGAGAAGGGGGAAGGGATGAAGGCAACGTTAACACTGCCTAACTGTAGACACATAAATTCATTGTCTGAATGAAGAGTGTGATTCACATTGCTGTACACATCTGGAGACACATCGTCTCCTCCGTAGTGTGACTCAGAATGACCTCTGGAACCTATAGACACTCTAGAGGAGGCTATGTCTATTAATTTTAAAGTAAATACAAATAAATATTCAAGGTATTATGAATACTTCTTCCTGAAAAGCTTCAAATTTGATCCTCAAAGTCTTGAAAGAATTTTGACTGCAATGTTTTTGCTAGAGATTCAAGATCCAGTGTTTGCAGAGCCCAATACAAAGCCAGCAATGTTTAACTGTCTAAACTGTTCAAAGCCCCCTGCAGAGTTATGACTATCTTTTGCATTATAAGTGTAGAGTTATTTTTCTGTTAGATCAATTGCAAAAATACAGAATTCTTTGGGAAATTCTTCACACCCAATTGCTAAAGGGACCAAACAAGCAAATGTCCCTTCCTCTTCTGTCCCACTCCAAAACAACCTGCACTATTAATACTACTATGGTGGAAAATCCAAGCTTCAATTTACCTTTAAACACTGTTTTACCAAATTAGTGCTGCATCTTCTTCCTTCTTGCTGTTCCTGCTAAGAATTGCTACATTCCAGCATCAAAGAGACTTTGCATGCAGTTGTACATGGAGTTGTTACATGTGCACATGTGTGTATTTTTCTACGTAAAAGTGTAAGCAATGAACTACATTCAGATAGCTTGATGCCTGAAACTCATGGATGAAGTGGTGTTTTTAATAACTACTGGTATTTTCAGAAAACTTTCTTTCAAGGATGGTGCACCTCTGTGAAGTGAGGTGATAGAAATACAGTGTAAAAGAGGAGAAGCTCATAGCTGAGAGTTCATTCGAAATCCTCAGTTTTTAATATGTCTCTCATGAACAGTGAATAAGGATAGAAGTAGCTGAGCTCCCTTTTGAACTATGGTGCCAAACTTCGTCCTGATATCCCAGATGTTCGTGGTGCTCTGCACCCCACCAGTGTTATTCTGAAGAGGGGAATTAATTCTCTAGGTCTAATGGGGTTGGCATTTGGCTCTTCTCTTTGTCCAGCCTTTATGGAACTATTTCACATGAGCCCTTTGTACAGCAGCACACACAGAGCTGCATGCCCCTTGTCTTATGTGCACTTCCTTATCAGAATATATGGCGCTGCATTGTGCTGCATGTTTATGGTTTGAAACACTGGCTGATAATGTGGCCATAGTCAAACAAAATGCTGCATGCAATAGCAGCCAATTCATTTGTTTTAGGGAAAGAATATGACATCAGAAAGAAAGAGATATATGCTTAGCTACATTTGATTGGAGGCAGTCATATAGCTGAAATGATATAAACATTAAGATATATTTTCCTGATAACCACCCACTTTCATATATTATCTATTTATTTTTCTCTGGTATCTTAGTAAGGTCTCCAAATGTAAGATGCTTGTCAGGGGATCTGCAAGTGTTGTCTCCCTAATAAAGAAGGTTTATTAGGGACTTGGAAAATATTAGATATATTTTTTTTTCCAGTAGGCATTTAGTGCATTGCTAGAAACAAAATTTCTCATTCTTTCTGGTTACATTCATCTCACAATACCAGTAGGAGAAGTGATATTTTTAATGGCTACTTGTGTAATTAAATAGAAGAATGTTCACAGAAATCAGCTTTATTAGTGCCTAGAGTGGTTGGAGTTTCAACCTTTTCAGTCTGCAGTCTGCAGATAGCCAATTGATTCCGAACAAAATACACATTTCTAGAGTTTTCCTTTTCTAAAATGCTGCTGTGAATAGAATGGCTCCTCAGAGCTTTGAAAATGGACTTCCTGAAAGGAAAAATACTTGATCAAACAGAAAGGGTTTAGGCTGCACAGGTACTCAGTCTTGCATAATAACTCTTTATTTTTCTCCCTGTAATTTTTCTTCTATAATTATTTTCAGAGCTGTACTAACTCAGATGCCAAGTTTCCTTGGATTTGTAATGTTTGGAAAACTGCAGTGGCAGAGGCTGGCTTAATGTTGCAGAAGGAGGCTCTCAGGGACAGTGCAGTCCCTCCTGTTGCTCTGATGCACAAGGAGTTAATTGTGACTGCCACCTCCACAGTGTGATCTACACACACAAAAAAAAAGCAACAATCAGGTGTTTCCCCTTCCAGTGAATGTGCTCTTTTAACAAACAGACTATGCTCTTCATTTAATCTATGACACTAAGATAATACAATAAGAAATACTAGAGCTTGCATTTTATTTGTAAGGTCCCCCCTTTTCTCTCTTAAATTAGCCTTGTGTTTACTGAAAATGCTTATGTTTGTTTTCAGAGTGAAGAGGAGAGGGAGAGGTAAGAAAGAGGACACTTCATTTGAAAACTAAATTAACAAGTTTGGAGTTACAAGATGTGACTTATCAGAAACTCTGATTGGAAAACTCAAAGCTGGTGAAGGTAAAAGTTCAAATGCAGCATTTCAAAACCCAGTCAACTTGAGAGAAAAAATACTGTTTAGTGTGGAAGCTAGGTAGTTGGCTGTAATTTAGGCTTAGATTTCTTTGTTTTCTTCAGAAATCCATTTTCTGTGTACATTTACCGTAAGTATTTCTCATAAGGGAATGTATCCATTGAAATCACATTAAGAGTGTTTTAATTATCCTTAGGGCATTTGACAAAGCAGATTTTGTAATTGAGTTGGTAGTACACTAGGTACAGTGTACAAGGCTTTAAGGGCTTGTTTCTCTGCTGGCTTGAAATGTGAGTAGTGGTGGAGGGAACAATGATTATTTCAGCTGTTTTCATGCAAGGAAGTGAAGACCCATGTGCTTACCTTCACCCCCTGACTCTTTTTGCTTCATTACTTCATTTTAGTGCCTCTGACACACACATCTGTGTATTAAATAGGCAGAATTCTTTTAACTGTCTGAATTACAGACAGTGCTGCTGTCAGTGATGTCCACAGCAAACCTTACGTGGCTGCTGTTGTGAGAAGGGAACAAGTGAGTAATACTGCTGAAGAGATCCCTTGAAAGCCCTCCTTTTCAATATATTCCACATTTCTTTCCACCCAATCCTGGTTATTTCCCCAAGCCATTATTTTTCATTCTAAACTCAATTTCCCATTCCTTTTAAGTCAATAACTTGACTTTATCTTACTGTTTTCTTTACAAATGTTAAGACCACACACTGAGCTCTGCTAACACATTGTATTATGCTACTAGTAGACAAATTTTAACATCGCATCACATACATGTTGCAGTTGCTGTTGTAACATGCCTTTTAAAAAATACATTTATTGGATGAAATTGTCTCTTTCTCAAGAAAAAATCTGGTTCTTCAATATAATTTATTATGCCTTTTAAAATTCTGTCTGTTCAATAAAATCTTTGCTATATTATAAATACCTGTAACGAAAATATAATTTAAAATTCTGAGAGAAAACTTTTTTTTTTACTTTTACATTTTTCACAAAACCCACACAGGCACCAAGGAAAGACTAACAATAAAAATAATTTACTCCTGTACAAGCTGATCTGGGTTGGAAACATTCAAAAGAGAGATTTTAAACTTGTCATCTGTTGAAACTTTGGCTACAGCATAGGAACTGATCTTAAAACAGAGGAGGGTCTTTTGTCTCCCACCCTTTTAACCTGAACATTTCTTTCAAGGCCTGATGGATTGTTGTTAGTACTTTCCTCACTGTAATATACCTGAATGAGGACTGGCTAAATTTGTTGTTATCTGAGGGAACCAACCTCTAAGCTTTATTGCACAGGACTAAAAGTGGCCCTTACCTTGCCATATGAGTCTATTCTGAAAATTAAACATTAGTGAAAATAAGTGCTCTTATTCTGTAATAGCAGCAATTAGAAATTTTCATGGTTTGCTTGTTCATTAGTTATGCATTGCCAGAAAGCTCTTGCGTGGAAAGGACAGCAAAGGGAAAGCTTTCTGATCTGGACCACTTGCAGGAATTTTTTTTTTTTTTAAATGACTTCTCTTCCTAAGCAAATTTCTTAGTGGAGAGGGAACGATTCAGTACAAGCAGCAATCAATAGCAGAGATATTATCCTTCAACTGCTGACTAGAAGAACATTAAAGAATCCTTAAAACTGGCAAAAAGGCAGGCTAAACCCAAGATAGTCATGAAGCCACCACAAAGAATGTTTTTTAAATCTTATTTTGGTAAGAAAATCTTCAAGGTTGTCTTTAGAGAAGTCCTTTTTTCCACAGAAGACTTAATTAGTTACAATTAATAGGTTTACCTTTAAATGACAGGATTTAGTATGAAGTTTGAAAAACTTTTATTTGAATTGATGGATTATGAGCAAAATGTAAAATTCCTGTCAAGAGACACTTGCATAATTTTAAGGAATAGACAGTGAAAAAGAATCTAATCAAATATTTATAGAGAGTCTGCAAAACACATTTCAATAGTAGGCAAGAGGAGGAAAAGTAAAAAGCAGTCAGTTTTTTGGGTTTTCTTTAGCACTTCAATGAGATAACTATCCCCTGGGAATCTTCATTTCCTTGTTCTAGATCCCCTAGCTTTTCTGAGCATCCAACATGGCTTTTTTTTTTTTTTTAATTATTAGAAGCAAAATAATATATAATTTTGACTCTCATTAAAGAGGTATGTGTGGAAAACTGCTAATGTTAGGGGGTTACTCAGCCTAGTTGCTTTCTGACAGCCACCTCTGCCTCTACCTCCCACTCCACATTCCATGCTCACCCTTCTTAGGTTTTTTTTGGTTTTTTTTAATCTCAGACAATTTTGCCTTGTCTTCCTAGATATTTTAGGAATTTTACAGTCTTAGGGTGGACTTTTCTGCAACAGCTAGCCTTTCTGTTCCACTTGGCCTGGCTACTTGCAGATGCAGGCATCTCAGAAGGCAGCTTTGTACTACTTTGGAGACCTAACTGAGTCTCCACAGGTAAGAGGTTGGAGCCAAAAGCTCATATAATTAACACAAATAGATCAATACTCCATCAGGTGATTCATAACTGGTGAAAAGAAAGCCAAGTGCTCTGAAGTGAGACTCTGTCCTCATTAAACACATATGGCCTAGAAAGACCAGGCTCGTAATTCAGGCACTTCACTTGTGTAAGCTCCAAGTCTGCTGGAGAGAATGCCATCCCATGGTCTGGGATGCCTCAGCGGGGGCTCTTTTTCATTAGTATGTTTATGTCTGTAGTCTAAATTGTGAATAACTTCATCAGTGTTCACTGATGCCCCAGTCCAACCCCAGACTCCCAGATTTTCCTCTACAGGAGAACAGAAGGGCAAGGGAGCATTGTTTGGAGAAGGAACAAAACACCTATGACGGAAGCAGTACTGGCTGCAAGTATTAAATCGGAATAAATGACAAATATAACAAAGACTGCAATATTCATGACAAATCCATGGATGAGAATATATCCCCATAGCTTTGGCAGTTTGGTTCAAAACTGCTTGGTAATTCAGGTTTTGAATCCTACTGCATGCTTAAGTGAAGAGGGTGGAAGAATAAGTAATGTGGAAATTGTTTAAAATAGAGTATTAGGGTTTTCAGGGGAGTACTATTGCATTTCATGCCTGAGGGGGCAAATCTACTCTGAATAAAGGTTTTGAAAAAAGATAATACTAAAAAGTGTAATTTTCCTGTCTTATCCCCTCACACCCGTTTTTTCCCTTCCTTGATATTTGTATTAAATATGAAGCAATCAAAGCAGCAATCACACAACTAGAGGATACACAGACTTTGGAAAAAAAAAGCTACAGGTGGGGAGAACGAATATTTCCAACTCAGTGCCATACCCTACAGTTAATTTCCTTCATTTATGATATCAACCAACGCTTGCAGCAGTCTATCATCTCTATGCTTGTAAGGTTTGGCATTGTAAAAAAGATCAACATAGTCACTGTACAGACTTTCTTCTGAGCCTCTTAACTGGGAGGGCTTGTTCAATTTTTTGAGGGCTTGATAGAAGTGTTCATATGGAATGTTTAACTTCTCACTTGTGGTCTTCTTTGGCAGTTGCTTCTGATCCATCTGTCTGCTAAAAGCACTTTGCAGTAAATGCAGCATTGCTTCTGATGGGATTTTATCTTCTGCTTTGTCACTGCTGCTGCTGGTGTCTTCTGTGGCCTTGGGTTTTTCACTCAGGCTCTCCAGTGTGGTATGGTCCTAGAACACAGATTAGCATGAAAAAGGGTCAGGTGTCAATGAAAGACTGACTGTATTAAGGCTTGCTCTGGTCGGTGATCTCCATCTGTGTGTAGGAAAATGTTATTTTTTCATTCAGGAGCCACTTGGGCATCTAGAAAACAAGCAGACCGTTATCAACCAAAGCAAACTTTTGAACGAACTACACTGTAAAAATATCAAATCCTCCCACAATATAGGCAGTTATAAATTCAGATTCCACATTGACAGGAGACAACACGCCATTTTATACCAGTATTTGTCCCAGTCTTAAGAGATATTTCTGGTTGTGCCACAGGACACAGCACTCTAAATGAGGGAAATATGTATGCAGTGGTGATGGCAGCTCTCATTGTGCCTTGTACTCTTAGGAAAAGGATAGAACCAGTGTTTCCATGAAGCCTTCTCTGTAGATGATCTCACCTGAGAAAAAGACAGTGAAGTATGGCAAATGGGTGATCATAACACATACCTAGGAGACCTTGGAAGACTAATCCCAAGTATAGGTTCACAGAGCAGTTAGTGAGAGGCATGATCTTATTTCAGTACTAGTATATGCCTGTAGGGCTTCCTCATTCAACCTAGAACTGTATTTCTAACTGAACACTCATTTTATGTTCATGTAATTTTTACCATGTCCACCCATTTTCTCCTACAGCACCTGCTGAATCCACTTTTACTTTCTTCCAATTTGTTTTCTTGCCTGTGGCTACCAGACCTGGGGACGTTTATGTAATGGATTTAGAGACCATTATCACACCCACCTTTCATAACCTGTCTGAGGAAGGTTAAACTATCTGTGCTTTATGGATGTCCTAATTACTTAATGGGGAGACAATTTGATGTGATGGGATTATTTTCTGATGCTGTTGATGTAATCAAGCACTATGAAAATGTGCATTACTACCGTCCTGTGCATCCTGAAACCCAGGATGTTGTATTTTTAGAGCACTGTTATCTGTAGGGTAAACAGCACCCTTCAGGGGTGCTAAAGGATCTGGCAGCAACAGATCCACTGAGCCAAAACTTTTGAATCAGTGAGTCCCTGACTTTTGTCAAGCCCTTTGTTCCTGAAATTCCTTGCAAACTAACTGGAAGCACTCCAGAAGGCAAAGTTCCTTTGGAATGTGACACTCGTTCTCAGAAGAATTATGTAAATTTAGTGTGTCTGTCAGTTGTGTCTTCCCCCCTCCTTCCACCACTCAACTGCATTAGGCACAGAGTTCTTTGCTTTAGGAGCAATTTCCTGTTATCATCCTAAACCCCTTACATTTTGCAATTTGAAACAGAGACTAATAAAAATATCAGTTGTTGACATGGGCAAAATTACAATATACACTCAAAAACAATCAGGAGTTAGATGAAATGAATACAAAATAATTATGTGTCTTCTTACTAGGCAAAAAAAAAAAAAAACAAAACAAAAAAAACAACCAAAAAAACCAACATTTCCTTATAAACTGAAAAACATGTAAGGAATAAATGTAATATAACTCTACCTCTACAAGATCCGTCATCTTCTCCACTCCTCTTCTGTCATTCTGCACAGCATTGTAGGATGTATACACACGTGGCTGCTTCATGTGTTCAGGCTGGGTAGCAGTGCCATGCAAAATCAATTTCCAGTTTACAATCCTCCCCTCATTTTGTATTCGTCTGGACTGAAAAACAAGCGTGGCATCAGAAAAGGCTCTCAGGACATAAAAGTGCAAAATAGACACTTGAATGCAAAGTACACAAGAGAGACCAAAGCAAATTATCAGGCTTTCAATACCTACCTATAGAGTATGATTCATAAGCACAAAAGCTCCAGATGTAGTAGAGACAGAGTATATTAGAATGTGGGATTTAATACAATAGCTTAACCACTCAAAATTTTCACATTTTGATGTAACATAATTATTAATTCATCATGTAAACATCAATAGAATTTTGTCATAATAACACAGAATGCTAGGAGCTACTGAAGTAATATTTTGTATTTTTAGAACTTGTTCACTAGGCCATTCCTTGGTAATTTGGTACCATTCAATGGTAAAAGTTACCATTGGAAATGATAATGTGAAATACTATTCTTTGTTATTATGTGGTGTATAACAGCAATCTGAAATACAGTGTGTGGAAGCAAGCAGCAGATGTTTATTTATAAATTTTGGTGACAGTACAAATAGAAGTAGTAGTGGAAGTAGAAAGTGGAAGAGACAATACAGAGAAGACAAAAACATACAAGGTGAGGAGTGTATTATACCTTGAGGACAAAAACCTTGCTTTATTGTAAATTTCAGGAAGTTCTCACTTGAAATGAGAGCTAATTTACAAACAAAATCCTCTTCTTAACTTTGTTCCATAAAAATACATTCAAAGAGCAGGATATCTGTAACCATGGGGCTATCTATAAGCCTGCAGCATTAACACTACACTGCTGATAGTAATATTTACTCCTGGTGCCTTGTCCATCTGCTCAGCACTTGGCAATACCCTCCTGTTTACAATTTGAGGCCAATAGGGGCTGAAGGCTCAGTGTCTAACAGGAAGCTTTCAGTTTTTGGCAAGATCTGACCCCTAAGGACAAGCTTATTAACAGACAACTTCAATGAGATGAGTGAGCTTGATCACTCTCTCTTTGAAGGGAATTATTTTTCAGTTGCCTATCAAGCAACGTAATTCTGGTGTCTGGCTGTTGTAATCCATATCCCCAGGTGGTTTTAGTAAACTGATTTATTTTTTATCTGTAGACTACTTAGCTTTAATCCTTAAATGTTGTTCAGCACTAGATACTCTCAGCAAGAAATTAGGGAAATACATACATCAGAATAGGTTGCTGAGATCCCCCAAAAAATCATTAATTCAAAAGGTTCTCAGTTAATGAAAACTGCACATGGACCAAGAGAAGACTAGATCCATGCTGTGTTCTTTTCTGCAAAAAAGAATTTCTAGTTAACCATATGTTAATTTGGCTTCATATTTCAATCCAAGAATCACAGAAAACTTTATCAAGTGATTAATTTTGGTGATGTGTGTCTGAAAAACACAGGCCTGAAATTTTTTTGACAGGTACATGCCAGTGAAATGAGAATGGTGATTTGCATGTAGGTAAAGAACAAGAAAATCTGACCCTATCTTTTTTCTTTAATCCTTAACCCAGTGGGATATCTTAAATAACCCCTAATTTAGCTTGCTTTATGAGAAGGCTCATTACTAAACGTGCTTTATAGTGATGAGTGATCATTTGATCTGTGTTAGCTCCCAAACACAGCTAGTTAGCATACAGGAATACTCACCATATCAGTAATTCTTAAAATCCAGGTGCCTGCTGGATTTTCCCCCCACGTGTGGACAGACATGAAGTCCCAGTTCTTGAAGCCATTGGGAGATTTGTCTCTCTCTCTCTCAGCCAGTAAGACAGTGCTGGTCCCTGTGTGGGTGCAAGATCAACACTCTGATTGCCCATGCAATGCCTGTTCCTACTTTTCATATTTGTCAGCTTGCACACTGCCTAGAGCAGAGGTGACCTGGAAAATACACTGTTCAGCAGTGCCTCCTTTAGCAGTGGCTCCTGTAATTATTTTTACAGCAGTGCTTAGGAGTGCACAAGCTGTTAGGTCACACCAAGAAGGTACATCTTGTTCAGTGTTCTATCTCTGGCACGAAAAGGTAGTGAATGCACATAAAAGAAGCATAAGGAGATGATGTCAGGCACAATCAGTCTTTCCCACTGATGAGCCATTTAAGGAACTTCTGAAATGGAAGTTTTGAAGGTAAAACTCGTGCAGTATTATGAAACCACAGTCTTACCATGATGTTGTCACTGTTTCGGGTTTTTTTTTTTTGTGAGTGGATGTATATTGTCATAGCCTGGTCCTCCAACAGGCTGAAAAAATGCTTTTGCATTGTTATTATTACAAAAATGCTGCAGCTCATAAAGCATTTCTGCAGCAAAAGAGGTTCTGCTGCACAGGAGTAATTTTTTTTGCTTGTTTATATATAAGGAAAAAAGCAAGGGAGCAATATTTACATAATAAGGAGCAGTGAAGCCCCAAGGAGCCTTGTGACTATTTTTAAATATATTTAAAGGTAACACCATAAATACAGAAAAGGAATAACATACATTTGCTTCTAATGCTTTGCAGGAAAGTAGAAAAACAGCAAGAAACAATGGAAAAACAATTTAACCGTGAAAGCAAAATGATAGTGCAGTGGAGGCAGCAGTACTTGATGATTGCTACCTAGAAACAGAAAAATTAGATCAGCTTGATATTTAAATTCATATGTGAAAGCTTGTCTTTTTTTTCCCTAACAGACTTTACTCTTAGTTGTTTATAATATTTTTAATCTCTTTTGTTTGTTTTTGTTTGGTTTTGTTTGTTTGTTTTGTTTTGTTTTTTTGTTTGGTTAGGGGTTTTTTTGTGTTGTTTTAGGACATTGCCAAGACAGCTTGCCATATTCTAGCTCATTTAGTACAGTTGTACTAAGGTGCCTAACAGAAACACTTTGGTTTTTTAAATACACCTATGGGGAGATGCATGAAATGAAACCTAGGGAATCAGATATCCTCAGTTCTTCCATTAGTTTGCTAAATCACAGGAAGTCTGATAAGAATTATTGATCTATAATCCATTGTCAGGAGCCCTGAGGTTTCATATGTCCACTTGCCTCTGCGAAAGTGTTCTGTTCCTTCATTTTCTGAAGTATGATTTTCAAATCTCTTTCCACAAAAAGAACCCAGAACATGTGACGATTGAAGAGGGGTCTCTATAGCTCCCTGGATGCTTTATCCTCAGTGGACTTGTCCAATTATATATTTAGCTCTCTCTAACCACTGAAAACCATTTTTTTTTTTTTTTTTTTTTTTTTTTTTTTTTTTTTTTTTTTAATGAAGTAAATGTTACATGCTACAGCAAACAAACAAAATGTGTCTTTGCCTCCCATACCTGATGGAGAAACCAGAGTGACATGGAGATCACCTCTACGGGAATACTCAATTGTTGCCTCGAGCTGCACATGCTCCAGAGATGCAATGGAGTTCTCTTGACCCTCACAGGCTTTTGTGGGAATTTCAATAATGACTTCTTCATTTGCTCTTAATAATCTGTCAAAATTGAAGTAATTCTTTGATTACCCACAGGAACTCTTGATTCTGGTCATGAGTGAGATGTTTAATAGCCATTTCAGAATGATGAGAAAGGAAGAGTCAATGCCAGCTCAACAAAAAAAGGTAATGTCTGCTGTTCATGCTCTGCACAGAGAGAGATTCTGCATACCTTTCTCTGCACAGTTCCGTTTACTTCCAAATAGAATGAGTATCTAAATCTCCACATAAATAATTCTAAGTTCAGTATCATGGGATCTTTGTTTTCATAATGTAACATAGAGGACTGCAATAAAAATACATGAAGAACAAGTGTGGCATACATCAGTAGTGGGTCAACATTCTGTGAAACAGAGTCCATAAAAACAATTTGATAGTAAAATAGCATAAATAATAAGATTACCAAGCAGTGACTCTCTGAAACACTGCAATATATTTCTGCACAGACCTTTGTTGCATTCACATGGTATAATTTCAGCCTTTAAAATTGATTTTTTTTCTGGATAAAAATCCATATGCGAACATATAGAGATAAAAAGAGTCTCAATATCCATATTGATTAACCAGCTCAGTGACTAATGACAATTAATCTGTCTGTTCAGGCTGAGCGTGCTGTTAGCACGGGGCTGATAAGACTTTCCAGTGAGCCTTTGACACAATTTTGTTTCATAAGAAAATGCTACAGACATTACTAAAGCTCAATATATCACCCTGATTTCAACACATACAAGCCTGTCACAGGAGAAGAATTTCTAAGACCCATTACAGACACTTTTATTTTTTAAAAATCTTTGTGAGGCATCAGTATCTTTTAATCTGTCTTCTGATGGTTGTCTAAAAATTCACAGCCTTCCTGATTAGGCTCAGCCTCACAGCATCATTCTTTCATATACTGTCTGCACAAGCAGACATAATAATCTTAGTCTTTGTTAAGGCTTCATGCAAATGATTTCCATCAGTCTTTCACTAAAAAAACAAACCAAGAAGCAATGCTGCTTGCCTGCCTGTGGGGAATACATTCTGGCAAAACTAAATGAATGAAAAGAAGTCACTTATTCTTGTTCAGAGCAGTCGGTGAAGCCTATAATCCTTCAGGCTTTATTACAATAGGCACCAGCTTGGTAACTGGTAATGCAAATCCTTACCTGGGTTCAAAGCTCTTGTCTTTGACAATGCACTCTCTCTTTTCTGGTACACTTTTCCAGCTCTTGGGATCAGCTAAATCCACCAAGGCATTGGCGTTGAGTAGCCCAAACCCAAATCGGCTGTTGACCATCAGGCCTGCTCCATTTTTTTTCCATCCTGGATTTCCAGACAGTGGATCATATTCTGAGGTCCACACTACCAGGTGCTGCATATCCCTCCACGTTAGATCTGGGCTGTTTGGAAAATGTTCCTGATTATTTTTTTCAGGGCTACATTTTCTATCAATTACTAGACTAAAACAGAACGTGCTTTGAATGCATGTAGCATCCCACTGTTTTAGAATACAGAGCATGTTGCACTTATCCTCACAATACTTCTCTGGGCAGACAAGATTTCTGTGTCCATGAAGATCAGGGATCTAGCAAGAGTAGAGTCCAATCCTCCAAAACAATTCAGGCATTTAAATATATGTTGTGGTTTGACATGGAAGTGAATTTTTTTTTCAGGAAGTTGGTCAAACCAATCAGTGGTCAGGTTTGGATATTGGCACCTGGAGTGACCACTGAAAGTATGGACACGCCTCTGAGAACACAGGGGGTTAAAAGCAAGAAGTCTTGCTTTTAACCTGCAAAGAGAGGGAGCTCTCTCTTTGGTTCTGGTCTTCAGAGAGAGCAGTGCAGACTCTCCCCCGCCCAGGCACGGGCTGGGTGGGGGAGGGGAAGCCACGCAGCCTTGTCCAGGTAGGCCGAGGGGCTGAAGGTCTGGAACCGAGCCAGCTCCTGGACGGAAGGGTGGAGAGAAGTGAAGATGCCTTTGTCCTCCTCCCAGAGGGAAAGAGACAGAGAGCCTGACGGCACCTGGAGATTTGCAGGCAGAGGAGAAGGAGAAAGAGGGGGGATGATGCCCAGCATGGGAGTCGGGAATGCTGAGCAGAGATTTCAGCTGTCCAGGGAGTCTGAACTTTTAACCCTTTCCTGAAAATGAGGGCTTTGTAAAATATTACTCCTCCTTGATTTGTAGTGGAAGAGAGACAGTCCGGGACCTGACATGTTAGAAGAAGAAATTTTTAGGTGGGAGGAGATGATGAAGTAGCTTTTGGCTGGACTTTTCTTAGTTAGCCACGGACTGAACTAAAATCTCCTGCAATAGAGACTGCATTTTAGGGGGATGCAGTGGTGACCCAAGGAGACCTGCTTCAGCTTCTAACACCACAGGAATGGCAAGAACAGAAGAAAGCTGAGGAGGGAATGGTGATGCCCTCTGTCTTCAGGAAGATGATCTCTGTTCCTGGACCCTTGGCCCCAGGGGAAAATGGGGGGACTGTAGTCCCAAGATGAGAAGCTGAACTGTTGTCTCTTTGGGTCCGTGGCAAAGCATCCTTAAAGGAGCCCTATGAGCAGTCTGTCCATGCACGGTGGTGAGAGCACTGTGACATGGAAAGGAGAGTGTCACACTGGCAGATTTTCTCCGGGCAGTTGCCGTGTGTGACAGGGAAACACAGGAGTTGGCAATTGTGTTTCCTGGGGGGGTCTGTGGCGCAAGAGAGACTTCTCTCTCCCTTGATGGACTGAGTATTGATTATCTGAAGGGTGGTAATTTGATCAGGAATCCCGGGTGATGTTTCATGGTGGTTGTTTTAGAAATTAGGAAGAGGAGGGGTGTTTTAGAGGGTCCTCATCCTAGATTTAATTTGTGTGTCTTCTATAGTAGTAGTAGTTTAATAAAGTTTTTTTCCTTTGTTATTAAGCTTAGGCTTGCTCTGCTCTGCTCCTGATAACATCTCACAGCATTTATTTGGGAAGGTGTATTTTCATAGGGGCGCTGGCATTGCGCCAATGTCAAACCATGACAATATAGCAATACTAGAATTTCCCACCCATCTTTTTTAGGACCTGGGCTTTGAAAACTGGCTATTTGATTCCATCTGTGATTCACGCTACCTTTAAAATATCTATTTTTTAATATCTAATATGTAATATAGGCTCATGTCACCAAAGGGGTGTGCAGTAGAAAATTGAGTTGAATCTACACCATACAAGCATTAAACCTATTCACTACTGCCTAAAGTGCTTTCTGTGAAAAAAATCATTGTCCTGTCCTTTCCTAGCTTCCCCAAGGCCTAAATTCTGACTACCTGCCCTACAGGATCCAAACCTGGCTGCTCCCTGCCTGCTCTGACAGACAAGCTTGGGCACCTTCTCTTTTGTGCCTCATCACTGGCAGAAAATCTGTAAATTGGCTGAGGCTTAGTTTAAACTCCTGCAGCCTATTGTCTTCAAATCACATTTTCCTGAATCCAGGTGCACCCTCACTTTTAGGTGCATCTGATCAGAAATCAGTAGATGCTGTTTCCAATACACTAAATACTCCTCAATGATCATGATTTATTCACATTGATTCTGCTTTTCTAGGAAGGTGTTGGGGCAAGTAGCTGCTTAGTTTTAGTCATCAGCCTGTACAGGTCTGACTGACAAAAGTGGAGCTCCAGTATGAGGTAGTGCCTCTTAAAACAGGCATTTTGGGTAGTGCAGTGGGGTGGTTGAGAGAAAGAAGTTTCAAAGGTCATGGTGTGACATCTTACTTTGCTTCCAGCGCCAGAGCAAAAATTCCTGCTGCCAGAGGTGCGGATGCAGAGGTCCCTGTGTGAGTTTCTGTACATTCATTGTGAAGATCAACACTTGTCTGACAGAAAAGAAAAAAAAACAAACCATAAACAGTTGTAAATACCGTCATGTCCACACTCACAAATGTAACTGTGTGTCCCTTACTTGGTGTGTATTAATACACTCCTCACCAGCAGAAGAAATCTGATGAGTGTTTAAATCTGTTCATATTTCAATCCACTCTTTTTACTTCAACTATAATTTTAGTATCAAAACGTTTTTTTGTTGGAACACAATACTCCCACTCTGAATATCTTATTTTAGTCTATTTTTTCACAATAAGTGTTTCAGGCTTACTGGTGATTCATGAAAACAGATCATTGTGTTGGGCCTAGAACTTTCAAAATTACTGCTTACTAGGATATTACTCATAGGATTAGCATTGGTGTTCTGCTCCCTCTTCAGCAGAAGAACTATAATTTGCAATGAATAAACACCAAATTCATCAGCTCATTTATCTAAATCTTGACTATAAAGACAAGCCACATAGTAAAGCCTGATATCCAGGCTAACTTGGAATGACACTGTTTTAATCCCCATCAGTATTGTAAAATTAGCATCTACCAGGGCTGGACAGAAATTACAAATATTTCAACATTATTGTGCCACAGCAATATTCTTCAGCATAATTAAGGAAGGCACACAGACTGGTATGCCTGCTTGCCAAGTTTGGAAGATTTGGAGGCACTGTACTTGCTGTCTCTTGTCTTAAAAAATGTAATAACAAGGTATAACAGCAGCCCTGACATCACAGGTTTTCTTTTTACTCTGAATCTCTCTTCATTTGCCCTATGTGAAGAATAGTGCCATATCCAACCATGCAGAGACCACTTTCATACACAAACAGTGCTCACAAACTGCAGACAAATTCAGCATGTTGATTTAACTGCATCGACAAAATGATTTTGTTCAATCATTGCTTTAAGCTAGAAGAATAGAGGAATACAATCACTTTTTGGATTACAAATCACTTAAATTTTCCAGACAAAAGCACTAAGCACATAACACAAAGCAGGCACTCGAAGCCAAGCATTTAACAGGTTTTGTTTATTATTTGCATAGATCATACCTTTGTGTTTGTTCTGAAACTGATAAAAGCAACTTACAATTCTTTGGTCAGTATAATCCCCGCTGCTGTATGCTGTGGCCAGAGTTGAAGAGCACTTCTCTGCATACCAGGGAGAAAGCCCTTGCTGAGAAGCACTGCTAATGGAGATGGTGTAGATACTATCAGTGTAACCATCACAGTCACAGTTGTCACCCTGACGACCTCCGTTCCCTGAAGCCCACACAAAAATGGAGCCTTTCCCATTTCGACCCTCAGGGAAAAAATGAAAAAGGAAATGAACGGTTATCAAAGAGATTGCAAATCTCACAATGTATCCTTAGCAGCTCCTTTCCCCAAAAAGCCTAATACAGCAAACATAGAAAAGGAGCAATTTCCATAAGCACTGTAGAAGACAGAGACAGAATAAACCAGCTGTTTGCAACATCCCACTGCTTACCCTACAGCACAACTCTTAATATCAGAGGCTTGGTTTAGTGTTCCTGATACAGCAACTTTCCTCAGGTTTTCAAGTTAAAAACAGAGTCTGTGTTCAATGAGTAAATTTTTCCACATGCTGCTGTTTTATACTTACCATTTCTAGAAAAAAATGCCTTTAAAAAAAAAATTTGGCATGTTTATCAGGGGTTATTTAATTTTCCTTTCCTGTACTCACAGAGGTATGGGTTATCACTCATCCTATGAGTGATGGACACTGAAAACCCTCCCTTCTCTCACAGATCCCTGGGTCAGCATCACCAGCCTCCAGGCATAACCATGTAAAACATGACAACTATCACGGAGGAAACATGCATCACTATGCAGTCTTAAGCTCTACTCACTCTTCAGAGACAAAAAATAGGTTTCATGTTACAAGCAGAATTTCTTGTGTTGTTCATGATTAATATATGCACATTTAATATTCCACAGCAGCTGGAATACAATTTTTTTTTTTATCATTCCACTCAGGTGAGATTTTAAGTTATTTATGCAAATGATATTTGCAGCACTTAAAACATTAAAAGCAAAGAGAAATAAAATGTAGTCTGTGATACAAGTTTTAAATTTGTAAAGGCAAGCCACATCAAGTACAGAAAATTATATAGTATCTTTGAGAACAAAGTATCTTTGAGACTGCTTTTCTGCAGTCCAGAAAAGCACTGGTGTATCCCAGCACCTGCTCTGATTTCACTTAGAGTGATGGTAACACTTCCTTGGTTCTTCAGGTTAAGCCTGTGCCCAGGTGCTTCACCAGGGCAGCAGTGAAAAGGATCCAGGGATTAGAGCTGTTGTCAATCCCAGCACTGGCTGACTTTAAGCAGAATGGAAACCAGACAGACCTTTGCAAAAGGAATCCTTGAATCCTGAGAGACAAACAGGTAAATTTGTTCCCCATTAGAAAGAAAACAAGCTGAAAAAAAAAATCCTCCACCAAAGAACCTGCTTTTTCAGAGTAAGACCAATTAATATTTATTGCCTAATTTTCACCTTTAATTCCCCCTCTTCTCTTGCTACCTACCTATGGGCACATAACCTGCTACAAGCTCTCTTGTTTATCTCCATTATTCTCTCAGAGTATCTTTGTCAACTGTCAGCATTTAAATTGTTCTCTCATTTTCTCCTTCTGCCTATTCATGTTAATTGCCCTTTATCCAAAATTTTCTATTTGCTTGTCCTTCAAGCTATTTCTCTCTTCTCCGCTCTATTCTTCAGCCTTCCTCTCTTTATTAGTACCTGTCCATGTTTAGATATCTTCTCACCTCACTGGCAAGAGCTAGAATAGTTCACTAATAAATTCCTGGCAGCTCTCAGTTTGCACCCTATTTATCATCCAACAGATCCAAAGAGTGTGACATGAACAAACAGAAACCCATAAAGATATTGCTCCCAGTACTCCTCATCATGCATTTGTACTATTTGCACTTTAATTGGATTGTGACATGCACCAATTTATAAATTAATGCAATTAGTACAATACAGCTCATCCACAGGGTGCTAAAATGCATCACTATTTCACATAGCAAAATATTCATGACGCAGGAATTTTGTATTAAATTTTATGGGCTTTCAGTGCAGAAATCCAATCTGTTCAGTGTAAAACAAGCAGCAGAGAAGGGTGGGTGTAGGGTGAGACCAAGGCATCAAAATTAAGGAAGTAAAAAAAAAAAAACTTATCCATGGAGATTAGCATCTAAAAACTAGTTTAGAAAGCCCTAATGTTGTTTTCTCAAAAGTCCTTTCTGGCTGGAAATTTCTCTCACCTGTACTATTAAAATACACTGTGTCCATTCAAATATATTTGAGCAAAGACAGCACAAACCATTTTCATTTCTTCTCTGGTATCAACCATTTTAAAACTCTCTTCTCTGCCAAAGTTTTTGCTTTATTTTTTCCTGAAGTATAGTACCTGGTTTATCCCATACTCGAAGGCCTTCTGTGCCAGTCTCCCGGGTCCCTCCACAGTTTTACCATCGTCATTGGGACCCCAGCTTGCACTGTAAATATCCACATGTTCTGGATTGAAACCGATTGAACTGGCCTCAATAGCATCAGTGACTATTCCATCCAGCATTCGTATACCTTCACAGAAAAAAAAAAAAAAAAAAAAAAAAAAAAAAAAGCAAGCAGAGTGGATTTACTTTCTGTTCCCTCCTCCTTGTCTTAGTTAACTGGGTTTAATGTTTCCAGTAAAATTAAGCCATAAGTACTGCAACCACAGCCAACTGCTGTTCACATAAAAAGTATTGAGGACAGCTCCTGTCAGTGTAAAACAGTACAGTTAGACTTTATTTGCAAAGCTCGGTGTTTCTCTACAAAAAAAAAAAAAAAAAATCCTTAAAATCTTCTTAGCTTCTTATTTACTTTTTCCTCTCCTTCTACAAAGACCAAAGAAGACGTCTTGCTTACTGTTCTTGTTTTTTTCCTATTGCATTCTCTCTTTCTTCCTCCTTCTTCTCTCTTAGATCTGCAACAAAGACTTCTCCAACTGTTAAAATGCCACTGAAATTAAATAGGTTTTACCAACATTACTTTTATCTGTAAGAGTTCAAAGAGTTTTAGTTCAAAGATGTAGTTCTGAATGTTCTGACCAAAGCATTTGTCCCTAACAGTCATTAAAGGTTTTGCTGTCTCTGTGACACTGCAATTTCACCAGCTCTTCAATCTCCACCACAGGAAAAAAATCTCACTGTTTTGCTACTGCCTCATTTTCTTCTGCTGTGAGCAATCCAAAGATACATAGTCATTAACAATTTATTAGGAGCTGCATGATCTAATCTCCTTCAGAGCAAGCCTGAACACAGTGGTACTTAAAATTCAGGTGCAGGCAGTGGTTCATCTGCACTGGATCCTTTGCTGTGCAAAGCCACAGCTCTGAAGTGGGGCTGCTACCACTGTCCAATGCTGGAAGACAGCAGAAAAACCAGAAATCTGGCAAAATCACCACTATGGCATGGCTCTTACAGCAAAAGCAGCAATATAAGAGTCACCTCAGTCAGGATTCAGCCTGTGTTTACAAGCAATAAAAATGTCTGGGTTCCCTTGGATTTGACAGGTTAGTACTACAGCAGCTGCACCATTGCTGGCAGTTGGTGAATCATGACTACTCATTTTCTAGTATTTTCCACAAAAGACAGTGGGCAAAATGTAGTCATTCTATTTCAAAAAAAACCCCAAAAATACCCAAAAATACCCAAAACCAAAAAACCTCCAACCTTACCCTTGCAGCTCGGTGTCTTGTTCTTTTTTTTATGTTATCAAGCAGAGAAAAAAAGACTGCAAGCATAATTCCTTTCCCGAATGGCTGACCTCTTAATATTCCTAATACTTCTGAGATAAAGCTGAGCTTTATTATTTCATATTCATTAGTGCTAAAATCAGACAAGGGACTTAATCTGCTTTACCACAGCTGCTCCACTATCACTCACAAAGCTGGGAAAAGCACCAAGGTATATCCTGTGCCTCAGGTACTAAAAACACCAGTTACCCAGGATTGTCTTAAACTGAGAATGGTTTGATTACTCTTTTTTTTGTTGTTGTTGGCTCAGAATTTCCAGATTCTCTCGTGCCAGCAAAGATCTGCCTGTGTGAAAGCGACTGCAAGCCCCAGGTGAGAGCTTGCAACACATAATGAGATAGTGGGAAGGTGACAAGTAATGTGCACATACTTCCCACAGATAAAGACAAAGACAAGTCTGTGGATAAATAATGTAGTAAAGGGAAAACAAAACAAAACAAAACTCAAAAAATCCCAAGAGCAATGACTCCACATTGATGAAAACAGCTCAAGGAAAAAATCACTGCCTTGCCTTCCCGATCCTCAGAAATCCTGATTGCTCAAGTCAACTCAGGGATTTGATGACTGCAGTAATATTCCCGTAATCAGAATCCAATTATGTCCTCTTGAATAAACTCTTTTCTATTCTTGCTCCCATCACCAGTCCCACAAAATCAAAAGCAGGCAAAGCCCAAGGTAATTTCAGACACACATCTGTCTGGCAGAAGGGCTATTTTTAGCAACACGAACTCTCAGCCCAGTCCTTTGTAAAATGGAGCTTCTTAATAATTTAATTTCCATGGCAGCACCATGGAAATATCATAACACAGTGGTAGGGTCAGGTATGCAGGAAAATACACATATACTGATTTATACCAGAGGTGATTGATACACATTTCTCAGCTCTACAAACACCAAGAGGTGAATGTTAAAGGTGTCACTTTGAAAACTGGCATGAAGAGTATTTTTTCTTCACACAGCACACAGAGAAGCCCATGGTACTCACAGCCACAAAGCACTGGAGAGGCTGCAACTGGTCAATGTTGCAGAATAGGGCCAGGCATTGATGTGACTGGAGAGAACATTCAGGACTGTTAAACTCAATATTTCCACAGAAAACAAACAACAACAACAACAACAACAAAAATCAATGGAATGTTTTGTTTCACCCCTCAAGGCAAAGTTAAACCAACCTGTGATGCTGAAGGTTGGAGAACAAGGTATTCCACATTGTCAGGGTTTCTTTCCCTGAAGCAGATATTGCTATCAAGAGAGAAGGCACTGGCTGTGGATCACTGGATTTGTCTAATATGGCAACTGCTACAAGTAAACAGCCACTTAAGGAAGTCATCCTGAACTAATGTCGAGTAGAAGTGTGCAATATGTTATTTCATGGATTAAAAAAAAAAAAAAAAAAAAAAAAAAAAAAAAAAAAAAAAAAGGAAGAGAAAAGGAGAAAAACAGCCAAAACAGCTTCTGGAGAAATGAATCTTGTAGAGCTTGGATCATCAAAAAAGCTTCCAGTGTTTATCCACTCCAAATTTATCTGAATATTTTAAAGACTTCTCTTATCTTCCACTGCTCTTTGAACATATTTTTCTTACACCCTTGTCTGGGTATTAATCAGTCTGGTCACATCTAACAGCTTACAATTTCTTTCAACTTTCCACTCTTCCTCCTCCCCACCCAAGTGTATGCTGCTTGCTGGGTAATATGGATTGCTGGACTGCTTTTCCTGCTGCTATTTCCCTTTTCTAGATAAATCATCCCGCACAGATCTGTAGTTTGCATTTGCAAATGAGCACAGATCATATGCAAATAGCTGTGGAAGAACCTCCTCTGTAGATGCAAGAGACTTAAAATATGGGCACAGTGGGAGTCCAGACATCTTTGCAGCTTCATCCATTTTGCCTTCCTTTGAAAATCTGACGTCTTCATATTATGAGTGAGATATTTTATTTAAACAGATCATGACAGCATAATGCATTATGGCGATGGGAAACTGCAAAGCTGACATCCATGACAGCTCAGTGGAGTAACTGGGAGCTGACAAAACACCACGCTGAAATGGTGGGAACGACAGTTATGGGTGTCAATTGCCACTCCTGTAGTTTAGAAGGAAAAAGAGGGAAAAATGGAAAAAGAAGGACTGTACAAATAACTTCCTCTGAGCTAAATAACCATTTGCAACTGATACTTGCATCATTATTATTTCATAAACAACTAACAGATTGAGTCACTGATTAAAAACCAAAAGTACGATATTGATTGATGGGCAAGAAAGACTTTACTTGTTTTCAAATTTGTGTGGTGACAGTAGGGAAGGAAGGTGTTGAAACAAAAAGGACAGCAGTTTGCAAGACTTGACTGACATGACCTTTTGAATGTGATTGTGTAAATGGAAACAATATGCTGCAAATATTGATGGGTATAATTTTGTGTACTCCTACTTTCACTCTACTCAATCCCTTACCTTCCCTGGATAAATAATAATAAGTAGTTAGTTCTTCATTCCTTAAAATATACTATCTTAACTCTAGGTAAATTATAAATTGTTGCTATCATTGTTGTTGCTAATATTATTAATTGTTGTTAATATTCTTAACATTATGATTAATAGTTTTATTATTGTTGTTGTTATCATCATCATCCCCATCTATACTATTGCTGCTGTTGTTAGATACTCCACCTATCTATTTATTAATAACCAAATTCCAGACTTCGCTAAAGAAATCCTGTCATGTACAGGTGTCACTCAGCACTGTTGACAGACAGAATTTTGAAGCTTATAATACTGCAAGATAAATGTTTTCTGAGAATGACCAGTCATTCATATTTCAGACTAATGGTATCTGGCAACACTCATCATCTGTCTTGTTTCCATTCATATTAGACATGTAATTATTTTTGTTTCCTTACCTCCAACCCTGGAGTTGTAGGCTACTCCAACTCCACATTTTCTGTTGTTGGCTTGCATGGCAATTTCTCCAGCACACCGTGTCCCATGCCTGAATAAATACAGCAAGAATAAAGAATACATCATAACAGCTTTGTTGTATTGTACAGAAAGACTCATCAAGGACCTTGGTTTGTTCAAATTCTTCCTTTCAATTAATGCAATGCAGTTATTGAAGAGCTGTTGAATTGTATCTACGTGATACAAAAAATACTTACTTCTCCTAAGCTTCATTAAATATAATTTTACCTACTTAATGCTCAAAGAAATATTTTCATGAGATGATAAATGCTTTCTTTAATTTCACTGCAGGTATCAGTATTTTAGTAGAGTGAAAAAATGGCATAAAATTATGGAGCTAAGAAACATTTTGGACGGAAACATGATACAAATATTTTTTAATCACATGTTTAGATACTTCTTTTCTAAATTACTGCATTTATTTAGGATTTCAGAAAGTGATCCTTTAAAGTATCCCCGTTGCTAATTTTTTCTTGTAACAAACTATTTTCTATGCAATTAATTTTTTTTCTCCATCAGTGATTCTAATTCCTCAATACAGAATGCCTTCCTACAAGTGTCAAGGTAAGAGCACTGTATTATGTAATGCTACAGATTGTTATTCAATGACATGCCTCAATGCTTCTGGGCTGAATTCCATTTACTTATTAATAAAGATTAGAGACAATACAGGTAGATTTAAGAGATAATGACATCATAACAAGAAGATAATGGCTTCTTTCTCTAAAATAACACTGTAACAAAGTAGAAATGCCATTTTTCAAATATTTTATTCATGGATATATTATTGTCAGACTGAACTTTCTTTTTTTTTCCCTCATACAATGATTTGTGTTGTGAATGCTACTGTATTGTCTGATAGGAAACAGGGAACCAATGCATCCATTTCTTGCTATCTTTACTGAGTAGTGGCATTCTAATTTGTTTAAGAAATTGATTATTTTATGTACCAGCTTCTAGGGAGATCCCTCCTGTTCTCTTTCTTATAGACAAAATCCATAACTGGACTATGATGGACGTGCCCAGGTCTGACAGACCCATGAAGAGACTTTTTTTTTTTTTATAATTGCCAGTGCAAAGCAGAGAATTGAAGTTAAAATATACTTTGGGAAGTATCATTCCAGAAACACACAGAGACACAAGAATAGATTATTCCCTTCACCTTGCAGAAACACCTCAGCACCTTGCATGTGGCATGAAGAAATTCAGGATGTCACAGGGAGTTTATAATTATGAAGTTCTTCATCTGGGAATTTTATCCCAGTGTTTATATCAATGTTATGTGAGAATGCTCCTGTAAACTGGAACACAGGATGTTCCTTCTGAGCATCCAATAGTGATTCTTTACATTGAGGGCAACCGAGCACTGCCACAGGTTGCCTAGGGAGGTTGTGGCCTCTCCCTCCTTGGAAGTGTTCAAAAGCCATCCTGATCATCCTGGGCAGCAGGCTCTAGAGCTCCCTGCTTGAGCAGATGACCTTCAGAAATCCCTTCCAAGCTCTACCATCCAGTGCTTCTGTTAAACAAATTCTTCCTCTTACAAAATATTTGCCACAGGACACCTACACAGAAATTTTTCCACTTGTACCTTCTGTCACACAAACTAACACTGTAATGTTTTGCTGTCTTCAGACAGCTGTGAAGCTACTCACTTGTTTTCATTTGTTGGGTCATATCTAGGAAAGGGATCATGATCATTGTCATTGAAATCGTAACTTGCCTTTGGGTCCTACGTGCAAAAAAAAGAGAAGCAGAATTAATTCAGATAACTAGAAAAGGCATTTCTAAATTGCTAACAAAATGGGTTCTAGAGTGTATTTATTTACTTGACGTGCCTCATATTGGCAGCAATCAAGCTGGTAGAATTTGATGCTATTAACAATTCTATAACTTTTTCATGGAGCTTTAATAATTTAGCATTAAACCGCTACATACAAATGTGTCTGGGAACTAAATCTACTGAAGGAAAAACAAAACAACAGAATATCTGCCCCGCTACCCTTGCTAAGTGACATTCAGCTTCGTGTGACACAGACAGACCAGGTTCCAAATCATGCCTAAGGCAAGTATTTCAGTCTTTGTACTGCAGGAGCTGACTTACAGAACAAAGAGCTAGGGAAGAGTGTCTGTTTATCAAATTTGCAATGAGTTAATGTATTTCATAGCATTCTGATGCTCAAGCTTACATAGTTAGTATAGATGTCAGTGTGATTCCACTCCAATCCATCGTCAAGGACTGTGATGACAACTCCCTTGCCTGTGAATCCTTTCTGCCACACAGGAATAACATGGAGATCCAGTTTGGGCAGGGATGGAGTAATTCTTGTATCTTGCTGTGGGACAGAAGGAATTCAAATATATCAGCATTTTATCTATTTATACCAAACAGGTCCAAAGTTGTATTCTAAAGATGCTGTAAACAATCTCAGCCAGAACTTGTGTATTTTGCTCAAATTTTGCAAATACAAAACAAAAATTAATTTCATCAGATACTTGTGGGACTGAAAGATTTACCCTGCTGTTTGAATATCCCTGAAGACCACTCCTAAACAGAAAACATCTTGTATTTTTTGTAAGTAGGCAGCAGAAACTGAAAGGAGTGGTGGGGATGCACCCATGGACTTTGGAACACTGGGTTAATAATCAGACCTGCTTATGTTTGTTCTTTCCATTTGATGAGGAGCCAAGACAATGCCCGCAGTGCAGTGATCTGGATTTCCTCCAAGTGTATTTTCTCCTTGGACATTAAAGTTAGCCAGAGCAAAATAATTAATGGGTAAAACAATTAAGGTAGTAGTTTGGTTGGGAGCAACTGTGTTGAATCACAATTTTCTCTTTACTACCCTCATTGCTGTTCCTGTGGTAAATCAGCTGGAAGTATGAATCATATATAGCCTTCTCTTCTGCAGCAAGTTTTTTGAAGAGTATCTCCTAAATGGGTGATTTTCCCCCTCTAATACTAAAGGAGAAGTACATACATGTAATTTAGAAAACATGCTTACAGCCCCCATAAAAGCAGAGATGTAAAAAGAAGCACTTTCATTCTCTGTGTACAGTTTCTCTGTGCACAGTTACGTTAGCTGACAGCAGGTTTTCTGTATGTCTTTGTTTCCAAAGAAATACTGCATAAAATACAAGGCTTAGGAAAAGAAATTTGTTATGGGGGTGAAATTTCTTTCATTTTCTGCTATCTGTATCTGACTGCTTCCATTCAGGAAATTATATGAGAATTCAAGCTTTGTTCTCTTGAATCCATCAAATAATATTTTTCCTGGTGATGTATGAAGGTACGCAGGATAGAGCTAAAACTGTTGCCATCAAATAATAAAAATAAGGTAATAGTCAGTTATTCACTACAAGGCAAAAAACCTTGGTATTTTGGAAGAAAATGTCTAACACTTTCATGCATTTTATCAGAAAACTTCAATGTTCATTGTGAGCAAGGCTAAGCAACATGTTTTTATTTCTCATGTGTGAAAACTAGAGGGAAAAGTAGTGAAAACTATAAATAGGTGGGAAAAGGAACTAAATCTCCTGGAGAGCAGAACATTGCCAGTTTTTTTTTTTTTCCCTGACTGCTTTTATGAATCATGTGTGTGTTTGTGTATTTGTCTAATATAGACATCTTGGAAATGTCCTGCTTTTTTGGATATGGGCAAGGAAGCAAACAGACATTCTTGATCAAAGAAAAGCTGAATTCTTACAGATAACAATTTTTTTTCTGTTCAGAAAAAGTCTGCAGGAATCTTCATGGAAATATTTTATGCTATGTGGTTTATAATTTATCTTCCCTAGCTCAAATAAAGGAAAGCAGCCTAGAGTTTGGTGTGATTTCTCTAAGATGAATTGAGGAAAAGTATTTCCAGCCACTTGTGCCCCATTTGTGCTTGATCTTTCTTTCTGATTTGCTATACCCCCCCTTTAAGCCCATTCCTGTTCTGAGTGAAAGCAATGAATCCCAGATTGAAGGTACAGCTAGATGCACAATGGAAACACAGGCTTTTGGAAGAAACCATGTAAAACCTAAGTGATCAACTGTATTTCTCAATTGACACATGCAGACAGAAACTATGGAGCTCAGGAAATTTTTTTCCCTGAGGTTTTGAGCATGTCAGTGAGCTTAGAGACCCTCTAATATATAAGTCCTAGTCCATGTGGCTGAAAGTGCTTGCTGTGTGAATGCAGATGTTTTTGTTTTCATCTGGTGTATGTATTCTGCACTACCAATTTTAATAAAGAAATAGATGGCCAGCTTCAGATATGGTAATGGACTTCTTACACAAAATCCCACAAATATTTTTAAATTATCATTAAATTGGTTTTAACAGTTAACAATTTGTGATATCATCCCCCTCCCCCATACTAAATAGCAGCTGAATTGCCATCTAGAATCTTTGTAGAAGTGATATTCCACAGAAGAGAGAACATTGCCTGAAAATGTTATGCACAGAGATCACTCATTTTTACAGCATACACTAACGAAAAGGACTCTTCATTTATTACCTTTGGTGCAATCACTCTGATACTGGTAAAATAGTGCAGCTGGTGGCACAACCACCTTCCCCAGTTCCACAGGGCAACAAATACTTACCAGATACCACTGCTGATTCCACATAGGGTCGTTGAAAAAGCTTTCTGCTGAGTCTCTCATAGCAGCACGCTTAGTTCGCTTTTTTTCATACTGCTGCTCTGCCCATGACACCTACAATTATTTGTAAAAATATAAGTGAACCTCTTTAATTTGGGACTTTCTTAACCTGGAGTATAAGGGCTTTTGTCACACAGAGAGATTTTGGTGCCTAAAGCAAAATGAACAATATTCAGTACAGAGAAGAGGATTATTTAAACTGTAGTACAGTGAGATTTAGGGAAGAGAACTTGGTGAAATCACAATACTGTAGAATCAATTCTACAGAAAATCATTAAGTACAAGTTAACAAGGAACACCTGTGAATGATACAAGGCAGGTTTTTACATCAAATAAAACCATGTAGTATGGCTAGAAGGTCATCTAAGCAATGGTTCTTACTGAAACAAGGAAAACCATGGCCTGCTTCTTTCTCCTATTTATCTTTTATTCACTCTCTATTGGGAGTGAAAAGGAAAGAGTCTCTGGCTTTAGTCTAGCAATTATAATGATGCTGTTACTCACAGACTAGCTAGACTTCCAAGTCTCCTCGCTAGTGGTGTTTTGAAGAAGAATGGTCAATTAGCAAGCTACAAATATTAGACTAACTTCATCACTGGCATAATTCCACTTAAGGCAACCTAAAGCCAAAATGCTTCAGCATGCTTTGATAAAGCATCAAATGAGTTGCACAGCCTTTGTGCACAGGCACAGCAGTCTCTAAGGCTCTAGGTTGTATTTTAAATGTGTATGGCCCTTGAATGCATTACTGAACCCAGTTCAGATGAAATCCTGATGATGATGCCTCTCTCTGTGCTGTGTGCTCTTTTTGGAAAGGAAATAAAACACTATTAGTTGTTCCTTGTATGGTCACTCTGATGCAGGTATGGTTGGTCCTTTTCATCCCAAATTCCAAGCAGGCAAAGCAAACTCAGGTTCAGTAAGGTTGCCAAGTTCCTGTGACAAGCCTCACATGGAGCATGCCTTGGATCTAATCTTTTACTTTCAAGCTCTGAATAGATTCTGTTCCTTTTATCTGCTGTGATTGAGCAGCTTTATGATTCTGACATCTATCACCATATATGAGATAATAATGACTCAGAAGTTATGATTAAAAAGTATGATTTGATTAAAATGCAATTTTCTAATGAAAGCCTAATGAAAATTCACTACAAGAACATAAATCCTTTAAAATGGTATATGCATTAGACATGTTTATGATTCTCTTTGCTATATATTTAGTCCTAAACCCCCTACAAATCTTGGTCATAGAAGACGAATATACCCATACAAGCTTAGGTATTTTAAACTGCTCTATTGATATCTCAGGCCATACATACTTGTGCACACATTGGAGCAATTACCTCTATCTCTCTTCCCTGCCCACAGAAAAGCTTGACCTCTTCACCACCCAACAGTAATTAGCAGTTGACAACTTCCATGCTTGTTATTTCTTTTCACAGTGAGCAAGTGCACTGAAGGGAAATGAGCTGAAACTCCCAAGCACATATGTCAGGCAAATAAGGAAAATGTTTGTCACTCAGCAGCTGGATGATGTTCCAGCCATCCATCTCCAGCAGAAGCTGAAGGCCCCATGCCAAATCTCCAATCATTGATACATAAAGCAGTAAAAAAATCCTCAATTCAAATCTACTTGCAAGAAAGTAGACTTGGAAACTAGTGCAAATACTAGAAGAAGTTAGGTAACCAGATAATTATATCCCTTCAATGTATTCACAGCCTTTATCTGTTTTACAACAAACACTATAGGAAGCAAATAAATATTCAGATTAGAGACAAGTTTTACCACAACTTTCACACTTAACATACCGTAAAATTCATGAAGGCATTATACAAACAAAAATAGGATTTCCTTTTCTCTTTTTAAAGGTTGAATATAAATCTTTTTAAGTAGGCTACTGCTGAGCAAGAGCAGCTCTTCAGAGCAAAGGTCCTTGTGTAACTACAGAGTTACATGATTGCTTTGTGTTTATACACTTACATAATGCATAATTACATCTCATTTATTCACAGAGTTAATTTGCATACTGGATGGTAAATAAAATGGAAATTGGAGTAAATTTAGCAAATCACCTTCAGCACTTTGAATCTAAATGTCTGGTAGCAATATAATACAATCACTCCATTCTGCTACTATTTTAGAATGTGATGCATTGGACACTTTCATTCTTCCCTGTGTAACAGATTCATTTGATGAAGTAAAAGAGAGAGACTGCACCCAAAACTCTGATCCTGAACATCGTACTACAATGACATGGGACATGTGGTCATATATGTAGACATAAATTTGAACTAGTTTAGACTGAATCTGCAGGTTTGAACATTGCCAAGTTAGGATTTTTTCAGCTTCAACTGTTAAACCAGTCCCTGTTTGCAAGGAAATAGATGAAATTGTACAGTTTTGAAACAAAACAGGCAAAACAAACACCCTGTCTTTCCACACAGAATATTTCCTCCTAGCTGACATTTGCATCTAAAACCTCCAGATAGAAGATTACTCATTCTGAAGTGATTTGTCCTTATATGATAACTTGCTGGTTTGACAACTAGGTTACTATGATTTGGACAGCGCTTATTGTCACAATGATTGTTGCAACAATGCTGATCTTAAAATCAAATGTTGTTGTTGTGACATTTCCCAGCAAGTAGTTTGTAAGAGAGGCTGACAGCTTTGTGGTCTGCTCTTTAAATTTGTCATGCACTTCTGTTTTTTATTATGGTTACAAACAGAAATGCTTCTTTCTGAAATAAAGCCAGACAAACGAGGGGTCTGCTTCACCAGTGGGTTATACCTTAGACCCCTCTCCAGTTTGCCTGTTCTCTGATTGCAGTGGCATATCATTGCAACATTGGAATGTGTGATGGATCCTTTGAGAAGGGATTTTGGCTTACTGTAGAAGTCAATCCAGCAGAACATCAGCCCTTTATCCCTGGTTCTTTTTTTTTACTTAATATTCAGTCACTTTAAATCAAACCTAATTCACATGGTAATTGCACAGACGTGGCCTAATTAAACTTAGTGCATCTATGGATTTTTACTTTGAATCCAGCCCCTTGGTTCCCTGTTCACATTTTCTTCAGTGGCACATCAACATATGAAATTCTGGTGCTGCACATCTTAAATCTTAATTTGGAAAGCTCTCATAAAATATGTGGTAAGGGAGGGTCAGCCTCTGCCTGTGAATGACAGAATAGTTAAGTATTATTCAGCATGAGTATGGATGGCTGAATATATTAGATTTGCAAAATGAGGAAAGCCTGCCTGTGACCTCTTTACAAAGCTAGTGGTAAAGAGACAGAATAAAAAAAATTACAAAAAAAGAGAATAAATTTAACACTTACCCGTTCATCATCAGAAAGTCTCTTAGTGATATGAATAGCACTTCTTCGGGACCGTCTTGGGTGACTTTTATGTCTGAATAAGTAGTGGTTTTTCAGTGATCCAATCTGTAAGACACAGGCATGCTTTAATTGTCAGGAAGTATTTCCCCACTGTGAGCAAGTACCAACAATCAAAACCTGAAAGAATTCACACTGCCTTAAAGACAAAAGAGCAAGAAACTAGCCTGTAGATATTTTAATCCAAATAAGGAAGCACTCTTCCAGTAACAAGTGCTTCTCTCAGCCTGTGTGCTGCTAGAAGAAGCTGGGGGAGTAATTTCATTTGGGCTACACAAGCTACTACTACAGGACTCAAGTTACACAGCACCTGTACTAGTGACCGCTACAATCATGGACACACCTTGGCAAGGCCACATTTCGATGGGCAGGTTGCACATCAGTTTTATCTGCCTTTCCTGGGTTTCTGCTGGACAGGTGTGAAAAGCTTTTTGGACGACTTCAGACACCTCAATGCAGGGCTGGGTTGTACAGGCACCCACTGTAGCACCATTTTCACTTGCTCAGTAGCCAGCCAGCCACCGGGCAAGCCAGGTGCACCCCACTGACTTTGAACACTCCACTTCCCTAAGGACCGGCTCATTGACAGCTGTGGGGGCAAATGTACTGGTGACAAGGGCAGGAGGACCAAACCCACAGAGGTGGGATCACACCTACGGGTTTGGGAGCGCGTTGAACACGGCCGTGCCCTAAAGCGGGGATGGGCAGGTGGCCAGAGGGGGCTGCCCGCAGACAGCACCAGTAGTACGGAGGGGGACTGATCGCGACCCCGACCACGGGGTCGGGCCGGGGGCAGCAGGGTCCCAGCGCTGGGGGACGCCGTGCCCGGCACAGGACCCTCACCGGGAGGTGAGAATCTGCTCCCTCACGGCGGTTACTCATCCCTGACAACGCTGACGTCACGGCATCCCAAAAAAAGCTCCCAAGGGATGGCTGGAGAGAAGCCCCGCGATGGCAATGGAGCCGGCGGGGCGGAGGCAGCGCGGGGTCGTAGCCGACACTCCCCGCGCACTCCTCCTCCTGCCCGGACTGCGGGGGGGAGAGCCGAGCGCCCTGCCCGGTCCCCTGCGGCACAGTGGAGTGCCCGGCCGGTCTCCTCAGGAGGAGCGGGGTGCCCTGACTGACTCTGTCCGTTCTCCTCAGGGAGAGCCAGCTTCCCTGACTGGACCCCTCCAGGGAGAGCCGGACCTCCCGCCCGACCCTGCCCAGTCCCGCCAAGAGCGGGAGCGCCCTGCCCTCTCCCGTCAAGGAGAGCCGGAGGTCCCCGCCCGGTACCCGGAGGAAGAGCCGAGTCGCCCTGCCCTGTCCCCTCCGAGAGAGCTGTCCCTCGCCGGGCGTCAGGGGCAGACCCGGACCCGGGGAGGCTGTGGTGGGGGATCGGGAGCTTTAAACTCCCCGGAGCTCCGCCGGCGGCAGCCGGGCACAAGTTTGAGGGAGAGGGGAGGGAAGGAGCCTCGCGGGATGGGAAAGGAGCCCCGTCGCGGAGCATCCTGCGGGATGCGCGGTGGCGGCTGTCCCCTACCCGGCCGTACCTGCCCCACCAGGTCGTAGTCCAGCTCGTCCGCGATGGCTCTGGCAGCGTCGGGGCCGGCCGGGATTTCCGCTGCCCACTCGTTGAGGAAGAGCCGCCCGGCGCTGCCTCCTCGGGGCAGGGACCAGGCTACCAGGAGCACGGCCAGGGCCGCGCACCGGCTGGCCCAGCGCCGCCCGGCCATGGCCGCGGGACGCGGGAGGGATGCGGGCGGGATGCGGGCGGGATGCGGGCGGGATGCGGCGCCGCGTTGCTACGCGATAGCGCGGAGCGGAGCCCTGCCTGCCTGCCTGCCGGCGCGGCTGCCCGAGGCTCACAGACCCTCCGGAGCCGGAATGGAAATGAGTGTTTACACGTCAAAACGACGACAGCCATCCTGACGTCAAGTGTACCTGGTCCCCGAGCCGGGGGGGAAGGGGGGGGGGGCGCGGAAGCGAGCGGGATGGAGGTGGGGGCGCGGGGGCGAAGCCCGGGGGACGGGGACGGGGGGATGGCGGGAGTGGCAGCGACTCGGCGGGAAGGGGGATGCGAGGTCTGGTCCCCGAGGGTCGAGGGGCAGGGTCGGTGCCGGTGCGCGATCGTTTCCATTGTTGTAGGTGATCGGTGAGACCGAGCCCGAGCCGAGGTGAGGCAGGAGCGCGGACCGCGCCTGCCCCTCGCACCCATCCTATCGCGGGTGGGTTTTCTGCCCCCAGCCCGCGTCCCCTCTCGCCTCGCTGCGAGGTCACAGCGAGGTGAATTTAGCATTTTTTGTTCAATTGGGCTTCTAACCCAGTGGGCGGCACAGCACGATTACCGCGTATTGTCCCCCGACACCTCTGACACACCACAGATGCAATAATGGGCACCCTGCCCACCCTGGTAATGGTGGGCAAACATATTTATCCTCAAATACAGTTATTAATTTTGTACAATTTCTCTTTTAAAAATAAATTCCATTTTTATTCTTTTAATCGCATCCAGTGGTCTGCATGTTGTACTTTTTCAGCAATTTCTTAAATTTGTTAAACACTTATTCATACATTTTCACTTTGCATCTGCATTTCCCCAGTCCCTTCAGTTTTATTTAATATTCCCTCTACCTTTTCATTGTCTTTTCACGTGTTAGAAAATGCTTCTAAAACTTTCCTGATGCTTTCTAAATGCCCTTTGCCTCTGAAACTGAACCTTCTAGCAACTTCATTTTATGGTGCACTGTATTTCATTTCTTGATTCTTCCAACTTTTAGCAAGCTGGTTTTAGATCTGTGCTTCAATACTGTGCTTCCTTCCATTTATTATGGACTGACAGATATATGCCTGCCTTGCTCTTCACTGGCTTCTAAAATGGAAAAATAACCAAAACATAAATATGAAAAAATGAAGAGAGGAAAATATTTTAAAAGGTCAGTGTTTCAGTGTCTGACATCTCATTCCCAGACATCCCCCTGAGAGTGGATATGGTTCTGGGCATCTCCATGGACCCACAGGGATCAGGGGACTGTAATCACTGCTACTGCTCTGCCAGCCATAAGAGTAGGAGCCTCAAATAAAAGAATATGAATGGATCCATGAGAGGGGGAAAGGGTGGATGTGTAGTAAGTATACTAGAAATGCTAAGAGAATATCAATAAATATTGATATAGAATAGAAAACTGATAAAATGGCACTGGAACACCATCCTGTTTTTCACCCATGTTTGCTTTCTGCAACATGGTGTAACAACAGGTCAAGGTTTACCAAAGCCAAGGCAGCAACAAGGGCATGTGGTTCCTGTTCATTTTAATTTATTTTATTCTCTGCATGATTTTCTCAGTACTCACTGCCAAAAATGTCTTTTCTTCACTTTCCTGGACAGATGCCTTAAAGTTCCCTCTGTTCCATTTTTAGAATTGTTACTGAGGTTTTATTTAAATGTGGCCACCTCACCAAGCAATTTCTGATTCCGTGTAGGTTTATCCTGTATGAGTGTTACCACCAGTGTTCTACTCAGAACACAAAGTGCTTTTTTACCTCTCATTTCTCATCACTGAGACTGCAAGCTGGCATGGCTTTTTTACTGCATTTTGTGTTAAGGAACTCTGCAGAAATATTGTCTCCATACAGAAATGGAATCAGAGTCGTATGTACGTATAATGACAATTTATATCCTCAAGTCTTTAAGTAGTGGTCAGAACATCTACATCAAGAGGAGTGTTTTGAAAGTCTAGGCACTCTTTTCTAAATGATAAATTCATTCACATGTGTTTGGTTTTTAAGAAATCCTTCCATGCAGGATGATGGGCTGTGTACAGAGTTCTGAATTGTGCTGGAGAATGAGTCTGTGCTACATGGGCTAGCTTATGTCATCCATTCAGGAAAGATGCTGTCCGAGGCACTACATTCCCATCTAATTATAGCACAACAAATAGGAACAGCTTGCTCAGCAGCATCAGGTGGAGTCAAAGATAATTGTTTTATGCTTCATAAACAATTTAGGCTTGTTGTTTATCAGTGAAATATTTATTTAGTCCCTACTGCACCCAGTGGTACTGTACCTGAGTGTAAGATCAGAAACAAGGCTGGTTATGAAAATATTATTTCTTCTTTATAGTTTCAGTTTAACATGGAATTCAAGGTAGACCTGCTTCCAGGGGATCCACATCCCAATAAGGACCTACTGCAGAGGTTTTTATCAGTGGGAATCATTACATTCCCCAAGTGGAAATATATCCTTGTAGACCTAGTGCAAAATACTCCTTTGCACATAGGTAAGATATCTACCAATACAGCGTGTAACTCTGAGGATGAAATCCTAAGTTACAAGGGCCAGGAGTTTTCCTGAGTGGGTTTTTCTCCCTTATTGTCAAAAGGCATGCAAATATTTGAAGTTGTAGCTGTGTTTTTGTGCTCACATTTCTGATCCTTCAAAGCCTTGTCCATGAAAAAGGGAGACAGGCTGGTTTTGAAAAGCCAGGTACTTTCACCCAACACTCCATTTCCTTGCTTGTTAGTAAACATAACTTATTAAAACCTAGTAATGCTTATTCAAAGTTCAAGTCCATAATCTCGAGCCCAGCTCTCTGTTGGCTGCCATGGCATCTCTCCAGACATCTGCTACTGGTGTGGGCACCACTCTCTGCAGCTGGTACCCTGTGACTTCACCACATCCACACTGATGTCTGACAAACCCATCCATTCATCAGAAGTTCAGTGGGGAAAGCTGGAGGGGTTCAAGAACTTCAGCACCTCTGAATAGTGGCCAGAGCTCTGTGAAATTTATCTGTTACAGGGTGGGAAGCACAGGCATGAGTCTCTGTGAGCTGTGAATTGAGAAAGCTGTCGCAGAAATGAAAGTACCCCAGGAAGGGATAAAGTGAGAAAAATACATTTCTTCTTTGTGCACCTTGTAGGAGAGGAGCTGTCTTCTTGCTGAGGCAATTAAGGAAAGGGCAGAGATAAACAGGAGCAGTATATAAAGAAAACCAAAGGCAGGTAAAAGCACCATGTTTATCTGCAGAAAATTCAAAAGGGTTCAGGAGGATGCCACTGTTTTATCACCTTGTTTTGTTGCAAGTATATTTTGAATGAAGAAAGGTATTATGTAATGACATTTTCTTTTAGATCAGTAACAATGTAAAAGCCAGATAGAAGATTCATCTCTAATGTCATATCTTGATCAGCCATTTGATTTTGTAAGATCAAGCCAAGCATATTTTGTCTACCCACAGAGCTTGCTTTCAATATGTGAGCTGAATTTAGGTAAAAATACTGGTAATTCTTGATGGATAAACAATAAACCCTCTCTGTGAGAAATCAAAAGAAGTGTGTTTAAGAAGCAGGAGGAACAAATCCTGAACGTGTTACTGAGTCCCTGCACACACTGCTGGGTTGACAGAGATAGGACCAGGTCTTGACTCTGGGAATCTTCCACAACCTCAGACTGAGGAAAAGGCTTGTCCTGTCCACTGCAAGCCTTGCTGTGACAGGAAGAGTGATGCAGAGACAGATTCACATGCTGGGGAAACAAATCAAGGCACAGGGATCAACACTCAGCCCAGTCCTAGACTAACAATTTGACTTCTGGGTATCACCAGCCTTCACCTCTTAAGGGTGGCCCTCCAGCTGTTCAGCCTCCTCTCTTCTTTCAGTTCTCCTGCAAGTGCATTCACCCAGGAGAACAAAATCTTGTAGAAAACCAATTATATAAAGGGACTATTGACATTTCTGCCTGCACCTCATTCCAAAATCTTCCTGGTTTTAACACTGCAAGGCCAGTAGGTCTTACACAGGTGCTGGGAGCTAAATGTTTTTTTTTAACACAAAACTTCAGTCTGTAAGTTGTAAAACCAACCAGGAGCTGATACTATTTTACTGTTTCTATTTGGAGGGTCCAATTTGAGGATGTTAACACCATTCAAATGGGAATGTGTGTTATATGTAGCTTTAATTTGTAAAGTCAGAGCACCATGTTTTAAAACAAGAGTAGCTGAAAATGCAGTTTGATGCCTGAAGTGCTTGTGGTGGCTGCTGCAGTTTAATTAGTTAAATACTAAAAAGGGCTGTGCTACTTGTATTTAATTTGGCTGTGGACAGAAGAACACTCTTGAAACCCACTCTTTTACAGTAACACTATTTCTTTTTCTGCAGGAGACAGCATTACAAAGCAATTGGAGGACAGCATAAAAGAGGCCGTATGTGCAGGCAATCACAGAGGATAAGAGGGAACACCTGTTTCTCCATCAATTACAGCTTGCGAGCTCGTGGGCATATTTATTCTGGGGGCATTACATTTGCTTGGGTAATAGCGCATGACACATTTCCAGTTTTACAGCAGACAAGCCCTGAGAAGGAGCTAATCACGTCTGTCCAAATGAAACACAAACATGCCCTCCCGGCCATACACGTGATTAAATAGGGGCCCTAATGACACCAGGAGCCACCTGGGGCCAGCAGGAAACGGCTGGGGAACAACCACGGGTTTGTGGCCACCTGGATGGTTCTGTTTGCTCTACGGCTGAAGCCAAGCCAAGCAAAAAGCCCTGGGAAAGCGCATAGGTTGGACTGTAGGAGAGGTGGATGCCCACAGGGAAATGGTAATAAGCTCTCTACTTGGTAAGGACAAAGTCCAACTCAAGCAACTCAAGTATTTTTTACTGATGGCAATAGAAAGAAATATTTTTGGCATTTATATATATATATTTTTTTTTCTTTTTTTTTTTTTTTTTTTTTTTTGTAATCCTGATTGAAGAAGTGAACAAAGAAAGGAAATATTTTAGGAAATATTTTATCACCTGTATCTGCAAATCTGACATTTTAAATTTCTTCATTCTTGAGTTACACTCTTAATAGTATTTTTTTATGGTAATGATTTTATTGTCCTCGCTTACAAGCTCTTCAATAAATCCCTACAGAAGGATTAATAAATTCATAAGTCTATTGTTGATTTATTTTAATAACAGCATAATTAATATTTCACCTTGTTGAAAACATTTCTGAGAATTCAAAATTACTGTTTTAGTTACATGTTTATTTTAAAGGGGTGGGTTTTGTGAGTATTTTTAGAAGACTAAGTACATTGATTAATTATTTTAAATGCCTCTTATGCTGTGTTCTTCCTCCTCATGTTCCATTTCAAGTAGGATGAAATAGAAAAGACCAGAAAGAACAAAGAGCATGAATACATGAGAGAAGAGAAAAAATACATGGGAAAACAGATTAAACCACATTCAGAGCTATATAAAAAGCTACATTTAAAAAATATGTCATCCTTTTCTCTCTCTTTTTTTTTTTTTTTTAAGTAATGAGTGGATAACAAAAATGACAATAAATGATGATTTTGGGTTAAAATTTCAGGGAAGCTTTCTTGTTGAGGAAAGGGTAGTCTCGCTGAAGAAAACTGTGAGAAATTAAATTACCAGTGCTCCTTACCAAAGCCAATACTGGGTCTATAATGTACACAGATAAGAGAAAAGAATCACAGAACAGAACAGGATGACCAATGTTGGAAAAGACCCTTAAGTCCAGCCCAGCACTGCCAAGCCCACCACCCAGCTACATCCCTAAACTTGCTTAAAATTAGTCTCATTTCTTCATGGTGCATAAAATTCCTCTCCTCATAATTTCACTGCTTAAAGGCTTGTATAATCCCAATGAGGAAGGAGTCTAACCATCCTTATACTGAAAGTAAAATATCCCCATGTTGGTTTGGCCAATACAGCATCAGGTCGCAGATAAGCCAGGCCTGTGCCTAGGTATTGCTGCTCCTTGGGGCAGTGTCTCAAATGTCTGTGCTACATAGCTTGCCCTGCTGGGTGACACTTGGCCACACATCATGCTTTTGGGTGCTTTTTGATGCTTTTGGTTGCTTCCAAGGGCTGCCTGTTTACCTTTATCTAATAACTCAAGTGCTGTTGTAGTGCCACACTACAACAGCACTTGAGTGTTATTTTATTCAAATTATTACAATTTATCTTCAAAGGTGCAAGAGTTTTGGCTTCTGAAGTACCCGTGACAATTGGAAAAGATTTCTTTAAATATTCTTTGAGTCCAGGTTCAGCTGTGACAAAGCAATGATATTTCAAAGTGAATCACTCAGCCCTGCCCAAAGCTTGTTGATAAACACACAAAACCAGCCTTTCCATTTGTGTGCCATGCATGTGGTTGGAAGCATTTTTACCAGTGCTGTGACAGCCAAACCAAACATAATTTTTAAGGGTAGGGTGTGCATTTTAGAAAATGCTTGGAAGATGCAGCAGTGAATTTAGAGGTTTTCCACAGCGCATGATCATGCACCCCTCCATCTAACTCTGTCCCATAGAAGCTCCATCCAGGACCTCTAGGTTCCCTGGGTCTCCACTGTCTCCTCATCAGAGACTTTTCCTGAACCCAGAAAGGAATGCCAGGTATGTTTCTCTTGTATCATGTGCACACTCATCCCATTAAAGATGTCTGGATCTTGCTGTGCTGAGCCCTGCATTTGTTCTACTGCTGAGTTCTTTCCCCAGGGGATTTCCTAGAGGGCTTTTCAAAAACCTTCTGCACCATAGGAAATACAAGCCCAAAATTAAAAAAAAAAAACCCAAGGTGTCGCCCTAAATAAAAACTATATTAAGTGCTAATAGTACAAAGTTATTAAATACCTTCATATGTGTGGTGGGATGACCAGAAGTGCCTGCCAGGCCTCCACCCTGCTGCTCTCTCCTTCATCCTTCTCCAAAGGGTGGTGGGAAAGAAATAAGCAACAGCAGGAACTCATGGGTTGAGATGAGGACAGGGAGATCACTACTTGCTAATTACTGTCACAGGCTAAACAGATATGACTTGGGGGAAATTAATTTCATTTAACTAATTCAATTTAATTGACAATAATTTATTACTGCTTGAAAATAAGGGAACGATGGTGAGAAGCAAACATAAGAAGGAAAACCTCTGCTTCCCACTTCATGGGCTGAAATACATGATCCTGTAATTAAGTGTCCTGTGCCACAGCAAATGGAGCTGCCCTGGTCCTGCTGATCTCAGGGAGATTTCTAAAATTAAGAAGTCTTCTGAGAAGTCTCCTCACCACTCTGTTGGGACTTGGCTGTGTCTTTCCCAGCATTCAGCACAATTAGAGGGGCATGGTTGAGGCAGAGACCCATGCCATCAGTAAGTACAGAAGAAGGGACCCCTTCTGAGCAGCTGTCTTCCCCTGTACTTTTTGCTCATGGCCTTTTAATGTAGAGGTGGCTTCACCATCTCACTTTCTTACATCCTCCTGGGCAGTAGGAAGAACAAGAGGATGGCATCTGGATCTGCTTTTTCCCTCCAGTTAGGAATAGGAAGGACCTGGTCAGGGATTTCAGATAAAGACAAGCAATTAGGAGAGTTAGCATACCAAACTTGGACTGGAAACACCCAGAAGAGTGGAATAATTCTGGGGAATAGTATATTGTTGCAATGTTGTGAGAGGCCAAGCACTGGAGCTTTATCGTGTTTGTAAATTGGCCACTTTTGTTGGTGTTGTGATGGCATTTCTTTTGTTTTGGTGTGGGGAGAGATGCCTGTGCAGGGGCTCATTCTCAGTCAGGAGCTGTGGCTCATGCAGAGGACCCACACTGGCATGGGCTTGTCTGAGGGCCAGCAGACCTGGGCAAAAGGGCCCGTGCTGGAGCAGGAAGGAAGTGTGAGGGGAAAGGAGTGTCAGAGGGAATGTTACGAGCTGATTCAATGAGTCCTCATTCCTCATTGCCTCCCATTGCTTGGGTGGGAGGAGGTAGAGTCAGAAATGGAGGGTTGAAGGGCTGAAGGGGAAGGCTTCTTTAGCTTCCATCTGGCTGGGATGGAGGTCACTTTCCTCACAGCAGCCTGTGTGATGCATTGCTGTGAGCTGTGGTGCTCACCCCATGTTGCGGTTTCCTCTCTCTTTCCTCCACCCTGTCCCAAAGCAAGAAGTCTGGGAGTGGGATGGAAGTTAGGAGGGGACATGGAGATATTCAAGCTGACCTTGGGCCTATCCCATGCCATATAATGTCAGGCTCAGCATAAAAGTTCAAGGAAAGGAGGAGGAAGGTGGGATATTAGTGATTATGGCATTTGTCTTTGCAAGTGGCCATTAACCAAGCTGAGGCTCTGCTTCTCAGGAAGCAGCTGGACATCTGCCTGCCAGTGGGATGTACTGAATGAATCCTTTATTTTGCTTTGCTTACATTGGCAGCTTTTCTGTTGCTTAATAAACTCCATTATCTCAATCCATGACTCTCTTTGCCTCCCTTTGAATTTTTTCCTCCCCATCCCCTGGCAAAAGGGAATGAGTGAAAGGCAGGGTGGATGCTTAGATGCTGGCTGGGGTCAGCCCACTACAATGTGTCATCAACATCTATAAATTATCACAAAGGTAATGTGCCTGTTGAGATTTAGGATTTATAACACTGGCAATGACAGGCAGGAGAGCCAAGAAGAGACACGAGTCTCTTTCCCTACCTGTACTCTCTCATCACCCTGTGCTGCCACACGAAAGGGCTGAAATCCCCTACAAACAAAGCAGAACCAGGAGCTGTCCAAGAAGCAGTGAAGAGTGCTGGTGGGGTACAAAAGGAGGTGCTGCGTGCTTTAGGCAGGCAGGAAAACTACCCCTGTCAATACAGACACGTGTATTGGTATTTCTGAATTTACTGTGTAACCTAAACCCATCTCTTTGGTTTTTTTTTTTTTGTTTGTTTGTTTTGGTTTGGTTTTGTTTTTTTGTTTTTTTTTTGTTTGTTTGTTTGTCTGCCAGTGTCTGCCAGTTATCTGAAGAAATATTTCCTTTGTCATCTACAAAAGTAGCAGCTTCATGTGACACTGGATGTTTTAATCTCATCCTGTGTTTGAGGAAAGCTACAAAAGAAGAAGGAGTGTGTATGTCTTAAAGACAAATCACCTTTCTTATGCCAAACAATCACAGAAATGTATTACTTCTGCATAGAAAAGACACGTTGGGATTTCCCCAGCGGCCACTGTTGTGTGCAGGGAAGAGCAATCTGCCATCTTTTCCTCTAGGAAAAGACAATTCAGGCAGAGCACAGAGCCACAGGATTGGGGAGGACCCTTGCAGGACAAACAAAGCTGACCACGTAAGCAAAGAAAATTCAGCTCCCAACAAGCTAAAATTAATTGCAGTGACAGCTGAAAACATTAAGCATCTTCCAAGATGATGGTGTCTCGTCACAGGCAAAAACATCCTTTCTGGGGAATACAGTCACTTGAGTATAATCAGAAAAGAGATGTAAATGGTTAATGAAATCAAAGCACATACATTTGAAATGTTAGTCATCTCACAAAAATGTTTCAGTAGTCCTGCAAAAGCCACCAGATTGGGTGCAGAACAAAAGGTGTCCTATCATAATATTGCTGGGGAATTGAATGGAACTACATAAATAGAAATATTTGGGGTTTCTTGGAATTTTACAGAATGTTTAACAAGCCCTATTCTCTAAAATAAGGTATAATGAACAGCCTCCTTTTATCCAAGCTGCTTTCCATCAACCCATTTCCTTTTTCTTCAGTTGTCCCTGATATGTTTGAACAGATGTCACATAAAGATGTATTTAAGCACATTAAAATCAAAGCCTTTTTTAGATGCAAGCAAGCACTCCCAGTTAGTTCCCCACAGATCAGATACTTCAGTTTTGTATTTTATTGCTCAAATCTACCAAGGTAAAACAGTTCCATCCAAGATTAATACCAGCAATATTTCCAGAAAAGGTTATCCTGAATCATATTGTTGGATGTTTTTGTGTTTTTATATAACCCACATGAGATCCTGTTGCTAAGCAAAAAGCAAAATCAATATAGAAGGCAAGCCATACCAGCTGCTCTTCGAATTGCTGTAGACATTTCACTTTCTTGCAACTGCTTCTCTTTTAATGGTTTTCTCCCATAAAAATCTGGCTTGACTTTGTGACTGGTATTTTATAGTTCATCATATTCTAGAATATATCACATAAGACATTGTGCTATTTGGCTTAAATGTACCACTTTGATGAAGCTGCTAAGACAGCCTTCATTATTAAATGACCTTCTCTAACTAAGGAGTGAAATTGAATAAATTTTAATTAGAGACTACTTCAGCTACTCTGCCAATATCTGTATGTGTCTTTCTCCTCCAGCCAAATCACGGCAATTTTTGCTGAAATTATATATTGCAGAAAATTCCTTATTTTCAATCATAAGAACCACTTAGAAGTTTGCTCTCCATGTCAAGTAAATAAAAAGTTTATTTTATTTTCTTAACAGGATACAATCACTGAACAATCAGCCTTCCGTGTCATAGCTGCCAGGAAGGGTCATGCAGGTGAGTGGAGCTCCTCCTTTGTAACTCATCCTTTCTCCTTCTCATGGGTCTGGCAGAGATGTCCTGTTCAGGCCAGCACATCTGATGTATGTTATAGTCCCACTAATTTTAGCCATGTTTCCTTTACAATCATAGAATAATTTTGATTGGAAAACCCTCTAAGATCATCAAGTTCAACCTCAACCCAGCACTGCAAAGCGCACTACAGAACCATTTCCCTTAGTCCCACATCTACATGTCTTTTAAATCCTCCCAGGAATGGTGACCCCATCACTGCCCGGGAAAGCTTGTTCCAACACTTGATAACCCCTTTGGTGTCAAGAAGAAATTTCTCCCAGTTTCAAATTAGACCCTCTCTAGCAAAATCTGAGGCCATTTCCTCTTGTCCTATTTCTTCCAGATATTTATTCTCCATGGGCTCTGGACTAAGATTATTGTGCTCTGTGTAGTATTGGCTTTTGATATGACAGTGTTGCTGGTTGTGAAACTCACCTTGTCTATGTGTTCAGTACTTCAATCGCCTTCATACTTCATGAGTCATCTAGTGGAAATATTTTCCTACATCTTGATCCTTGCCTGAGGAAGCAGGCATTGACAAAGCCTTTGGGAAAATGACACGAGCCCTTAGACTCTGGGGGCTACTCCTGCCAAATGTGAGAGAAAGGCACCCTGAGCTCTGGTTGTGCTGAACTCCTCCTGAACTGTGTCATCAGTCTCTGCAGTGTGCAGTTCTCTGCCCCAGTGTCCAAAACTGGTCTCCAGACCTCATTTTCTGTCACTCCAACAGGCTAACAGGACAGAGGGACCTCCCTCTGACAACTTGGCTGCTGCCTGGGCACCGTTCCATAGCAGGAACCCAAAGCATTCCCCCAGAGCTCAGAAGTTCTGTTGGGAGGGTGTGCCCCACCTGCCCATGGCCATGGACCAGGGCACTCTGACAGCACTATCTGTGCCTGGTGGTCCTGCATGGCTCATCTCTCCCCACTGCCCTCTTCACTGTGCTCTGACTTGTGGATGTGTCTGAAATGACCTGCCCAAATTGATACCAGCACAGCCCACTCCACGGTCCAGCATGTGCAACAGGCATGACCAGAATGGTCAGTGACACCCCAACACCTGGACTGGTGCCTGAGTGGCCACAGCTCCCATCCTCAGCCACAACAAGGAGATTGGACAGAGAAATGTTGCTGAGTGCCTGATGTGTGTGTCCAGACTCTGAGCTGTGAGGACACTCACGCTATCACACTGCACATGCACTTCAACATGGTGTGAAGCTCTGGACAAAACCAATCAAACAAACAGCCTCAGTTCACCGTCTCCCTTCAGACAGTATGATTGACAACCATGCTGCTAAATCTCTTTCTATTGCAAAAATCAACTGCTTTACTTCTTTAAATTCTGGAAATTCCTCTCAGCACTTCTAAAAAAAAAAAAAAAAAAAAAAAAAAAACCTAACAACCAAACCAAAAATATTCCATCCTGAATACCCAGAACAGATATAAATGTCTCGTGATTGAGCAGATATAGCACAGCTTTTTCCAGATTAAAAGGATGATTAATTCATACACTTTATACTTACAAGTTATTTTGGAAAGAGTGTGAGCAATATATGCCTGGAAATTCCCAATTAGATTCAAGAGCATGTTGGAGTGAGCACGCCCACAGGAGCAGATGTTTGTTTGCACTATCAGAGTGTCATGCATCACCTACACAACTGATTTCAGAGATTAGAGGGGTGGTTAAATGGCTCTGCAGTATTCAAAGTGACCGTGGCATTCATTTGAACATTGCACTTCTCAGAATAAACAGTTCTTGAAGAAAATTTCAGAACAAAATGCCAATGAGAGAGAGGGAGAGAAGAAAATTCTAATCCTATTTCCTGAGTGGAAGCTTTTTTGCTGATAATTTTCTTGGAGCTAAAAAAAAAGGTAGTGAGGGAGTGTAGGGGAAAACGGAAAAAAAAAATGTGTTGAACATAGGGTCAGCCACCTGATAGTTTTCTAATGACTTTTGTGGGCTTTAGTAGGTTGGGGATGGTCTCTGATGCAATTCCCTGGCCTCACTTGCATCTTGGCATCCAGCTCTCCTTCTGGATTTTGGGGCACTTACGTGTCTGCTCCTCTGTCCATGTGCTACTTCTTTTCTTGCCTTGCTTTGCCTTGCTTTCCCTCCTTCAACTGATGAAATTTAAGAGGTGTTGTGTCAGCATCTTGGTGTTTTTTCAGGTTGCTTCCTTGAGCAAAAACCCATCCTTGGCTGCCAGAGCAGTGGATGTTCCAGGCAAGCAGCCTGGTATCTCATTTATCTGTTCTGTGCCCATCAGGTGCTCGTGTGCCACACCATGGTGTCCATTTCTCTGGGTGCCTCTCTGGCTGCAGATCCAGGACAACAGTGGTCCTTGGAAAGGTGGGAGAGGCTGTCAGTCCTTCTTTCTACCTCTTCTTTTGGCTTCTGCAAACAATGGAAAAGGACTAAACACAAACACAGAGCTGCAAAGCAGAATTTTCTCACTGGTGCAAGGTAACGAAACTCCCAAATCTATTCATGCATGAAGTTTCATCAGCACTTCTAGGACCAGTGTGTCAGCTCTTAGTTTGGAGAGAAAGCCAAAAATCATAGATCCGTTTCAACTGAATAAATAACGGCATATGTTCTAGTTTTACAAATGCTAAGAATATCTTAAGGAGAAATCCCAGTGTTTTTTAATACATACTCTGACAGTGTCCCGTAATTCTTTTTGGGAGAATGGCAAGTCAAGAGATAAAACACTGAGACAGCGTGATTCATCAACTTAACTCTTTACAAGGAACAGAATTGTTTTTTCTCTTTTATTCAGAGAGAAACTGGAGGAACAGATGCCATGACTTTTCAGGGACCATGCAGCCAGACAGATAAAATCTCAGCAGTCAGGGGACAAGCCAGTGCTTTATCCAGACACCGAGTTAACTTAAAAAATCCATTTCATTCTTCATATCCATCGGAAGCCAGTTTTGAAGCATTGAAAGAGCTTAGTTAGCTCCTAATTTTTCCACTGGAGCAAGTTGGCTTTGCCCCCCTGAGGGGAGGAGAAGGTGGATGTTTACTGACAAGCAACAATCACCATTGTGCAGAGCTTTGAAATCCCAGGCTCTACAGAGCTCTTTGGTGATACCATCAAGAGTCAACAGATGTCCACCAAAAAACAGCAATATATTCAATTTTGGAAAAAAAAAAAAAAAAAAAAAAAACAGCAAACAGCAAACATTGGTATCTACTGAAACCTAATTTCTAGAGTTTCCTTCAAAATCGTCTTCAAACTATGCTGAGAGCAGAGATAAAATAATGTAGATATGTCAAGACTCATATCAGATCAATATCTGATCATGTTGGCATAATTTTGGTTAAAATGTGACCTTAGATTTGAATTCCTCCTCCAAAATCATAAAACCATTTAAAGACCATCCAGTTGCACTCTTCCTGCCACTGGCAGGGACATCTTCCCCTAGACCAGGCTGCTCAAAGCCCTGTCCAACCTGGCCTTCAGCATTTCCAGAGATGGGGTATGCACAGCTCCTCTACAAACCCGTGCCAGTGCCTCACCACCATCACATTTCTTCAAATGTGTATTTCTCTTAAACCAAGTTTTTATCTAAAACCAAGAAAATAGATTGCTGTGTTGCTTTGACAGCAACCTTGCCTCATTTTTCCTTGTGTGGCTCCAGGGGCTGCCCATGTGTGTGAGTTCATGCCCTGAGAAGAGCACAGAGACCCTTGGAATACAGCAGCAAGGGTGCCAGCAAGTTTTTGGGAATGTGTGGCCCCTCACCTGCCAGTGGTAACCCCATGTAGTCATCCTGGATGCAGCAAAGGGCCAGGGCAGCACTGGGACAGAGGTCTCTGTTCAAAGCATTTGGGTCATTGTGAACCCATTTTTATCTGTCGCACTCCTGTGACATATAGAGGTGCTTGATCCTGGCCTTTTTTATTCTTAAGGCTTCCTTGTGCTCTGTCTGGGAAATGCTGGTTCTGCCCTGTTTTTCTCTTCCCTTTGATCTGAAATGGATGAGAATCAAGACCATCTCTGGCTCCTTTTCTGCTGTGCTAATGAGGTGGCTGGAGCACAAGGCACAAGCAGGAAGATGAAGGATTAAAAAAAAAAAAGAAAAAAAAAAAAAAAAAAAAAAAGAAAAAAAAAAAGAAAAAAAAATTGCATGAAAAAAGCAGAAGCCCTAAAGGCAAGTTTTTCATGTCAAAATACTTGTTGGCTGCTTGTTTGGAGTGCTTAAATTTAAACAATGTACGAAAGGCAGTGGCCTGAATCCTCCCAGTTGGAGCCTTGGGGAGACCAAGGGAAGTGCCACAGATGCTGCTGCTGCTCTATGCCACTGAGCAGGCCACAAGATGCTCTTGTTTCAATTTATTTTTAGATATGGAAACCTCTGCTTCTCTCTCATACTCAGCATTGCTGCACCGGGAGGGCTGTCAGAAGAAATTCAGTTTCTGTGCTCCCTTTTGTTGTGACCTTATCATCTACAGCTCTCAGTTCTGCTCAACATTTCCAGAAAAACTGGACTGTCTTGGTGGTTTTTCTAAGCACTGACGCCACTTGTAAAATTTCAGAAAAATAAGATAATTAGTGCTGCTTGTAAGTAACTTTTAAGGAAAAGTCAGCTGTTCTGCATTCAGCATATGCTCAAGCAGTGTTCTTCAAATGCTTGAAATTTTTTTCCAGCTTCCTGTGGAGGAACAGGTCACATCTAAACTGTGTCATAACTGATGTGGCACCAGAAAATTATAGATATGAGAAACCTGCAGACTGTGTTAAATATGGAAGACTAAAATGAGCACTGAAGAAAATAGAGAAGGTGAAGTGATATTTGTGGTAAGAGCATCGTGGTAGTGGAGGATACCTTCTGTCACTACTTTTGGGAGGTGTGTTTACCAGGAATTTTGGTGTTAGCTCTGATCTCAGTTGTCATCTGCCACTGCTAAACAGTTTGCAGTTGTCTTCTTAGCCCTGTTTCTAGGGGTAAACAGCACTTCTGAGCCCTTCTGGTTTCAGAGCTGATTGATGGCTTTTTGAAAGGAAAAGTGTGGATGAAGGAATAAGCCAGTGGTGGTCACTATCCATAGGACAAGGGGTCACTGCCAACATCTCCACTGCCCCATGAGCACCACTGGCCTGGCAGACCATTAGCTTTCCCTGCTGGATTTATAAATATTATCTCATTCTTCTCAAACATTGCAGTAGCCCCATGCTCCTCCATGCATGCTTGAAAACTATAGAAGTAATTAAAAATAATGTTCCTGACATGAAGGCAAGAGCAAAATAACCAAGCTAAGGAAGCTGTCAGATTAATAACATTAATTTATTTTTCAATGCGCCCTGATTCCTTTGAAATAAGTCACAAGCATGAAGGAAGAGATTTCTTTCTGTCTACTGAGTCTCCTGCCTAATTGCTGTAGCTAACTCATTTCAGGCAGGCTACCTTTCCCCTGCTGGCTCCCCTTGAGAGAAGCAACAGCTTGCTCTTATAAAGAAGCATTTCTCTTGATCTCTGTAGTGCCTCTCATCCTAATTGCAGCTATCTCGTTTAAAACATCTCCTCATCTTACCAATTAGAAGTCAGCCCCGGGGTTTGATTCCTGTCCTCTCAGCTCCCCAGCAGGGAGCTGGAGGCTTGCAATCAAGCTTGAGCCTTGTTCCCTGTCTCCTGAGCTGACAGGCTGGTTCAGAGGGACTGATGAAGGCAGGAGATACTATTTGTGTAAGGTCCCTATCAGCAAGCCCAAGACACAACCTGCAGATACCCACCTGCCAGCACTGCAGCTGACAGGCTGTGCCATAATAGCTGCTCACTGTTACAGTGCTCTCTAATAAAAAAAAAAAAAAAAAAAAAAAAAAAGAAAATAGGAGGGAAGTTTTCTGCATACTAAACACCCTCCACTTGTCAGCATGGATGCACAGACGTGTTTCCAGTTGTTCCCCAGGGACAGGGAGCAGAAGTGTTGCCAGATGTGGCCATGGGAGCAGAACCTTTCTGAAGTCACTGATGATGGCTAACAGTGCTGAGCATGGGTGATAGAGATAGGACATTGCCTTCCAGGGGCTGGAAAAAGCTTGGATATCCTGCCTCCAAGGGCTGGGGGGACAGGGCATGCTTTCTCCAGCCTTCTTCAAGAGACTACCCTTCCATTTCAGTCCAGACCAGCCTTTTTTCTTCCTCCTGTATTTCCCCTTGGAGTCTGACTCAACAGGCCAGTTGTCCCAGTGCAAGTTTGGATAATTTATTTTTCTAAAATAAAAAAAAAAAATACACACCCAGATCTATTTATTTCAAACATACATGCAAGTGCAGGATTTACATATAACCCCCTCTGGCTGCCAAGAAAGAGAAAAAAGCCCCCAATATTTAAAATCAGTCTTTTTCACTGATGGGAGAGCAGTGCTTAGTATTCAGGGCACCACATCTGAATACATTGAGTAAATTATATGTGCAAAACTATTCACGCTTCTTCTGACTACAAGATTTACTCACACAACCAGCCACAGAAACAACATAATAAGAAACCTTCAGCGTATTTCTAGAATACAGATATCCTGGCTGCGGAGCCAGCCTGACAAGGTGGTTTGTGCTCCAGGAGAGGAGGGATCCACATCTGCTGTAGGTACTCATTTAGGGAATCCGAACTCTGGCACCCCAGGCAGAGCTGGTGTTTCATGCCTATATGACCCAGGCAGCCCTTCTTTCTCTGCATGCAGAAATATAACGTTTTCTTTTATCCCACCTGGGGCTCTTTCCTGCTCAGACAGGGTTAAGATGATTAAGCTGGATGTGTCAGTACATCTGAGAGCTTGTGCTATTTCCCACAGAGCTGGTGGAGGGAAGCTCTGCCAGCTGGATGCAGGTACAACCTGTCACAGGGGCATTTCAGGGCCACACTCAGGGAAATGAAATACACCATGCAGTAGCTACTAAAGGGAGGTAAGAAAGAACAGTGATTTTAAGTAGCTTCTACAAAAACCAGATGGAAAAACCCTACCTGAAATGTTTGGTGGCATTTCTGGTTCTAGCTCACACTCTGAAGGGTTTTTTCCAGCTCACAGCCATGTGGGAACACTGATGGATGTGTTGTCTCTGGTAAGTGTCTGACACAAGCCACCCCAAATGGAGGCTGAGGCTCTCTTTGAAGTGTCAAATCTCTTTAAACTGAAATCAAACTGAGTGAGGGACAGGATCTCCATCCTCTGGTTGTGGGAGATGATAACCTGAAGCAGCCTTTACACACACATTTCCTGCCAGAGGCTATGTGGCAGAGATGGACACACCAGAAACTCTGCGGGGATGGCAGATGTTTTCATAACCCGTGTTGCACATGCTCTATTAAAGCACATTTTCCCTTCTGTAACATTACCCCTGTAGTGCAGCTTTGGAGCTTTGAAAACCTGGATGTGAAGACAAACTGAGCTAGACTGAAGCAGGCTGGCCAGCAAAGTCCCAGCCTCTGCCATTTGAGCTTGTTGCCTCCTGCCACCTATCCAGCATGCTCCAGGGTGCTCCAGAGTAGCCCACCATCATCAGGTAGCTGGGAAATAAATGCCAATGAGATCAAAAGAGCAAGCAGACAGGTTATTCAGTATTTTCTGGTTCAGAGGGAAGGTCCAGAGACAGCTGGTCACAGCCAAGGGTGGGTGAAACCCCACATCTTGGCTATAAAATGTGGGGAGGACTTAAGAGGAAAGCATTGGGTGTGTGGTGTGCCCCACAGTGCCCATCATCTCACCATATGAAATATGCACAAAGAGCAGTGAGAAAGGGCTGGTGAAGGCTTGGAAACGAGGATAAATAATCCTGGAGAGTAGAGAGCAGAGCAGGGTTTGTGTCACAGCAGATGGCAAGTCTGGTGATGGCTGAGAGAGCTGGGGTTGTTCAGCCTGGAGAAGAAAAGGCTCTGAGGAGACCTTAGAGCCCCTTCCAGTGCCTAAAGGAGCTCCAAGAAAGCTGGAGAGGGACTTTGAACAAGGTCCTGGTGTGAAAGGACGAGGAAGAATGGCTTTGAGTGGACAGAAGACAGGGTTAGGTTAGATATTGGGAAGAACATCTTGACTGTGGGAGTGATGGAACAGGTTTCCCAGAGAAGCTGTGGCTGCCTTGCCCATGAGAGTGTTTAAAGCCAGACTGGATGAGGCTTGGAGCAACCTGGTCTAGTGGAAGGTGTTCCTTGCCCATGGCAAGGGTGGGACTGGATGGTCTTTATTGTCCCTTCCAACCCAAACCATGCTGTAATGACATGATTCTTTAACCTGCATCTTTGTTTTGCCTCAGGCAAGTGAAGCTGCAGAACATTAGGTCCAGCTTCTGATGATGGGTGAGAAGAGTAAGAATCTTATTTCTATACATACACTCTGCATAGGCTGCACATCACAATTTCTGTCTTTATTGAAGCATGATTTTTGTGAGATGTGCCACCCTGCAGGGGAGCAAAGACTAAAGCTGAGATCATTAATTTTAATACTAAGTAGATGCAGCTTGTTAGTTTACATTTCACCATGTAATTATCTCTGCCATGAAGCATTCTCAGAAATGCTGGGCTGCTATTCCTCTGCACATCCAACCTGAAAAGACTGCGGAAAATGGGGCAAAGGCCAATGATGTGATGCTGGGAGCATTGCTCACTCATTTGTGGGGCAAAAGCTTGGCCACAGACATTTTATTCAGAAACCTCCTTCCTGTCTGTGTCAGTGAGAAAACACTGACAGCAGCTCTGAAATTAACTGCAGATTGGAGCAATTAATCTGAATTTAAATACAATGTGTTCAAGGATTTTATAGGCAATTAATGATCCTAAATATAATCTTCCCAAATGAAGTTCCAGCAAATTCCTCCGGGATCCTCAGCCACAACCTCCCATTGCTGGGCCCAGGACTGCAGCACCCAGGTTTAACTCTGTTGATCTTCTTGCACAGACCCATTTGCTCTTGGATTCATCACACCCACCCCAGGAGCTCTCCTTAAGCATATGACAACATGATACATGGGGCTACCCTCCTCCCTTTCATCTTCTTAATTGCTCTGTTCAAAGCAGTCACTCAGCTCAGAGTTAAGATGCTTTGTGCAGAATTTTTTATTAAAATCTGAGTCTTGAAAGACGGTGACAGTTCCACCCTGGAGGATGGATCTCCCACTGAACAGACACAAGGCAGGCAACTTGCCCTGTCTGCTTGTGGAAGCGTGAAGACGGGTTCACACTTGCTGGGAAGTGACAGGGACTCGACTGGGAGGGTGAACAGCCCTTGTGCCATCAACTGGTAACCAACCAAAATTGTCTCCAGCCAGGAAGGTTTTGCTAAACTACCACAGGGCTCTGCAGGAGATCAGTGAACATGTTTGGAAAAATAAGTCTCTGCTCATCCCTGGCCAGGAATGGTGGATGGAGTTGTGCTGGCACCTGTGGCCACAGCAGGACTAGAGGATGAATGAGGCAGCAATCACTGGTGGGTGCAGGGGTGGCAAGTTGGGGAAGGGATCCTGCATGACATGGGTGCAGTTATGCTGTCACAACCCCCTGGAATAATATTGGGATCCCACTTCTGAAACAGTGTTAGGATCTGATTATTAAAAGATGCCTCTGCCAAAATTAAGGTGCAAATGAGACCATAGGTTGAAGCCAATAGTGTGGATTTTATTTAGCAGTATATGTGAGGTAGAGAAAGGGACAGAGGGCGAGAGAAAGAAAGAGAGAGAGGGAGAGAGATTAAGTAAATAGCCACCACCACACAGGTTCCTGTGGTGTCCTGTTGGCCCCTCTTCCTCTACTTCCCTGAGTGTTCTTCTAGGGGTGCCACTTTTATACAGTCCAAGTCCAAGGTGTCCATGAGCCATACGAGCTGTTCCCACATCTTGGGATGGAATTATGTGTAAACAGTTGCTTCCTTTCCCACAGTTTTCCATGGAGCGAATTTTTGTCTTGATGAGTTACCCTGATCTGCCTCACCAGGCCTGGCATCTTCCTCTTGTTCCCTCCCTACTTTTTGCACAGGCTGCTCAGTGGACTCTTGTCCGGCGTGCTAATTCCAAGCCTTTTACCTCTGTCTAAGTCTGACATTAATGCCTTCCTGCTTTCTATCTGTGCCTGTTGGGGCAGCTCCTCTTGTGGGAATGTCCTCCTCTGACAGTGTTTGGAGACAAATTGATGGCATTCTTTATGTCCTGGCAGGTGCAGACAGGGATCCAAAGTCTGGGAGGACTTGTCAGACTGTAGGTGACTGCAGAGCCACTGGCTTTGCTGTTGAGTTGCTCCTCTCACTCTCCTGCAGGACACAAATCATCTCCTGATGCAGATATTCTGTGCCTTGCCTTGTCCAGGCAGTGATTTACCACAGAAAACACAAAGCAGTTTTTGTTCTCCATATCCATTGGAAGTCAGTTTTCAAAAAGCTTAGTTATTTGAAATATCTTACTTAGCATGTTCTTAATTTTTCCACTGGAGCAAGTTGGTTTTGCCCCCCTGAAGAGAGGAGAAGGTGGCTGTTTACTGACAAGCAATAATCACCACTGTTCAGGGCTTTGAAATTCCAGGCTTTACAGAGCACTTTGCTGATACCAAGATGTGTCAAGTCCCAACTCTGCCAGTGGCACCATTTTGGTTTAAAAGTGACCTGAGGTTTGAATTCATCCTCAAAAATCATAGAATCATAGAATGGTTTGGGTTGGAAGGGACCTTAAAGACTATCCAGTTGCACTCTGCCTGCCACTGGCAGGTACATCTTCCCCTGGACCAGGCTGGTCAAAGCCCTATCCAACCTGGCCCGCAGTATTTCCTGAGATGGGGCTCCTCTGCAAACCTGTGCGAGTGCCTCACCACTTTCATTGTAGAAAACTTCCTGCTTTTCTCCAGTCTGAATCCTCAGGATTTTTATCCCAGGCTGTGTTAGAAGTGCAGATACAACAGCAGAGTCTCACTGATGGCCCCACCTCTCACCCATCCCTCCCTTAGCACATCCTGCTCCCAGAGAGGATGCACAGAGCTGCCATTAACCAACGGGAAACCTCTTTTTGTGAGATCCCTCTGCTTGCCCTGCCACAGTGAAAACATCAGGGAAGGAAATCTGGTGCTGCCTGACTCAGGGGCGATCTGCCAGGCGTGCAGGTCCACTCCTGCCAGCCCCTCTCACCCAGGCTGCTTGCTGCAGGCTGCTGCATGACGTCACCGCAATCCCGCGTGTCACCATCGTGATAAAATCTCCTTCCGCAGAAATTTAATTAGCGCACTGAAAGAGCTGACCTTTCCCAAGATTTTATTTTTCCCACTATGCTAAAAATATCCCACTGAATATGTCAATAGTATCCTTCATGTGCAAAGCACTCTGATAACCTGCTTTAAGGGGAGAGGAATTTTGAAATTATGGTTTTGTGGAGAATGAGAGGAAAAAAGCTTTTAAATACTCTTTAAAATGGGCAGCGTTGTTTGGAATCAAAATTATTATGATTGTCCTACACAAAAAAAGCTGAAAACAAACCAAACCAAACAATACCCCCCAAAAAAAAACAAAAAAAAAAACAAAAACAAAACAAAACAAAAAAAATCAACCAAAACAAACAAAAACAAAACAATACAAAATAAAAAAGCAGAAAACAGCACACCATCTTTATCATGGTGCATTTTACAGCAGGACTAGTAATCAATATTGCAAGGCATTTTACAAATGAACTTTATTTCTTAATCCATCACTCAAAGTTAAAGAGGCTGAGAAAATTAAACTGATTTTCCAAAGCCCATCCTGCAGGCTGTCCATCTTGCAAGTTCTGTACACCAGAATAGAAATATCTTTCTTTATCACTTATTAATGTTGCATTTTTCTTCACTGAAACAGCATCAGCTGATGCTGTTCAGTGGGCAAAGTGCCTATATATATACATATATGTATAAAATGAAACTTAGATTGTTTTAGAGGATGGGCTACCTACATGCAATGTGCTGGTAATCACACTGCCTCACGACCAGTGATAATTTCTTGTTGGAAATCTTAGTCTTCAAAGCTGTCAAGATAAATGAACTATTCTGTATTTCCAGATTTATTATATTTATTTATATAATAAAAAACATCTTTCCTCTTCAGTTGTCCCTATTCTATTATTTTCTTGTGAAAAAAAGTAGCAGCTGGGTGCTCCAGCTGGACTAGGACCCTCTTCTGCCCCCACAGCAGGTAGTGGGAAGTTCATTCTGAGCTTACAAAGCTCAAATCTTCATCTCCTTGAAACTAAGTGAACACCTCTCCTACAAAGCAAACACACATTTCAAATGAGGGAAATGGTTTTTTTCTTATGTATTTATGGGAATATAATTTATATATTAGGCAGTGCTAGTCTTAAGACACAAAACTTGGCTCAGAAAAGTTGGCAAATTTTACAGGTGAAATAAGCCCAGATTTTCTCCTGCACCTTGTTTTTGAGAACTCTTACATAGTATGCTCATTTCCAAGAAAAGATAGGAAAAGAAAGTGGATGCACACTTTCAGGATTATAACTTTTGGTGGAGTGAAAAAACAAGGAGCGTCAAAAGTCTGTGCCATGCCTGTGTAAGTTATAGGAGTGACTTAAACCAGCTTCACCTTGGCAGCATAAAACTGGTATCGAGCACAAAAGCCTTCTCATTTGCTGGCAGATATTTATGATGCCTTTTTTTTTAGCTCTTTTGGCATTCCTCAAGGAAAAAAAACAGCAGTATCTTGACTTTATATATTATTTTACTGCTTCTTTTTGCAAAAGTTTGGAAGCCTGAATGGCTGTGAGATAGAGAAAAAGGCAGTGCTCTTTATCCAGGGGCAAGAAAGGCCATTTCCATCTTTTGGACAGCAGCAAGGCCACAGGCAGCAGAGAGGTCAGGGATGTCACCTGGATCTTTTGGGGGATGCTTTCCCTTACCAGCTTCAGGCCATGTAGGACCAAAGTCACCACTCAAAACCCACCTTCTCCTTGGGGTTTGAGCTTCTCTGAGCCAAAAAGGAGTTTTACACATAGGCTGTTATGTGTCTGCCTGTCTGGCCCTGCTGTCAGCACTCATCCATTGTGCTGACACAGCCTTTCAGGTTTTACTGATCTGCCCCCAAAGTTGCCACACTCTTGGCTGGTAAAACAGCTCAGGCAATTCAGCTTCTTGTTTTTGTTTTTGTTGTTGTGGCCTCTTTCCCCCCTGAAATGTTACAAATGTTTGTATTTTCAATGCACCCTAAAAAGGACAAGTTTCTTCTGATTTTTGTGGCCTTTTCAAGGTTACACAGCAGCCCAAAGCAAAGTTATGCAGCAGCAGTACCCAGTGAGTTTTGGTGATATTACAGCATAAAACTAAATCAGGATCTAGCAGATATAAAACAAATGAAGGATTGATTTGAACTTGAAGGATTAATCCACCCTGAAGGATTTGCACTTCTCTTTATGCAGCACCTGAGATATTACAGTAGCATGAAGACACACTATTTGTGATAATGCCAGGTCCATGAAACACTAGATACATTCATTAGCTGTAGCATCACAGTTTTTGATCTGTTTGTAGGGAATAAGAGGGATAGAATCTGTTTCTGAAGGCACTCACATTTTTCTTGGTTGACTGATGACCTTCTTAGTGTCTCAGTGAGGCTGTAAAAGAAAATGCCTGCTCCTTCCACATGAAGGCAGGAGCATCCCCATGTTCAACCCTCCCTTCACCCTGAGCAACACTTGGCAGATCTCCAGGAGATGGGTTAAACTCTGCAGCACTGACCTCTTGGTGCAGGAAAAATGATAGCAGGACCAACAAAAACCAGGAAAAATGGGGTATTTTTCATGAAATTGTGGATGCTCATTTAGTGTGCAGCCCCATGCAATCAAGACACTGTTAATTTTAAAATTAAAATGGGAACTAATGTAGAATTTACCCTTCAGTGTTTTCCCTGAGGATTGATAGCATCCTGCAGGCTTGAAAGATCTCCAAAAGCAATTCATAACAATAACTGTCACGCATCAGACAGATCTTTCAGGGTGGTGCTGCAACTCAAAATGTAGCCCAGCCAAAAATAGAAATACATGGTTACTCTAGCAAGGTACACCTGACCATTTATCTCCTGGGCTGTTGCTCAAACTTCTACTTGAAGGCAGAATTTAATTCCAGGGTATGCAAGGTAGAGAAAAACCTTCATATGCAGAGAGAGTAAGTGTCAGGTAATGAGGATAAGCCAAGAAGGCTGATGCAATGATGATTAGTCATTTTTCAGACATCCTTTGCATAGCCATTTTTCAATAAAATCTCTATTGGTTTGTGGAGTGGAAACTTTCACAAACTCTGAAAAGAAAAAAAAAAAGATAGCTAAAATCATCTTGAAGTCATCTTCAAGACCGTTTAAAGAATTCACAAGAGGCAGCAGTAAGGAGGCAGAGCTTGCTGTCCCTGCTCTGGTGGCTGATGTCCTGCAGCAGCCACTGACCAGCTGCCATTTGTAGACATGTTTGGTCTTTTTGTTGTGATGGGTATTTTTTTTGTTTGTTTGTTTGTTTGTTTTCTGGTCGGTTGGGGTATTTTTTGTTTGTTTTTTAAAAGGGTTCTTACTGACTTTAAAATGAATAGTAAATAAATTTCCCATGCAGTATCACAGACAGCTCAGCCATCTCTGTACATGGCTTGAGTGAATGTGAGTTGTAACCTTCTCACCCAGAGAATGGAATGGGAAACCTCATGCACAGTTCACTTCAGGAAAATATCTTTTCACCCATTTTTCCTGCAGGATCTTCACAGCTGTCAGTGCACCTGCTCTTATTTGACCAGCTAAACTCAAAAGCTGGACCTAATGCTTGGTATCATCTCAGAGCCATCCTGAAATTAACCGTTTATGGTAAATTTGCTGTACACCATCAAATCAAGTGAAGACAAATTCCAGAAAAAATGTGAGCATAAACACAAGTCAATTAAATTGTACCAGAAGGGCACAGGAATGGTCCTACCTTGCATAAAGTTTTCAATGATAAATTAGTTATTTTAGTGTGTGATCACACTGTTTATTTCTTATTTCCATCCATGATATCAAGCTAAAGCTCTTGAAAGAAATTATTCCTATTGTTTTTACAATTATTTTATTGCTAATATTTTTTTTGTTATTATAGTTTAGACCAGTTGTGCTTGTTTCCTCACACCTCGTTATCTCTTACACCTCGTTGATGGTGTAAGAGATACTTTTTTTCATTCCACAGCATTTTTTTAAATCCTTGAATGATTTTATCAGCACTGAGAACCCTCTCCCACTGTGACACCAGAGCTCCTTTGTCCCTCATCTCTTATTAAGAAACAATGAGTCACTTTCTGACTCTTCCCTGGCACTTGTGCCTGCAGAATAATAAGAATTAAATATTTATTAAGAGTTCTGCATAGTCACAAAGTTACAATGAAGATCAAACACATTGGAAGAAATGTGGTAAGTGCCCTCTGATGCTGTGGTTGTGTAATATCAGGTACTCCTATGGTATAAGTGTTATTTATAAAAAAACAAAATGTTTTAGTTCCCCATGTCCAAGAAAATAGTCAGTAACTCAATCAGATGTTAACTGGATTCCCTGCTTTCCCAAAAACCCAGAAATCAAGACATATGTTCTTTCTCATAATGTGTAATAAAGCATGGTTTTCTCATAAACCAGTTATTAACTGCCAATAAGTTAAATTATTGGACATTATGTTTGATTTTACTCCCAAGAAAGCTCTCTGTGAATGCTGCTCTCCCAAGAAGGTTGATGATACTTTCACAAGGATACTTTTACAAATCCCTTGGACCAGGACTGTACACATTCTGTTTTAGGGGGTTTTGTTTCCTTTTTTCCCCCTTCTCTGTTTTTTGTTTGTTTTGTTTTGTTTTGTTTTGTTTTGTTTTGTTTGTTTGTTTGTTTTGGGGGATCTTTGTTTGTTTTTTCCTCTGTTTTTGTTGTGGTTTTGTTTGGTTGGTTGGTTGGTTGGTTTGGGTTTCTTTTTTGGGTTTTTTTTTTTTTGTTTGTTTTTTTGGTTTTTTTTTGGTTTTTTTTTTTTGTTTTTTTGGTGGGTTTTTTTTTTTTTTGGTTTTGTTTGGTTTTTTGTGCAGAGAGAATTCTGCTTTATAGGCTTTATTTGCTAAAGAGTTGAAAAATTTCTGGACCAGGTGAAGACCGTATTTTTTTTGCTATTTTGCATTATTATAATCTGCTCTTGGATTCCAGGATCTTTGAAGAAATGCTTTATCTGCCTGATGCACTACACCAGCTTTCTCTACCAGAATGGATACTGAATACCCTATACTTCACTTTTAGGATTATTTGTGTGCAATGGCTTTTCCTCTTCCTAATCATCCTTTCTTAATTTTAACACAAACTACAGAGACTTGTACTTTGTATGAGGTGTGAACCTATCCAAGGCCTTCTGAGAGCACAGTTAAGGTTTTTTTATCAAATAGTTTGCAACTCTTTCCCTCCCTCCCTCCTTCCTTAAAAAAAAAAAAAGGGCCTGAGGTCATTCCATTTTTCTGTTTCTGGAGAAAAATGAAGAGTTAAAGGCAAGTTATGCTTGAACAATGAGCATTTTTGCTATATGCAGACTTCAAGTTAAGATGTTTTAGAGCAGTATCCATTTTTCTGTGCAGTTTAATATAACCTTGGTACAAGATTTTATTAGAGTAAATCTAAATACTTTAATTTTGCTGTTGGACACAAATTCAGTTACACCCAACAAGCATAAGGCTGATTGATGAGCAGGAAATAAAATGAGAAAATTGATCTCATTGCGGACACCCAATAACTGACAAAGGATTGACTCTCTTGCCCTAATCACTTGTATCAATATAATCAGGTGTCTTCCCAAAGCAGAATGCAAGCAGTGCAAATGGCACATTAAATTTATTTAGGAGAGGCATATAGAGAATTAAATTTTCTTTAATTGCCCTCACACTATGAATCTTTACCTCCACAGATGTACAACTGGAGTCACGAAAGGTCACCATCAATGCTTTATTATTGTGATTGCACTTTGGGAGCTTTGGGAGACCCTCTAAAAGTCTCTGCTACAAGGCCCACCAGGAAGGCTGACTTCACTCTTAAAAGCAATAAAAGGGTTGATGCCACCCTGTCCAACTAGGAACCATTTTTATAAGAAATCTATTTTATCTCATTAAAGGCCATGTTTACCCTTGGAATAAATGGATCTGTTTCTCCTTTCCCATGATCTGAACATAAGAACAGCAGAGACATGGCTGTGGCTCCTCTCTGGACATTGATTTTTTGGCTGTTGATATGTCTTAAATCTTGTGCATGTGCAAAGAAGGGCAACAGGGCTGTAGAAGGGTTTGGAGTGCAAGTCTGGTGAGAAGTGGCCAAGGGAGATGAGCTTGTTTATTCTGGAGAAAATGAGGCTCAGTGGGGATCTTACCACCCTCCAAAAAAGGTCATAGCAAGAGGGAAGTTGGCCTCTTCTTACAGGCAGGTGAGCAACAGGATGAGGAAATGGCCTCAAGTGGCTCCAGAGGAGGTTTAGATTGGATATTAGGAAAAAAATTGGCACCAAAAGGGTTGTCAGGTGTTGGCACAGGGAAGTGGTGCTGTCACCATCCCAGGAGAGAATTTAAAAGATGCGTACAAGTGGCACTTGAGAATGTGTTTTAGTGGTGGCCTTGGTAGTGCTGGGGCTGAGTTTGGTGATCTTAAAGCTCTTTCCAACCTGAATGACTCTGTGCCTCTGTGATTTACATCTGACTCAAGAGCAAAGGCACACTCAGCACACAGCCTTTATTAACCAGATTATTCATGGCGGGTTTGTTTCTCCTAAAGTGAAAGGAATTGCTGCTCCTCCAGCCTGGGAATCAGCAAAAGAGCCTGGTGTTGCAGTTGGCCATGTGTGTGGCCATTCAGGAAGTGTGTGGAATGAAGGTGGATAGAGACGGAAAAGGAAAAATTGGCTGCTAGTCCTAGGGAAAAACTTTGGAATCCCTGCACTAACACTTGTGTTCACTGCCATTATTATTAACAGAGGGAACATACATGGTTACCTTGATTAATGTTAATAAAGGGCTAGATGGATAAGATAGCTTCCTTATAAATATTAAATAGAGCAGGTTTTCTAACTCCCATGAAGTGCCCAGGTAAAGTGCGGGCAGGAGGACACCAACACTGCTTTCAAACAAACATCAAGGATACGAACATTTTAGCTTGCTAATCATGCCTACTGCTTTCCAAACACTACATCAATGAAATTCCCATTTGCCTGATGTAGAACATCCATTTCCTTATGGGTTGTTGCCAATTATGGTAAAGAACTGATCAATGAAGTAAAATTATGGGATTTATGAATGTTAAACGGTCACGCATAATTTACAGGCTATGCTTAATTCCAGCCTGCTGGAAATGAAGCAGATGTAAACCAGCCTAACTACCATGCTCTGCAGATCTTATGAAAACCAAGCTGAATTTCTGCATTTGGTTAAGGTATAGAAAGTATTGTCCCAATATTTTTAAAGCATTCAGGAGATATGGACACAGACAAAGATTTATGACTCTGATTATCTTCTTGCTTGCTGACGTAAATTAGTCTTCTCGGAAATGAAAGTTATTTCTCAACATGCCCTTAATGGTCTGAGTCAGAACTGCAGATGATCTGTCTCCTACAAGGGTTTTATAGTTAAAACAGAGGTGAGAGCTTCCATTGCAAAGGACAATAGAAGTGGGAACTGAAATATTTCATGAGTATGAGCTCATCCTCCAGTGTGTCACAAGCACTACAGCCTAGCAAACAGGGCTCTGGATGGAAATAAAGTGTTTACTTTTCCGTTTGGATCAGGTCAATGGATTATTCCAGCCATTGACATTATCTCTGCAAACAAGGAATCATGCCTTGGACTGGCAGTCAGGTTTTTCAAGGTAATGAAAGTTGCTGGTGCCTGAGATCATCCCTGACCCCATGTCAAGGGTATGGAATGACTGAGGCACTCCCATATCCCTTGTTCTGATGAGTGGATTGATCCTCCCAGCTCTGCAGCTGGCACCAGCCCAGGGTCCCACCTCACAAGCCCCCACAGATGATGTTCAGTGCAGGGTACCAGTTTTGGCAAGCCACCACAAAGCTGAGAAAGAAGGGAGCTATGAAACCTGGGCATTCCCAAGAGGCTTCCTTGCTGTTTCTGTTTCCTCATGCTGTAACCAGTCCACATATAACCATGGTAAATAGAGCTGCAGTTGTAACCACACAAACAGGTTTGTATGGTTACATACAAAATGAGCTGAACTATGAGGAAAATCTCTAGAATGCATTCAGATATGCTTATCTCTTTGTAGTGGGACATCTCTCATGACAAACTTCCTGGGTAGTTAGAACAGTATGTAGCCTCGGCCTGAAAAGGAGTTGCAAAGGTGGTGATAAGATGCTGAAGCAGGATGATACCTGGGAACACAGCTGACCCTAGATGTTCCTGTTATTTGGCTTCTCTAGAGCAATTTTAAAAATAAGAGTCGGTGTCAGGGTACTTTCACTAACTTCTGTTCAGTTGAAATGTCATTGATGGGCAAGATGAGGCAAATTTACATCAGATTTTAAAGTTTTGGCTTAAAACCACACAATATGACAGCCCATGCTCCCACTCATTGGTGCAAAAGGGGTGGCTTGGACTTTGGTTCAAGAGATCACCAGAGGGAAATCAGCATCCAGCATCTTCTCTTGTCTTCATGAGTGGCTCCCACACATCCTAGTGAAGCTCTGATAGCCCCACACCAAGAGTGTGCCATAAGCATCATTTTTACAAGGAAGGGCCAGTATGTATATCATGAATGTTCACATTAATGGAAATTTCAGGGATGTTGGTGGCTAGACTTTAACAAACAAAGATCAGTGCTTATCAATATTAGGTTCTCACTGCCTTCCAATGAGCCTTTAGTTATTCAGATCTTTCCCCTGCACGGCCTCTTCTCAGGAGTTACAAGTAATAGGACAAGAGGAAAGGGCCTAAAGTTACTCCAGGGGAGTTTAGATGTTAGGAAAAATTTCTTCACTTCAAAGTGTTGTCAAGTGCTGGAACAGGCTTCCCAGGGTGGAGTTTCCATCCCTGGAGGGATTTAAAAGACGTGTAGATGTGGCTTGGGGATATGGCTTAGTGGTGGACTTGGCAGTCCTGGGTTAGCGGTTGGACTCAATGATTTTGGAACACTTTTCCAACATAACCTTGGAGAAATTTTCTGACCTGAATGATTCTGTGACTCCCCTGTTTGTTCCCTGCCTTGCAGAGCCTGCCCCGTCAGTGGAGGCAGCGAGGCTCCTGCTCTGCTCAGAGACTCTGCACTGGCAGTGATGATCGAGGGGAATGCTTGGATTCAGCATGGGCTCAGCTTGAACCAACTAATTCTCATTTATGCAATGACCTCATGAATTTTTCTTCCTACAGCATAACACTTTATTGACTTCACCCACAGTTATTTTCATGCAAAGAAACCCTGCTTGGATTCCTAATATGTTTTCGTGCATTTAGGCAGTAAGTTTTCATCTGGTCGAGGCAGAAAGTACTATGTGTTTTAACAGCCTGCTCTGTGAGAAATGGCAACAAATTCAACTCTCTGTGCTGTTTCTCCTGATGAATTATTTATCTCCACTTATTTCTCAGGAAAAAAAAAAAAAAGAAATATGTAGATGTGCTCTCCGCACCACCTACAGAGCCCCTTCAAACAGAGCTCCTCCTCCTCTCTTCTGCTGAAGTTGCTGCAGAACAAACTCATGGAGCTGACCACCCCCACCACCAGATATTTCCTGACGGCTTTCACCTGCCCTGCAAGAGGGGAATGCTTCCAGGTCACCCACAACAAGCCCAGTGAATCCTGTCATGGAACTGGGTCCTGCCATGGCACTGTGTGGTGCTAGGAGAGAGAACGAGGCCCAAAAATAAATATGTGAATTCTTAAAATAGATTTTTTTTTTTAATAATTTTTACTGTTTGTGCTAATGGCTTCTATTCTGGAATAATTTCTTCCTTTTCCTGTATCATTTTTCCAGATCTTATATAAATTATGCCGCCTCCTAATCCCTATAAAACATGTGACAAAGCTTTCATAGACTTTGATGGACTCGGAAACAGAGCAATTTTAAAAGAGGAGCACTAATTAACCCATTATTCAAATGAGACAGAAATCTTTCCACTGCTGTTGGGAGCACAGTGATGCTCCAGGGGAGCACTGGGGGCTGGATCTGTAACCCCTTCCCTGGGCTGGAAACACAGGGCCAGGGTTATGGCCAAAATTCTGGTGTTCAGCCCCTTGGCCACAGCTCTTCCCACTCCTGGGAGAGCCTGGGAAAGACAGACAGCTCCAGTGGCTTGTCCATGCTGCTGAGGCATCAATCAGGAAAATTAGTGCTTGTAAAACAATTCAGTCTCTCCTGGTCAGGGTCTGCAAAATGCTGCAGCCCCATTCTCACCAACAGGGAGTACAGAGAGTATGTCACATCATCTCATGTGGAAGAGGGACTTCCCTAACCTAATTTGTATAGACTTTTCTATAAAACACTAAAAACTGTCTTTCACTACCATGCCTCGGAGGCAACATTGAGAAAAAATCAGCAGAAATGCAGCAGAAATTACTGTCAGGTCCTCCTGCTCTTCCTAAAGGCAATGGGGTGTGAGGTATAAGTTTCACCGAGCTAGCTTTCCTTAAGGTTTACAATGCAGCAATAAGCACTGGGAATTCTTTCCATGGCACCAGTGCAATTTGGCTGTCCTCTGTCAGGCAGTGCAGCTCTCACTGAGCTGTGTCTGAGAAGAGCAGAAAAGGACAGGGGTGTTTTTGAGATGTTTGCAGCTTGACAGAAGAGAGAACGGGGTTGGACAAGTCTGCAGAGATCTGATTGCTGCTTTGCAGAAGATCATGGGAGGTTCAAGGCAATAAATCGAACAGTCATGGAAGGGATTATGAAACATTACTGGGAAGAAGCATTTTGTGCAGAGAGGGGAATAAACCTCAAATGAAACTGGACTCAAAGGAGAATTACCAGAAGACCAGCAGAGATGACAGGCAGTGCTGGAAGGCATATCTCAGTGGTCTGAATCATGGTGTTAAAATACCTCCACAAGTTTAGAAGCAAACCTTTTCACTATGTTCAGTTGAGTCCCTTTTTAAACCAAGCTTAGCCATAGTGGAAATGGGGTTTAGTAAGTCATCTCAGCATGGAGAAACTGAGTTTTGTGATACCTTTATCAGGGCTGGATGCAGCCATAGCCAGCAGGAATGCTCACACTGTGTCTATAGTCACAAAATCACAGACACAGAAAATCATAGAATAGTTCAGGTAGGAAAAACCCTCTAAAATCGTCAGCTCAAACTGACAAGCCCAGCCAAACCCACCACTAAACCACGTCCCCAAGTGCCACATACTCATCTTCATGAGCCTACAGACAAGATGGTAGGACCAAAACCCACATCACTGCACACTGGGCTTCTCCAACGTCCACTGAAACCCAGCAGCACTGTGTCTGCTGTCACCAGGAGGAGCCTGGCCCTCAGAGCCTGACCACAAGTAAGGCTGCACCAGCATTACCAACCCTCTATGCCAGCTGCTGGAATTCCTCTGATTTATTTTCAGAGGTCTGGCTGCCAGTATAATGGGAGAAAAGCAAAAACTGTCCTGCTTTTAACTGAAAAGCTGTTTTCACATCATCCTGGCTGTACCCAAGGCTGCAGCCATCCCTTTGAAACAGCCACATCCCCTGACTCACATGCAACAGAGAAATTAATCTCACAACCATGAGTGCAAGCCAGCCTCTCTCAGTAACAGCTCTCCCATGAAGATTTAGGGAAAGGGCTGGGAAAGAAGATGCTGTGTCAGGCTGGCAGCACGCAGAGAGGCAGCCAAGGCTCTGCTAACATGCCATGAATGTACCCACTGATTAAAAAAAAATGGTGAGTAGAGCAGGTTATTTTTCCTCCTACTTAGCAAATTGATCAATTTTCCAGAGAATGACAGCAGGGAGGTAATAGCTTCAATCTTCCAGGGTAACATTTTCTATTAAGAAAACATGAATAGTTTGAGCTGTGTTTCTAACAACAGTCTGGAGCATTTGCAAAGGTCCAGGGCAGGATAAAGAAAAAATTTTACAGTTTGGTATCAGTCACTCCAGACAGTCATATATGACAGAACATATTACAGGTGTATCAGAAGTTAAAACAGAAATATAGCATCACATCTGCAGGGAAATACTCGGTACTGAAAGAGAAAAAGGTTCCATTAACAGTAGGAAGCCCCAAGGAAAGGATTTCAGGATAAAATTTATTCTGTGCCACCATGCCAATAGCTCCAAAATGCAAATCACTTGCAGAGCCAGTGGTGAAGTTCATTTGCTTTCCAGTTGTGTTACCTCTGCAAGATGCAAATGATAAATGAAGCTTCACAATAAAACCTAGATTGGTTAATAATGCAAAACAGACACAGACTGAAGACACAGCAATAATTTATATAGGCTTTATGAAAGTGATATTTTTTCTGGGAAAGATTTTCCTTTATTTTTTCAAAGACATGATGAGAACTGGTATCAGGTTTCTTATCCCGATTTGAGCAAAATCTCTGAAAACTCAGTTTATGCAAGGGAAGGAGCCACATATCAATGGCCTCTATATCTCAGAGGTCGTACAATAAATGCTGGAAATTAGGCAATATCATTCAGCTGTAGCTCCAGGACAGAAATCAGACTTGCATTGCTCTGAGAGAGGAGCAGCTCTACTTTATCATCATCAAGCTGCAACAGCTTGGGGGGCTTTTTTCATCAGGAATCTGAAAAGAAGCATGACCCTTCTGGAGTGGGAACACGCTGTCTGTGCTCTCAGGGTCTCACAGGAATTGAGGCTCCTTGATTTCCAGCTCTAACCCCAACACCTCTGGTCACAGTAGCCACGCTCCATGACCTGCTGTTTTTAAAGACACAGAGAATTCACATATGGTGAAAAGGCCAATTTAAGCCTCCTTTTAAAGACAGACAGTACTCAAAGCAATGCTGGAAACCAGTTGAATCTTGCCCAGGATGCTCATAATTACTAAATGTGTTTGTTTCCTGGGCTGTTATTTTCCTGAAACAAAACCTATCTTGCATTCTTAGTCTAGTTTCCTAAAGAGCTTTGAACCCTGTGAAACAGTTTTTATTTTTTTTTCTATTTGTACAAGAAATACAACAGACCCAGTGGCAGCAGGTAAGTTCATACTTGGAATAACTTTTCCCAGTTGTTGTTAAAACTGGTATTATTTGAAATGAAAACTTCCTTCAGAGTTCATGATTTATTAAGCACAAGAGGACATTCTGCTTGGTTTCTTTCCAAACTTTTTTTTGATGGTCAGAAAGGGTTTTTGGTATCTTAACAGTATGAAGCCTTTCTAGATTCATCTCATGACACCTTCACATCCCTTAACATCTAACAAGGCAGTCCCTTCTGCTGCAGCCCTATTGAAAGTCAGTAGGAAAGAACTAAAAGGCACAAATCTGAGAATCCAAATCTGATTGACTCCCAGGATCAAGGAGCAACCTCTTTTACAGGATTTTATTTGGGAAATTTTTACCTTTAGGTTTAAAAGTATTTTTCTCTTCCTTAAGAGGATGGACAGCCTTACGAAGACGAATGGAGCTCGTGCTTTGGCCAGTGTGTTTTCTTCTCACTTGCTTTTGGGACTGAGCTTGTTCCTGTGGAACTGCTGATCCTGTGTGTTCACAGACCGTGGCAGGGATCATTCAGCTGGCCCTGAGCCACAGTGAACGAAGTCCATCTACAGTGCATTTGAAACCAACCTGAGCAAAGAGGGGACAACCACAGCAGCGCCTCTGTACTTCTCCTGGATTATCACAGCGTGTCACCCTTGCTCCACGTGTTGCCCTGCTGGGTTGCAGTTGTAAGGAGCTGAAAAGTGGAACCAGCAGTGCCGGAGGGCAGTTATCATGCTGGAATCTGACCTTCCTCATTGCTGGCTGGCTTGTTCTCGTTCAGCTCTTCTGCTTTCTAGGAGGATATGTAAACACTGGGCAAGAGCTCTAAAGTCCTTCCATATGTTGACCCTTCCTTGTCCTCAAAAAATCCCAATAGTTTGGAAAAAAAAAAAAAAAAAAAAACCAACAAAAAACACCTGTAGCACATACTAAAGATTAGAAACTGTAGATTGCAATAAAGGGGCAAATATAGACACCATTAGCATATGACCATGACCCAAAAGAGTTTCCTGCAGTCCAAGTCACTCACTGACACTAGTGCTTCCAGTTTGACCACAAAACAATCAGAATGAAAGAATCAGTTTTGTCATGCAAATGTTTTTCATGCAAACTAGACACAGATTTGGTTTCAATGCATTGACAAGCAGCAGAACTGTGGAGGAGAACTGTGACCTTGGGGCAAGTCTTGCTTCACCAGCCCAACCTCCTTCAGTGACAAAGTGACCCGCTCAGTGGGTGAGGGAAAAGCACTGCTGAGGTCACATCTCAAATCTGTGTTTAGTTTTAGGCCTCTTATGGCAAGAAAGGCATTGAGGTAGCTGGAGTGTGTTCAGAGAAGCTCAGTGGAGTTGGGGAAGCATCTAGAGATTAAGTCATAAGTAGCTGAGGAAGCTGGAAGTGTTTATCCTGGAGGAAAGGAGGCTCAGGGGAGACCTTATTGCTCAACAACGCCCTGAAAGCAGATGGCAACAAGGTAGGAATGGATCCCTTCTCCAAGATAACAAATTACAGGAGTAGAAGCAATCCAAGAGTACAAGAGGAGGGGGAGGGGGAGGAGGAGAATTTTGTCTCTGCACAAGGGGAGATAACCCTTTGTTTCAATAAAACGCAGAGTAAGATGACATGGCCCAGAAAACATCTCACCTTTCCACCTAAGCCAGCAACATCTACCTACAGTCCCTGTGTTCCTTTCAATTACAGCTTTGGAGGGTCTGGTCAAGGGCCACTTTAGTCCAGAGAGCCCCAGGGGGGTCCTGTGCCTGGGTGTGCCTAGGGTGGGGATGCCCAGGGTGGGATGCCCAGCACCCTCTGAGCCCAGCAGTGGGGACCAAGGCTGGGGCTTGTGGGCTGGGAGGTGTGGCTCTGGGGGTTTCACTATCATGGAGGGTGTGTCAAACTGGAAGCTGTGTCAGGGACATCACCACGCAGCCCCAGACCCAGACTCAGCACACTTGGATTCCAGCAGCCACTGAGTGCAGACATAGGGGGAATGCTGGGCTGGATGGGGGCTGGGGAAAATGGCCTGGGGGTTTAAAGCCAGAGTGAAATCTGGGACCCTAAGGGCAGGGCAATGTCCCCAGGGCTGGGGAAAGAGGGGCTTGGAGCTGTCAGCATGGCAGGTGCCCAGAGAGGCTTTGGGGACATTGCAGGTGTCGCCAGCCCCCTGCTCCCTCCCAGCCAGACCTACTGAATGCCCTCTCCCCTCACCTCCTCCAGGCCATGGGTCCAACAACAACTCTCATCCTGGCTTTGCTGGGCGTCTTGCCCAGCCTGAAGCTGAAGCACCAGGTTGATGTGTCCACAGCCAAAGGAATACAGGAGCATGAGGAATACCTCCATAAGGAGATGACTCGGCTCCTGCAGGAGATTAAGGGGAGCAGTGGCACTATGGAAGCCCAGCTCTGTTCTGCAGTGCAGCAGCAGTGGCTTCTTTGGGTTGGTGCAGCAGCCCTGGCTCTGGTTCTGCTCACTACAGGCTGCTGGCTGGTCAAGAGAAGGGAGCCTCAGGAGTCTCCTCAGCTGCTTACACTGTTCTGGCCTCTCAGACAACACCTATGAGGTTGGAATCAGACTGACTGTGTGATGTTTGCCAGTGCTGAAGTTTCCAGTCAACGATTTATGATTCATTTGTGAACCCTCACAAGATTCAAACAAGTGTCTATATGGCACTGATAATTTGCCAACAGCTCTTTGGTATAACAAAACCCCATTGGTTGTTTTCTGTTTCCAAGTGTCATCTATTTTTTTCAGCCAGTCCCACCTCCCCGTCTCTCCTGTCATAACAGGTGTGTGAATCTGGAGATTTTGCCCTTTTCCAGGGAAATCATTGTATTAGAAACAGCACTTGGCATGAAACCCAGGGGTGGGTACTTGGGCACACAGACACATCAGCACTGCAGATATGAGCAATGCAGACCCAAGGCTCCAGCACCACCTTCTTCCTGGCTTTTGGAACGTGTTGCTCTGCAGGCACCGCGTTGCCTCTTCCAGCGGAGCCAGAATGGCTCCCCAGGGAGCAATATCAGACTTCTGGAGCTGCAGCTCCTGATTACAGCAACATTTTCTGGTAGCAGGAGATGAACTGCAGGAACTGAGCAGCAAGGGTGGAGCCAATGCTTCACAACAGGGTCAAGATGTGCCCATGATTTCCTCCTAACCACCTCAGAGTGGTATCTGGAGGGAGCTGTCCCTAGTTCTCCTCCCAGACCTAAAAAACACGCTGCTGAGACAAGGAGAATGTGATGGGGTTTTTTTCTCTTATGCCCTCTCTTCCCTAAGGAGGAGAACTCCTCAAGCCAGTGAAAGGAAAGGGTTTGGGCTGCCCATGTGAATACAGAAGAGCAACCTAAAGGTTCTCATTATGAAATTCTAATTAAGAAATCTTCTCTAAGGAAGGCTGCTGCTGTAGTGAGAAGGTGTCTTAAAGGACAATCTGACTAATGCAGGGTATAACAAATGGCTGCAACAGCAAACAACAGCAAGAAGTCAATGAGCAAAATCCCAGACTGAATGACTCCATCCTTTAACCCCTTAGAGCTTGCTGCTGGAGCAGGATCAAATCCCTGCTCCACTCCAGAATACATATCTCAATGGAGAATTTTTGAGACAGAAAGAAGGTGCACCATGGCACAGGGCTCTCTGTGACAGCAGCAAACCCAAAGAGCCTTTCTGAGGAGAACTGAGCCCTTTCTGAGCCCTGTTCCCCTGCTCAGATTTAGTGATGGGTCTCACCCAAGGTCTGCAGCTCCACACCCCTGGTGGGGATGTGGGAGCATGCCACGAGGGGATGTTGTGGCCCTTGAGGGGATGTTGTGGCCATGGAGGGGATGCTGCACCTCACAAAGAGTGACACATTAAGGGATGCTCTCATTCTGATTTCAGCCTCGTAGGGGTCTTCTGGGAGACCAGAACAGCTGACTCTAAGCTGATGAGGAGGCTCCTGGAAATTCCCTTGCCTGGGCAGCCACAGCGAGCAGGAGGACCAGAGCTGCTGCAGAGAGCCAGCTCTGGGGCCTGCCTGCGCTTGGCAGCGAGTTGCCATGGCTACGAAGTGAGCTGCTTTGAGGGAGAAAAGATGAAATCTGATCTGGCTGCAGTCCGCAGCCACCGTGGGAGCTGTGACAGTGCCTTGTGCAGGGTGCACCAGTGCCAGAGAAGCTCCAACGCCTCCAAAAGCTGCCGCCCATTCCAGGGCTTCCAGCTCCCAGATACTGCATACGAACTTTGGAATAGGAAAGTGAAGTCATCCTGAGCTGTTACAGGAATCGAGGAAGGACTGAGCACTTTTTCCAGCTTCACTGTGATTGGAGGGCTCTTGTCACTGCTCTCTGGCCAGCTGCTGGCACGGTAAGAGCTGTGTCTGTCCCCACCATCTCCATCTCCTGGGCACCACTGAGCTCACTCACAACAAGGGTGTCCTTGGGCCACACCCAGAGCTTTGTCTCACTCCCCAGCATGACTTGGCAGGCTCACCATTCCCTCTTTCCAAAGTGCACCCCTGCCTTGAGAAGGCTTTTTTTAGCTCACTGCAGCCAGGAACTGAAAGCATCGTGTTAGGGGTGAAGCGTGAGCACAGAGCTGCATGTAGAAATCTCTTGGTCCTGGATTAGCTTTCAGCTCCTTGTTCTGCCTCCAAAAGGAAAGAAAGAGAAAAAACAAAGTGCAAAACAAAGAAAGGGAAAAAGAAGAAAGAAGAGGAAGAGAAAGGGGGAAGGAGAAGGAGAAGGAGAAGGAGAAGGAGAAGGAGAAGGAGAAGGAGAAGGAGAAGGAGAAGGAGAAGGAGAAGGAGAAGGAGAAAGAGAAGGAGAAGGAAGAGAAAAGGGAAAGAAGAAGGAAAAGGAAACAGAGGAATTTAATAATAATAAATAATAACAATTTTTTTTTTAAATCAAGCAGATACCATGCCTCCATCAGGTGGCAAATATTTTAAGTGTTTCAAGCGAAAATAAGGAATGAATCAACAGACTATGCTCCATGACTATAATCTGTCTTCTGCCAGCTTGGCTCTAGTTTGAAATTAGTAGTAAGTACATTAAAAAAAAAAATTAAAAATTAAACAGGATCTGTATTACTAGCATTTTAGCTGTGTCCTCGCATATATAGTGGCAGAATACCCTGTGAATCAAATTTTAATTGCAATCAGTTCTTAGGTTAGAACACTGATGCCTTTATTTGTAGCAGTGAACCATCACTGCTACAGTGCTGCCTTTTACCTGTTAAAACTGAAGTCTGAAAAAACAGGATGCATCTGACAGATTGCTCTCTCTCTCTCTCAGCTGTAAGAGGACTGATATTTTCCCCATGCTCTCCACACAACCTGAGAACAGCCTGGACACTGATTTCACAGAATGATTTTCATTTTTCTACATTTCACAGCCCTGCTGCATCCTGTCTCAGGCCCAACATGATGGCAATCCTTCACTTCCAGCTGCAGGATCCATCAGCCCAGCTCTTTGGATGTGGCAAGCTCTAGTAACTCTTCACAGAAGAAAAAAAAAAAAAAAAACAAAAACAAACAAACAAACAAAAAAAAAAACCAAAAAAACCAAACCCACTGGCACCTCCCCAGTGGGGTTTACAACCAGATGTAGACTTGAAAGTTAAAAAAAAAAGACCTTAAAAGTCCTTATTTTCCCCTGTAGTTGTAGGAAGCCAAACACCAGGTTAAGTTCTATTACAAGGAGATTGCATCATTTTAAGATTCCTACCATGCAGTTTTATTTGCCTCCTGTTCCAAAATTTATAGAAATAATGACACAAACTGAATCTGAGTGAGAAGGGAAAACAAATTTAGGCAAGGCAAGATAATAATGAAATTTTTTGTGTTTTCAATCTCAGAAAGATTAGTTTCTTAGGCAAAGAAAGATCACCTATCTTGAACAACATAAAGATAGAAGTTATGCTGCACATGCAAATGAAGGGTCCCACCTACAGGGCAGGGAAATGTGCAACCCAGTTTCCTGCCAGCTTACTCTCAGGATGCCTTTCACCACAAGAACTGGTACTGCCAGCATGGTTATTTCTGCCTTCATTCACTACTCAAGATTTCAATTTACATTAACAAATTGAAGACTGAAGCTTGAGGCTACTTTATTACTTGAGTTATTATTGGCTGTGTCTCCCCCCACATTTGCACAACAGGAATATAAAATGGCTTTACATGCAAATAACTGGGGTTTTCCCCCACTTTTCCCTACATGTCACACCATACACAGAGCCTTGCAGATAAGGCTCTCTACATGCTGCAGGAAAGGGGACAAGATTTCCAGCAACGTGATAGCTTGACTTGTTTTTGTAGCAAGTTTTGCTGCTGCAGAGGGGAAGAGGGAGCTGTAAGCTCTGGCAGCAGACAGGATGCGATGAGCCATGGGGAGGAAATGAGTCACAGTCCCAGAGGGGCAGAGAGAGTTCCCCAGAGAAGAGGCAGCAGAAATCAAAGCTTGCTGTCCTCCTGGGGCACCCTGAAGAAGAGGAGACACAGCTTGACAGGAGAAACCACCAGTATTATGCCACTGATGCTCGGAGCCATTTTGAGCTGCGAAAGGGTTGTGTAGGTTTAAGAGTTTAAATTCCTCAGATTCTGTCTTTCTGCCACAACTTTCAGTATTTCTTGGTATGGCAGGGAGATGCTTGAGACTCACAAATGTCATCAGAGTATCAGAAAAAAAAGAGACAAATAATATAATTTAGCCAAAGTAATGATGCACAGCTGACACTGTTTTGATTCCCAGGAATGGTAGAAACCAGGGTACACTACAGACCCTTTCTGGAGGACTTGGGGCTGAGGACACAAAAACCTGTGTACAGCAAATATTTACCCAGGTATGAGTTACCTTGAATGAACCTGCACTGCCAGTAGGACAATTTGATGCATCTAGTAGTCATTAAAAACAAACAAACAAACAAACAAACAAACCAAAAACCAAAACTAAACAAAAAGGTGAAAAGCACTGTGGTGAAATTTATTGGAAGAGGTCTAGAAATGTCTAACACATATCTTTGGCTGTGAAAGACAAGGGTATAAAGTCTGGTACCTCCTAGGTGTGTGGCGTAGCTGATTTTGGGTTTTTTTACAGAGCCCTGGTCCACACGGTGAGGAGATGGAGAGGAGGGGAGGCAGTGCAACTCTGCCGACAGGCAGGAGATTCCCCCAACAGCACAAGCACAGTAGTGTCCAACTCGTCCCAAACACGTGGTTCCTCTGCTCAGAAATTCAGATCCGAGCTAGAATGACTCTTAGGAACCTTCCCGCACAGGATTTCTAGCAAGACAAACAAGAAAAACAAAGAGTACAAGCACAGTCTTGTCAACAAGTCTGTGCAGCGGAGCCCGGCTCATCTGCAGAGTCAGGAAAAGGAAAGTTTCAGCTTTAACAACTCAGCTCCTCCAAGGTCCGGGCGCTGCTGCGGGTGAGTCACGCCTTGTGCATCCCATAGAGAGCTGCTCTGTAAACACGGCAGGCAGCGAGGAGCAGCGGGGAACGACAGGATTGCGGTCAGGCGGAGGAAAACCACCCGGCAGCCAAGCACCCACTCCGCCCAGCCCTGGGAAGAGGGCGCCCAGCCCCAGAGATAAACTATTGTCCGAGCAAAGCGCCGCTTCCCGCCTCGGACCGCTGCATCGCTTCACCAAGCCTTCCTACAGCGCTGTGGAATTTCCCTTCGCACCTTGTGGGCTGTTCTTAATATTTCCCGTCCCTAGAGGCGTACCGGTTCCCCAGGGATTCTCTCTTGGGAAGGCGAAGCCAATCCCCGGCTCTTGCTGCAAACCCGCATGGTCCAGCTGCGGGGGCAGAGGATGTGGAAAAAATGTCTGGCAGGCTGGCATTGAACTCTTCAGACTCTGTGATCTTCCCAAATCACCGGCCTGCTTGCAACCACTTGCAGGTTTGGGGTTTAAAAGGATCAGTTATGTCCTGGGAACAGTACACAATGCTGGCAGAGCTTTCCAGAGCCTTTTTTAGAAGGACGATGTTACTATCATGATTTGTCAGTTTTTTCCTACAGTGGGAAAGGGTTTTCACAGGTGGAGATATGTTATTTTGCTCATGCAAAATACTGTTTCCACACTTTGCTGTTACAAAAAATAAAGTTTTTTTTTACTTGATCTAAAACTCATTGAGTGGCAGTGGAAAGCCAATACTTGCAGTGAGGTTTGAAGATGATCCCTGGCAAGAACAAGTGACAACATTTACTCCAGCTGTGGCAAATTCTGAGGAGTGGAGGAGGATTTTGACTTCCTGGTGTCCCTGGTAGGTGGGCACTTCCACTCATACTGTGTTATTTGCAAAAATGTTGATTTTCAGAGTCTAAACAGCAGGATGCATTCATTTTCTCACTCAAGGCCATTATTTTTGCCACATTTAATAATTACACATTAATTATTTAGCTTATTACTCCACCTCAAAGCTGCTGTGCTGCTGGCCTGGTGCCTCAGAAGAGTAGAGCAGACAGATCTGTCATGGAGCTCACTGGGGTGAGTCACAGCAGAGCTGAGAGGGGAGCACGCGGTGAGGGTGTCATCCATCTCCCAGAATGGATCCTGGGGGTCCAGCCCCTCTCCCCCTTCCAGGGAGCCTCTCTGCTTCTCATCCAGAAGCAGCCTGGGAATTTGGGCATGGGACAGGGGAGCTGTGCTGGTGCCAGGGCAGAGAACAGTGTCACTGTGAGGAGGGGTGGCCAGGTTGGTTCTGGCTGGGCACGGTGTGTCTGTCCTGTGCAGTGCCATAACAAGCCACTCCACAAAAACCAAATTCATTTCCTCAAGCAGAGGGCTTCCTGTCACTCTTCTCCTGCTCCGTGGTGACTTGAGTTACTTCGGATTTTGCAACATTTGGGGCTGCTGTTCACAAATCCTAAGCTCCCCCAGAACTGCTGTGCATTTGCCACCCGCCCACATTTGTGGCACCTGTTTGGTGTGTCTACAGATGGAGTTCTCTCACCTTCACAACATGGCACAGGGCACTGGACAACCACAGGCCGCTCTGGGTTGGCCAGCACCCAGAGGGAGCAGAGCATCACCTCAGCTCACAGGGCTGTCTGGCGCCATCAGCCTGCCTGGGAGAAGCAGCATGTGGTTCTGCATAGAAGTGACAGATTTGTGGGTTTGTGATGTGCAAAACCCCCTCCCTCCCTGTCACAGCTTGTAATGATTTGCACGTCAGCCACATGCAAATCGTGCTGGGTTGCTCTACCAAGCAGTTTCACCGCAAATCAAGTTCTCTGCACTCCTGTGCTCTCCTTGCTCCTGAACATGCACAGAAACGGGTTTTGCCACAGTGCAGGGCTGCCCCACTGCACATCTCAGGGCAAACACAAACCCAGCAGATTAAAAGAGAAAGGAGGAACTGAGAACTGCTCCCAAGGGAAAGCTATCCGTGCTTTGGCTCCATTAATGCTATATGTCTGAGCTCAGAGGGGCATGAGCAGGAAGGGAAGCTGCTGCAAGCAGGGATGTCCTCGGGCAATGCATCGCAGAGCCTTTCACCCAGCCAAGCTGCACAGAGTGCTGTGGCCCTGGTGCTCACTTATCCATGGTTCAGCTCAATGCCCGTTCAATCTGCTGGCTTTTTTTGATGAAAAATGTCTGCTGCCATCAGAGCAGCACACAGCTGTAAAATATTTTCTGTGCTAGCCATGTTTCCTTTCCAAGAAATCCCAGTTCCATGTTTTCACGCACTTCTGAAACAAGAAACAATTTACTGTGATGCTGTGTTGCAATTTGCCATAAAATATTCCTGTGCTGGCCTGTCCTTAGTTTGGCTTCCTTTTTGTTGTTTTGACTGGAAGTTGTGCTTCTTAAGAGGCACCAAGGGTGGTATTAATCTAAGAAAAGACCTGTGAAACTTTATCTGGAGGCAGCCATGGTGCCAACGATGGAAAAGAACTTGATCCATGTAACTGAGAAAAGATATGAAGAAGGAAGTAATGGCAGAGTAGTGGATATAATGGTTTCAGGGAGGCAGGCTGTAAACAGATATATGGTTGTTAATATTAATACAGCTTTTAAGATATTAAAGTCACTTTCAGATGAAGCACTAGTTAACCAAGTTAAACACAGGATCAACCAGATGCTAACAAGGCGGATAAATGCTCCACATCCACCAACCCCTATCCAGCCAGTCTGCAATTACTGAGCAGACAGAGCCCAGCATTGTAATTTCCCAGCCTCTTAACAGGAATTTCTTGTTTGCCAGAGGTTTTTTTTTCATACCCTATCACAAGTGCAGAAGGAAACATTATAGAAGTACTCTTGTAATTACTGACATTTTGTTTCACAGGCAGCTGCTGAAAGAATACAAGAAGAATCATGGAATCACAAAATAATTTAAGTTGGAAAAGACCCTTGAGATCATCGAGACCAACTGTTAACCCAGCACTGCCAAGCCCAACACTAAACCATGTCCCCAAGTGCCACATTTACATGCCTTTCAAATCCCTCCAGGGAAAGTGACTCCACCCCTGCCCTAGGTAGCAGCACTCTCCAAACAACATAGGATCAGGAAAGAATTTTCAAACCCTAGGAGGACGCAAAAGAGATATTTCTCGCAGTCCTGGCAGAAGAGCATTTTGTGTTTTATAGCAACCAGCACTGTCCAGGTCTCTCCCAGAAGCACAATCCTGAAAACCCCCAAGGAACAGCTGCAAAATCTATTTTTTTGTATTACAGGGTCACGGCCACTCCATGCTGCTTCTGTCACTGACAGCTACAGCTGATATCTAGCCACAGGCTGCAGCTCTGGATAACCCTTGCAAAAGCTGAGTAGAGACAGGTGGAAGATGTTTTTTCCTCACATTCCTAGCCCTAGATGATCTCCAAGGTTTCTGTCAAAATTCTGCCTTAGTCTAACATTTTGGTGTGTAACTTCATTGCAAATTTATTATACCTATCAGTGCTGTTTTGAGTTATTCTTCTTCAGTGTTTAGTCATTAGTCTTTTATTCTACCTGTGAATCATGGGAACATTGGTTAGTGGTGTAGTGCATTATATCTTGAACAAAATAATTCCAAGATATTTATGTATGTACAAATGCATATGCACACTATATATAAAGTAGTAGATCATTTGCTTTAGTTTTGCTTTTGGATTAGTTGTAAACTGTATTTTAATCCAGCTTGGGTTTTTTCAACCTTGATTGCATGTGTATCTGTGCATGGGTTAGAGAGTGACAAAAAGAAAAGACAAACCAAAACATAAGCAGGGATGTGCTGACATCTAAAACCTTACTTTCATCACCCTAGCATCAAAACTCACCCACTACACCTTTGTAAACCAAAGCAGACAATTTTTAACTGCTTTTACCAGATGCAGTTCATAAAACCACAATTCTTTTTCACAACCTTTCCTCTGGGGAGCCTCTTAATACCAAAAATCTCGGGATTAATTTCACCTGAAGAAGGGAACTGCTCTGAGGGGAGCACTGTTCATCTTGATGATTAAGGATAATCATTGTGGCATTGGAAGGAATGCTATCAGTCTCAAACAAATTACTGTAAATGGAGAAATTTTTATGTGAAAAAATGTCCAAAGAGCACATGGAATTTCTAATCTCTTGCATGGATTTTATGATTTGGCGCAGATCAAAGCATTTTCCAAAAACCTGCACGTTGACAGTGTAAGCTGTACTTAAAAGTGATGTGCTTTATTTTGTGAGCATGGATTTCTATTGATTTTGAAACCCTAGTGTATAAAGAGTTTAAAGTATATTTCTAAATACACAAGGCTTTTTGTCTCACCTCTCACAGAACTCACCAATCTGCAATTTCTACCTACAGAATTCTACCTACCACTCTAACTCTACAGTTTAAGAATCCAAGACAAATGGTATTATCATTTTCATTTGTATAAATATTTACAAATCAGGCTCATAAAAATCAACGGGGCCTAGTCCATACATTTATCTGTATTTTCAAAATTCAGATTACACCTGAGAGAACGTACCTTACACTGGGAAAGTTACTTTCAGATAAAGCCAGCAGACAGACGTGAGCTGCAGGCCGGCCACTCCTGCATAGCTGCAATGTTTGACATTCACTGGGGCAACGCCTCACTCATCGTGCTGCTCTTCCTTTTGGACTTACTTCAGGGTCACAGCCTCATCTGGATCCCAGCCCAGAAAAATGCCTGTGGCTTGCTAGAAGCTTAGTTTATAGTGTGGTTTTAAAGTCAATTACCTTGAATTTCTGCTGACTCCCAGAACTGACAGCACTCTTTGTCGTCCCCAGTAGAAACTTGGGGAGAGAGGAGAGGACCAAACACAGGAGGGTGGAACACAATCCTGGATGATTAAGGCTACAATTTAATTTTTTTCCCTCATAGCTGTATGTGATACATTGTACTAAACTTTGGGATTTGCTGCATTTTAATATAATAAAGGAGAAAATTTGCATAGATACAAACTTCCATACATATCACTCAAATCTGTCTCCAGAAATTATTCAAGATTAATTTTGAAATAGTTTTGGTTTTTAATTAAAGTTCAGCTCGGTATTTAGGGAATTACAAAATATCAAACCTCAAGGAAAACTCTAATTTTCTCTTGGTTGGTATCTTCTGTCGCAGGGGAGGAAATCCCCACTTAGCAGTGGGATGGAGTCCAGCAGGAAGTCTTCAGACTGCACTGAACTAGCAGAGGACATAAAATTTATATGATATCAGGTGTTTATAACGTGCAAAAATACATGTATCCATAGACAAGGAAATAAACCTTTCTTTTCAATAATTAGGACTGGCATTATTGCTTTCTAGAGCAAGAATGTCATCAAACAAGGCTTATCAACAAATAGAATTTCCATTATTTAAATTTCCAATTTCCATTTACTGAACATGCTGTGAACAAAAGCAGTAGAAGAAGAAATGAAATGTACTTCTCCGTCTTTGTTTTTGCGGGTGTCACAAAACAGGGTGGGACTGAACGCATCAAATTAAAAAGAGAAAAAAAAAAGTAAATCCTGATGGTTTTGGGTTTCAGAGGAAGACAAGAGAACAAAAACTTGCAATGAGTTTCTTTGTAAACCACAGGAAGAGGATGAAAGAAATTTTTAAAAACTATTTTTAACTAGTTTTTATACTAAGACATCTTTTAAACTACCCTAGATAAAAAAATCCAGTTACACAAGGGATTTTGTACTTTATTTTGTAGATTTTGTGAATGACTCATAAGCTTGCAGTCATATCATTATGCAAGTTATATTAATAAAATATGTATGCTTGGCAAAAATTTTATCCCATCCTGCCAGAATTTAGAGCACCTTTTTATTGGGAGGCATTTGACGTCAACTGGTTCCCTTTGGAGATGAGGGATGGTGGGGAAAATGAGTCTGTGATTCTCCAGTCCAATTTTAGACTCCTAATACCTTGAATTACATGGAAGTGCATCCATGACTATTAAAAGCACAAAAACTCTTTTTGAATACTTGTTCACATCACACATCATTGCAGTAAAGAACAACCTGTGTTCTTCTGATGTGGTCACCTGCTCTTTTTCCAGCCAATAAACACTGAAAAAACAATTTATGTTTGTGCTGTCCATCACTTCTTGCATCTGTTTCTTGTCAGCCCTGTGCAGAACTCCATGGCTAATGCCATGTAAAATCTCAGCAAGCCTCAGTGGATTTGTTCACTTGCAGATGTTCTGAAGGAATAAGTAGAAACCGTGACAGAAAACACCATGTGATTTTGATACCGTACATTTGTATGCTGCTGCAAGCTGCAAGGCAAACTTATTTTTTCCTAGTTAAAGATAATAAATGTCAGACTGACTTGGATAATTACGACTGCTCTACTCAAACATCCAAATCTTCACCCACATGAGTAAACTGTTGGAGTGGTGTTTAGGCCTTCAGTGTTTAAAAAGCTGACTCAGGCATCCATCAGCTGACTCTCCTTCTGTCAGACAAACAAGAACCTTCTTCTCCATCTCCAGGTAAATATGTGCTGCCTACAACCTTTTCATATAAACTACATATAGCTATAACTACATAAAAATTAACTTGGGAAGAAATTGCCAATAGACAATGGTTTCTTGAAGCAATGGCAAGCTAGAGGAGCCTTCTAATAGAAGCAACAATGCCAAGCCCTTGGCCCTAAAGCAAGTTTTCCTTGCAAGTCTGGATGGAGCCCAGCCAGTTTACAAAACACTGCAACAACTGCAGGAACTGGGGCAAACGTCTGGGCAGCTCCCCTCCTTCCTGCAGCAGCGTTCAGACCTCATTTATAAACTGAACCTACCAGCAGAGCTGGAATGGGTGATGTGCTTCTGGGTCAGCAGGACCCTGAATGTCCAGCATGATGCAGGCTGACATCACCGAGGGTTTCATGTGCTACTGCCCTGTTCCTGTGCAGCTCCACCACTCCAATTACTGTCAGCTCCAGTTGTTTGTCATCAGGCAGTGAGATGGGTGACGCTTCCTGAGGGCTCCCTGGAGCCAGCAGGGAGGGTCTGCTGCCTTCAGCCAACTGGAGGAATGCAGCACAATCTGTTAGACCTGTCCGAGTGACCCCAGGTAAACTTGCACACGCCAGCCCCGTGTAGAAGCCATGCATTTTAAACATGGCCCTCACCTCCACTTCCTCTGGAGCACCTTGGCAAAGTGTCACAGACTGAAATCTGAAAGTAAAAGCAGGGGTGGCTTTAGGCAGATCCCTCTGAACTTTCCCCCTCTCTCTGCAGAACAAAGTAATTTCCCAAGACCTCGAGGGGAGGCCTCACCCACTTGTCTCAGGTCTGACAGCCGAGGGTGTAGGCACTAATTGGGTTTACAGGCTTCCAACCATGCAGATTAGTCCTACTGCCTCTTCTCCAAGGAAGTGGCTGACAAGAACTCCCTAAAGACTGGGACACTTTTCCTTCCTTCTGCTTATAGACAGGGCATCCTGACACAAGGATGTGCTCAGGAGCTGCTGCTGTTACCCGTTCAGAGTAGCGCACCTCATCCAACAGCTGTTCCACCCATCCAGCCTGAGCCTGGGGTTCCCTGGCACAGAACACCCCAAACACTGACTTCTTTTTCTGCACACAACCTGGCAAGACAAGCTCTTCAAACTGTGCCCATTCCTGCACACAATACCTGTGTTTTCCATTTCATAACCTGACCTGTAACAAATCCCCTGGATGTGAGGGCTAACACCACACCAACCCATGGGATGCGTGGCCAACTTCCAAACTGACGGTGTTTGTTTATGTGGTGGGAATGAATTCACGCCAAGGTGATGGCCAAGGCTGGAGCCAGCAGAGAAGCTGAGGTAGCATGGCTGCAGGGGAGCCGGCACAGAAGCCAGAGGGTGGTGGAGGAGCCAGGATGCAATGGCTGGGGAAGGAGGCAGTCATAGGAACAGGGTGCCCAATTTGGAGGCAAGCTGGCAAAGGAGCCGGCGAGAGGCCGGTGGACTAGCCTGGTGTTGGGGAGCCCCAAGCACCCTCCGCCCTGCTCTATCTCGGGGGAAGGACAAAATCCTCGCTGGGGGCTGCCATGGAGCCTGGAGCCACCTTGGGTCGGCTGCAGACACCCAAACGCTTTCCCAAAGGGAACGACTTCCGTGAGGAGAAGCAAGTCTGTGCGCTCCTTCCCGCAGGCCCCCAAAACAACGCTATTTTAAAGAAAAGCCACTCTTGCTCCAGCTGAGGGCCGTCCTGCCCGCACTCGCGGCCCCCCTGGTTCCCCCGTCCCGGCTCGGCCCCGGCAGGAAGGGGAGGGACCGACGGCCGTTCCAGCCGCCCGTGGAGCTGCGAGCGACCGGGCAGCCGCCGCTCCTCTTGCCCGGGATCGGCATGTCAGCGCCCGGGACGGGCAGGCAGCCGCTGCCCGCGGCGGTAAGGCGGGCTCGGGGATGAGGGGAGGGGTGTGATGAGGGCGGCGATGCCGCTCCGCGCTGCCCCTGGTGCCCCGCGGCCCCGGCGGGGGAGCGGCTCCGCGCCGGCACCGCCCTGGGCGCGTCCCGGGCAGTGCCGGGCAGCGCGGGCAGGAGGAGCAGCAGCAGCGCCATGGCTTTCGCCCGCTGGTGGTACGCCATGGTGAGTGCGGGGGAAAGCCCCGGCAGAGCCGGGACGACCCCGGTGGGGAGCCGGGACCGCCCTGGGAGCCCCGCGGGAGCGGCTGGCGGGGGCGCAGGGTGGGGCGGGCAGGATGCACCCGATGCTCCCGCCGCTCCCCGGCGTTCGGGATGGGGAAGCGGGTGAGGAAAGGGGGTTGTGGTGCGGCTAGAGGCGAGGCAGCGCCTTTTAAAATAAAATGCCCCAGTGCTTCAGGTCAGGGGGAAACGCCGTGCGCTCCAGCTGTCCGTCCGCATCCCATCCCAGAAAGCGACACAGGAAGCTGGGGATTTTGGTGCTGTTAGCAGTTTTCGTCGTCGCCCGAGTAAGGCAGGCTTGCGGGGTGATGAAACCGCACCAGAACGCGTAAAACAGGATTTTGTGTGGGAATGTTCCTGTTTTGGGAAAAACTGCGGTGCGCTTTTTCCCAGGAGCGTGTTCTTCACGGCAGGTGGGTGGTGGCGGTGCTGCCGGGAAGAGCCGTCGCTTGCCAGATCCTCCCCGAGCAAAACCACAGCTCTCTGACGGCTCCGTGTGGTTTGGATGGACTTGGGTCGCTGCTCATTACTTTGACGAGCCCGCGACTGCTTTAAAAGGCTTTAAAAAGCCTTTAAGAAACCTTTATGCACCTTTATTACACGTAGGAGGAAGCGGTTGGCCTCTGTGTGGAATGGTGAAAAGGAAAAAAGTTTGCATTCTGTTAAAGTTTTACAGAAAGCATATGTTGTGAAAAGTTGGTTTCAGAGAAAATATCACTTTAATGCATTTCCAAAATACATGATCAGGTAGATGAAACCTCTTGACATTATAACTGTACTTTTAAGTTGCTTCATGTAGCTTGGATCAGTGTTTTCAGGTGTCAGTCATTGTGTTAAGTCAAATCAGTGTCGTGGAGGTGACACAAAATCACAAAGGTGAAAGTTTGAGAATTACTGCACTAAGCTATGGAATGGATGTAAAAGGCCTCGTTAGCTCTGTGTCATTGCATCCAAGGGAAGAAAAGATATCAAGACATGGCTGTGTGTGATGACTTAAGAAAACCGCTCCCACAGCTGCTCTTTTGGAAACCCCTGGTTGTGGTTGCTGGCACTTGTGGGCCTCCACGTGGGACTGGAGTCCTCTCCTGTGCATAGGGAGGTAGGAGAGGCAGGAGAGGTGGGTGAGAGAGACAGACACAAAGGAGATTAACGTTTTTACTGGGTGGTGTAGTTAAAGCTGGGATTGGATGCAGTAACAATCTGGGTTTCACCTTTCGATTCCTTACCTGGCTTGATTGTAGCTCCCCTGGCAACGCTTTACATCTGACAATTTTCCAAGCAGTGTAAAAGATCTCTGTCTTCTTCCCAGTTCCAGCTGAGAGCAAAAGTCAGATTCCCATCTCCTTAAATAGCTGTAATGCTGAGTTGATTGACTTTAGCTGAGAATCTTGCAAGACTTCACTTCTCACCCAGTTACTGCAAGTCCTCCAAGATGCTGCACAGTGGCCTTAAATCAAAGGCTTGTTAATGCCTTCTAAATCTCCTGAGGTTTAGAAATAATTTCTTGCAAGCAAAGCCTTTAGTAAGGGTTGGATTTTTGTGCACATCAGTGTCTATTCAGTTGTTAGTAATTTTCTCTGTGCTTTTTCACCAGTTACTTTCTAGTTTATGAGTGCTGTTTGAGTCAGAAGTTTAAAGGTGTGTCTTAATAGTGTGGTGACATTTTTGTGCACTTTAGAACAGGATGAAGATCTCAGGATAAACTTTCTTGCTCATGACACATATCTTTGTGAACATGTAATTATGGGTAGGATTGTGTGGGTTTTTTTTTTTTTTTTAGTTAGTAAGGTTGGAAAATATTTTGAGCCAGCTTAAAAGCTACAAGGAATTGTTAGCTCATGAATTAAACTAAAATTGTCACTTCAGCTGTACACCCACTGTTGATGTAAGAGAGCTGGAGCTGCTCTGACCCACTGTCTGGTTATGAATCTGTGTCTCTGGCCCTGGAATTTGAGCAGGAAAAGGAAAGGGTGCCCAAAGAAGAAGTCAGCTTGTCATCATGAGTTGTGAATATGAATGAGCAGTAGATGTACACTGTCCCACAAAACCTGAGCTTAGCCTTCTGACTAAGCAGATTGATTTACTGCATTTTTTTTATTGGTGTTGTTCTTGGTTTTTGTTGTTGTTGTTTGTTTTTTTGGTTTTTTTTTCTTGTTTGGTTTGGTTGGTTTTTTGTTTTGGTTTCAGTTTTTTTGTGGTTTTTTTTTTTTTTGTTTGGTTTGGGGTTTTTTGGGTTCGTTTTTTGTTGTTGTTTGTTTGAGTTTTTTGGGTTCGTTTTTTGTTTCATTTCTTTTTGTATATTTCATTTTTTTTAGTGGAGGATTTCAAAGCTTGAAAATTCAGAAAAAGAGTTGTTGAAGGGCATTATTGAAATGGGGTCCTTCATCATACCTTATGCATCAGCTGTTCAGGGAACCAGCATGGTTTCCCCAGGTATACTGTGAAGCTGTGCTTTCCCAGGTTACCTCCTCAGGACAGTAGACTTTCTTTCCTGCAAGGCAGTACTTTCACAGGCTCTTTTATTATCTGAGGCCAAGGAGTGAGTATCAGGGCTCTGTGTGTACACAGTGCATTAGTCAACTTACTGGGAAAAAAACAAAACAAAACAAAACTGCTCTGGTCTGACTATATATGCTTTGTTTCCTGAGTTGGAATAAACATATTTGTCCTCTGAGTCAGTCTCTTTATTATAGATGCTGTTTGACGTTGCCTTCTGGAGGGAAGATGGCATGCTTTTAGTGTCTCTCTGACTTGAGTTTAGGGATAGCAAAGCTGTGGTCCTCATCCTGTTCTGCATCCTCTCTGGGCACTGAAGCTGCCTTGGGATCCCTCAGGGAGTTTTTCTGCCTGAGGCTGAGGGAATCCTGCCAGTCCCCTTCCATATGTCCCTCCTAGTTCTGGGTCTGGATGCTCTTTTGGTGCCATTGTCCTGTCTGCTGTGGGTTTCTTTGGTGTGAAGATGAGGAGGTGGACTTAGGGAGGAAGGGTAACACAGATTCAGCCCTGATAAAGGCCTGGTGTGCTTAGTAAGAAGCAAGTATTTAGTTCCTACATTCCCTAACCTGGTTTAGTAAAATGAAAAAAAAAAAAAAAAAACCAAACCCAAAAAAAAAAAAAAAGAAAAAAACCAAAACAAAAACAAACAAACAAACAAACAGACAAAAAAACCACAAAAAAAAACCCACACAAAAAACCAAAAAAAACCCAAAAAAACCCCCAAAACATCTAGAGACGCATGTGTACGCACTTCAGTTGGTGTTGCTGCTTTTAAGGCTATGTCTGAATTTGAAGAAGAAAACAAATGAAAGCAAGAGAAGTCTTTAATAGGTGGATAGGTGGATTCAGGATAATACTTGATTTTTTGAGCATTTTTATGCTGAGGGTATCCATGGAAAAATAGAGCCTGATCAACAGTGTTCTCCTTTAACTCCTGAGCCTTATGGCAGTGCTGTCTCTGAAATTCCTGTTCTGTCAGCAACAGGAGACTCACTGGCACTGCTCTTACTGATAACGTGTGCGATGTGCCTTTATTGTAGCAGTAAAAAGCACAGACAGCTGGGTAAATTGTGTCTCACTGGAAGTGCTATTATGGAGCAGTGAATCAATCTCTTACCTGAATAGACAACCAAAGGGGTCTTGTTTTTCCTCTAAAGAGGCACATTTGGAATATGACTATAGCAATTCCAAATTTAAAACTCATTGAGTGTCTTAGTCATAACCAAATTCATTTTAAAAACTTGAATTATTAGAGGTTGTCCAAAACAATTATTGAAATTTTTGTTGTTATAGTATTTTTTTCAGCCTGCATTTTCTCCTGCTGTTGTGCTGGAACTGATTTCTGTTGAAGATAGTGCAGTGATACATGGATCATTACTTTCTGCCTATAGCCATGTAAAGAAAAATCTGCAGGAACTCATTACTTGGTGGATTAGCAGGCTTTGCCTCCTGCTGCTCAGTCCCAAAAACAGAAGGGAATAAATGGGTCTTGAATCATCTCCTGTCTTTACTTAACGAAACAGACCAGACGTGAATTCTCCCTCCCAGATGTCTCAGTTGCTGTGGGAAGTTAGACTAGCTGAGATACTAGAGAGTACCTGTATTATGTTGCCTTTTATATTATAATATATTTTATATAAACTTCTTGCTTTTTGGTCTTACTACTTTTGAAAAAGAGATTTTTTGAGGGACCATGTTCACTATTTTTCAGAGAGGCAGACAGTTACAACATGCTAAATACCAGTGTGTGTGCTGAGCAAAATGTGCCTTTCTTTGCTGCACATGGGAACCTACTGGGATTCTACATCAGGTTAAGTGAAAGGAAGAGGAGATAAAAGATGCAGGAGATTCAGGGATCCTGGAAGAACAGTATTTCCTAATATGCACCTGTGCCTGAACTATTGGAGCATTTTTTTTTTTTTTTCTGTATCAGCAGTAGAATTGCAGCAATCATGACAACAGATTTATTTCAGGTGAAGAGGGCTGGGCATAACAAACATTTCAGTGTGTCTGAGGGGAGTTCAGATGTTGGAGGGTTGCACAGATCATGTTGGTGTCTCTGAGAGCTGCTCAGTTGCTGCTGAAGCCTGTGGCTCTGACATTTCCAAAACAAGCACTGGAGAGTGCTGTGCTGGTGAGGGAGGAGTGATAAGATGAATATCTTCCAGAACTTTTCACGAGATCAGTCATGTAACTGCCCTAAGAGTCATGACCTTATGACTGATTTCTCTTGAAGTTATCCAGCAGGCCATTTATAAATCCTGTTCATTAGTGAGAAGAAAAACTGTCATATTACTGGTAGCTGAAGGGAATCATCCTTGTACTAGGAAGTTTGAGAATTTCTTTGTGTGCAAGGTAAGACTTAAGGTCTAAGTAACTACACATCTATTTTCTCTGTTCACAGCATGGTGACAAGAAGGCAAGTGAAGCTTCTTCCAAGGCAGGAGAGAAAAAAACAGAAGTGGAAGAGGTAAATCCAAGTGTTTGAATATATTAACAAGAAAAGTTGGTAATGAATTTCCTCTATACTGATTTTTGCCTTTTGATAGCAAAGTGGTAGTTTTTGGATGATAAACTGATGACTCCAGACAGTCATTATTCATCCTGGGAACATTTAGTTTTGTCTTGTGCTGCTGAGCAGCCTACTGGAAATGATTTTTTAGTTCTGTGCGTACTTTTCTCTAACACTTCACACTGGTGTCCATGGAAGTTACCTCAGTGAAGTGTCTGCTGTGCAGTGCCGGTACAGTGTGGGGCACATCTGGTGGCCCTGGTTTTTGAGTTGCACAGAAGTACAGGTGAAGGGAGTTCACCCTGATGCTTTCCACCTGGTGGTTCATCCACAGCAGAAGCTGTGTGGGAAATAACTTTGCCTAAGCCTGTTTGACTGCACTGCAATCGGGGTCAGTGAATGCTTTTGTTACAGTCCTCTGAAGTAGATGATTCAAGCAATTGCTTTTCTTTCCTGTCCAGAAAGACAAGGAAAAGTTCTCTAGCCTTAGAATATGTTCCACCTTTCCTCTCCAGACAGCTTGTTTTTTTCTATGAATATCACTGTGCATTTATACATTCTTGGTTTAATGCCATATTCTTAGACTGGACATTGTTCTTCATATTAGAAAAGTGTTGACATTTTTTTGTGGTAAGGGTGGGAGTTGAGGCTTGTAGTTCAGAGTTCTAGGGCTAATGTTTCTGACCTCTTATTGGGAAGATCCAGCAAAACAAAGACTCTCACTAAAATTTATTGTCCGGATACTTCTGCTTTTTGAGTCCTTAGAATACTGCATGTTAGAATACTGTATGTTTCCTCTTGTGAATTTCTTCATATGTTTTATTTGCTCCATCCACTCTGCTGTGCTTAAAAGTGGAAATAGATCAAAAACCTCTTCCAGAGACGTGTTGAGGGACATTGACCCCACTGTGACTCATACCTACCTCCAAAATACTCTGATTTGTTAAGCGGTTGAGGAAGCAACTCAAAAATCTTTCAACAACTTTTCCAAGCATCTGCAAAGTTACATTTTTGTTTAAAAGTCAGAGATAATTCCTATAGTCTTTGTTTTTTGAGGCAGAGATTTCTAATATATCTGCAGAGAGCTTTGGGCAATGTTGTCTAGAATATTGAGTTTGTTCACCTGCCTGCTAGAAAAGGTTTGACATTAGAAAAATTACAAGAAAATATTGAGGTTTTTCAAGAGTTTGTATCCGTACTGAAAGGAAAACAGTAAGATCAGTATGGTTGTTGTTTAATCAGAAATAACACCAAACAACTCTTGTCCCTCAGATTCTTTGGATATATAGTCCTGAGGGAGTGAGAGAAGGAGGGCAGAGTTTTGAAAAGTAAACTTAGGAAGGGCCCGATGCTGGTTTGAGTGGGAGATGCCAGTTAGCCACAGCATCAAGATTAACTCCCCATGAATAGTGTTAGGGTGTAGAAGAGGCTTCTTAACCCTTTCTTCTTGGAGACTTAAAAGCAGACTGAAGAAAACACAGCAGGTTTGCTATAGATAGAAACCTGTTCGGTAAGAAGGGATGGAGCTGTGATACCATGGTGGACAGGGTCATGTTGTCCTTGGAAAGATTGTTCTCCATCACTTCATTGCCTTAAGATACCAGCCAAGGAAAGACACTGTCATATTTGTTTGCATAATTTCAGCAGTGCTGCTCAAGCTGTGAGTCTAGACAGGATGGGGGATCTGCTTGCACAGACAGGGTCAGCTTTGGGTTGAGATTGATACAATCTGTCAGTCCAGTGATGAGCAGCTGAGTGTGTATCTGTGCATGGAGCCTTGTGGAAACAGGGAAAAGATGTACTGGAAGTTCCAGATGTGTTAGAATATGTAATCGAAAAAAAAAAAAAATAAAAGCAGTTAATCAGTGTAGATGTCAATAAAAGTGTATGTGCTATTAGGCATTGCTCCAGGGCTCAAGTCATAGGGATCTGTCTTAAAATCTTGATGTCTTGGTTGTTAGAACCTTACATTTATTGAGTTCACCTTCTAGGGATAATCAGACACTTCTGAAAATCTTGGGAAAAAAAAAAAAAAAAAACACCTGAGAATCTCATTTCAGCTTTACTTGTGGGTGTGTGTATTAGTGAAAGTGGAAAATGGAAAAATAGAAACTTCCACAGACACTGCAGAATTTGATGTGCAGCCTTAGAAGAAACATAGATTGATGTAAAAATAAAGTACACGGACATTAAGCAGAAAAACTATAAAATTATGTTTCTATAGTTGTAAGTAAGAGTATGCCTTAAGTAAGTAAGAAACTGTATTGATAAGATGGTGAAGGGTTTATAGTGTAATAATGTAGTGTATAGAGTAAGCTAAGAGTTCAGAAGTTATAATAGAAAGATACGTGTGTAGTTGTGATAGTAGCCCATTGAATAAAAGTATACTCCTTGCAGCAGAAGTAAGTAAAAGTGATAGGTTAAAAATGCAAAATAAACTTTGTAGCAACTGCCCATAGGGTTAAAAAGTTATAAATTGTCTTGTAACAAAGTAGTTATGACTACTTTGAGCTATGGCCGACTGTTTGCTTTTTAAAATCTCACAGCCTTTGTGACTGATGTTTATCTGAGCAATAAATTGTTTTTAGCCCGACTGTAGTCCCATCCCTTCCATTTAAAGCACCAATAATAATAGGTGGGTGTTAACAGAAAAGAAAAGGTGGTTGTTGGAATTGCTGGTTGCTCATGCACATGAAGCTGTGGCGTATTGTTGCAGCTGGGATGCAGCTACCATCCAGCAGAAGTGAGTGGTGTGCTGCAGGTTCCCTGGGTCTGTCCCTCTGTTCTCTCACTGTGATATGACATTGTGGGCCTGAGCCAATGTGTTTGCAGCATGCCATTGCAAAGAGTGTGGAATAGTAAATTTCCTTTCTTCCCCTTGCTTCCTGGTGTTCCAAGGCTTTTAGCAGTTTGTCAGTATGTGAGGGACAACTTGGTTTTGTTTTAGTCCCATCTGGGCATTGTCTTTAGCTTACGTATGTGTGTGCCTTTCTACCAATTTCAGATCACTTCCATTTTTGAGACCATTGGGGTAAGAGTGCTATAGAAGCTCTTGGATGCTAAAATATAAATGCTTTCAAGGGCAGATGGCACAAAATCACTGAAGAAAAACCCAGGGTGATTTATAAAATACACTGAACTTAAGAAATTCCTGGCCCACAAACTGAGTCTGGATGAGTATTTAGAAGAAGTATCAACATAGACCTGAACTATTTCTACATAACTGGTTTTGTTTTCTTTCCTATATGCTGCTGACCACTGCTGGAGACAGGGAAATGATAAAAGTGAAGCTTATCCAAAATCAGGAAGGCAGGTCTTGCACTGTGATGAGGCACATGGTCCTGCTGTCCTAATCTTGCACGCCATGTCCAGTCAGTGCTGCCTGTCAGAGGGCTGCCCTTGGGGCACAGTGTGTTCTGCTACACAGCCACATGAAATTCACAAGAATAATGCGGAACAAGTGCTCACGTTGTGTGTGGCTGTGCTCTGAAACCCCCCTGCTCTGAGTAGATCCATGTTAATGTGGAGAGAGGCCTGTTCTCTTTTTACTGTCTCAGAGGGAAATACTGAGGAGAGATTCTGTACCTGTGTAAAAGCCCAGCCTGTGCATGGCTGCTGTCTGGATGTGAAAATGTGATATTAAAAAGGAAGATAAAGTCATATATTGTGGGAATTGCAAGCCCCACCTTAGAGTGAGGCCGTATTTCACCAGGTATAGTGTGAAACAGGACCCTCTCTAATGTGTCCTGGCATTTTGAGTTGTTCTTTACAGGAATGTAGGCAGAACCTGCTTGTTCAGCTCATTGTACTTATCAGGAAATATATTCTTTACTTCAAAAGGATGACAGTGATGATTGGTGCTAAAGCATCGCTATCCTTTTAGAATTGATTCTTTGCTCTGAAATCAGTGTGACTGTGATACTTTTTAATCCTGAGGCTTGTCACTTAGGATTCCTTATCCAGAAAAAGTATTAATGCTGAGTAAAGGCATTATGACTGTTGAAAATCTCATTGGGGTGCCCACTGCTGGTCTGAGTTGTGGGAGTGCATGGGTAGTTTTTACCTAGGGTGTTTGTGAGGTTTGTTTTTACTTTGGTACCAAAATATTAATTTATATCTGCATTGTTTGCTTGTTTTCCTTCTCCTTTGTGCCTCACAGCACCTTGGCACTGGTGGAGAGGATTGTGGCCTCTTCATCTTCAGTAGAGGAGTGGGAAGGTTCTGAGAAACACAGCAGCAGCTTCTTTAGCTCTCTCCCTTTTCTGTTTTGGTGCTTCTTTTGGCTAAAATGCCAAGGGTAGTTGAAAAATACTATTATTTCTGTTAAATTCTGGCACTTGCTGAGAGCTGTTGTCATGTAAGTCTCTGCCTTCAGAAGGAAGATAGAGTGGTTGCTGCTCGAGCTGTTCTTGAATGAAAGATTGATGGAGGAGGCTGAAATGCTGCTGATGGTTGTCAAAAATATTTGCAGATCAGAGACTGCACATCCTTGCCTCTTGTGGTTTTTTGTCCTCAGGACATGTATACTGTAAGCATTCTTACTGCAATCTTACAATGAACACTTGAATATTGTAGTCCAGAATGAACACTAAGTCCACATTTCTGGACACCAGTCTTGATACATCTTCCTTTGCAAATTCATTTAGCAGAAGAATGTATATTTCATCTCCCCCTTATTAAACCTGCAGAATTAATATTCCACTCTGAAACAGTGTTCTGTCTTTTTGAAGCCACTGCTAACAATGAAGAGTAAATTATCAGTACCTGTGTGCCACAGCTTTTATTACTTCACACACAATTCTTTACAGGCCCATAATTCTTTTAATTCATTTAATAAAGAAGTTATGCATTGATAATTCATTGTCTCTGTTAATATCAGGTTGGAAAGCAAGATGTGAATACAGCTTCAAGGTAATTCTTCAGTTGTTTGTGTCTGAGAAAGTCACAGAAGAAAATTACTCTTCCAGTCCTTGGAGGGAGAGAAGATGAGAACAGCTCTGATGTATTTGTCAATGAAGGGCATCTGAGCTGGTTTGCATGGAGGGAACATCTTGGGAAACACCTTAACATCCTTATCATAATAAGGGTGAAAGAAGGATAAACCTGAATTGAATGATAAACATTGAATGATGTGGCCAGAGCTTCTGCTTTTACAAATGTATTAAGGGATGCATAGATAAGCCAAAGAAGTTGCTGTTGAAAGATGACTCTGGGAACTAAAATATGTGTTACTCCATGTGCTGTGGTCAGTATTCACTGAGTGATACTCTTTTGATACGATGGCTTCAACTTCCACATGGCTTATCTCCAGGTAGTATTTCTCTGTTGTAGAGAACAATTTATTTGTTAATTTTTCTTCTCTATCTTTTATTGCTGTTTGGTTTACCACCAAATAATTATTGGCATTAACACTTTATTCTGTTTAGTTGGTTAACACAAGTTCATACTCTGAACAAGGATTTATTTCACTTGGTTAGCTGGTTCTGTTTTTGGAGGGGAGGGTTTCCTTATTTGGTTGTTTTTGTCATTTTTTAGGGGGACTTCTTTTTTTCTTTTTTTGGGGGGGGTGGAGTTGGGAGGTGGGATTTTTTATTTCTGGTTTTTGGTCTGGTTTTTGGTTTGGGTTTTTTGGGTTTGTGGGCTCTTTTTGGTTTTTATTTGGGGGGTTGTTTGGTGGTTTTGGTTTGGTGGTTTTTTGTTTGTTTTGTTTTTTTGGTTTTTCTTTAATTGTTAGTTTGGTTTGGTTTGGTTTGTTTTTTTGAGACTTTTTTGGTAGCTCAGACTTGCTGGGAGGTGGGGAAAGCTATCCTTGTGCCTGAAATTTTGAGTATGCTGGTAAGTGTCATAAAGACTCCCTTCTCTAAAACAGTACTCTATGGATTTGTGGAATTCTGTGATTCTATTATATTTTCAGAGCATCACAGTTCTGTTAGACATAGTCTTTGGTACCAAAGGTAAATCTTGAACACCATAGACCCTGAGCCAAAGGCTGAGCATGAGATGGCAGTTGAGATCTGTGGTGATGAAGGTGTGCCCACAATTCTGATTGCTCTTCAGTTTTGCTGCTTTTTTTTTTTTTTTTTTTTTTTTTAATGATTCTTTTATGGTGACTTCTTTTTTATTATTATTTTTTCTCTTTGAAAAGGGGAGGCTAGCACTTCAGACTTTGAGCTACTTGGACAACTTAATTAAAATTGGAAAAGATTTGTGGGTAATGTGCATTACAGAGTCTTCAGTGCACTACATCAGAGACAAGGCCCGAGGTGTTCTGCATCTCAATATTGATTTACAAAATTGTAAATGCATCACACCTCCATCACCTGCCTCCAGGATCATTACCACCTCAGCTGGAACACTGCTTCCTTCCTTAGGGAGTTAAAAATGTTCATTGTAACCAGATTTGCAGAGTATGTGCAAGGAGACTGTCTGCTCCCTTAGGATTGTGTGGTCAGAGGAGAAAATACCAAGACAAACCTGACTGACACATGATGGAGGGGGGCTGTGGTGAGGCTCCTGTGTGTCTCTGGGGTGTGTTTGGGGTGTCTCTGGGCTTTGCTGCTGCTTTTTCCTTTAACCACATCCCTCAGTCTAGGCAGAGACCTCAGGTTCTGGGCAGGTCTGTAATGGGCAGCAGCACTGGACTTCAGTGGCTGTTCAGGAAAGTCCTGCGCTGTACACTCCTAACATCCTTTTAACAGGCAAAAAAACACTGTTAGCCTTGGGTTTTGCAGCATCCCGTGGCCTATTACTGGGATGTCATTTTTTTTTCCCCATGGTGATCCTGGATGTAAGATGCCTCTTAGTTTCAGATTTGTGCCATATTTTGGTCATATTAATCTTGTGTACATGGCCCTCTGCCTCATCTCTGGAGGTGACTGTTGAATGTGCATCTTTGCTCTAGCTTTTTGTTTTCAAACAAAACCAGAAAGAGGAGAATTACCTGAATGGCAGAGGTCTCTGGATCTCCCACATTGTTACAATTCTGGTGTGCCATCCATTGAAAACTGGAACTTCTGAGTTTGCTGGTTGAATCTCTGGTCCTTCTGCAGCCTGCCCTGCTTGTTGAAATGTGAAATCTTTTATTGCATTGTGAATCTTGCACTTCTTAGAAAAAGCATGATTTTGCCCTTAACTTTGTATCTTTACTTCTTTGCCCTAGGATGTTACCTTCTGGTTGGCCACTCACATCCTGCCTAAACAGCAATAGCTTGCCCCTCTTGTTGTCGTGATACTTTTTATATAGATACTGTTGCTTTAACTGTTAGCTTAAAATGGAGTCGCTGTGCCACAGGAAATAGAGCAGATTTATGTATCCTCCATAAAACACTGCAGGAGAACTCGGGCTGTACTGGGTGTGCACATTTCTGGGCTCTGAAATGTGCCTGTGTGAATTAAAGTTACGTAGAAGAGTTCATTTTTTGATGACTTGCCTTGCAAAAATGTTTTAGGCGAAATTTTTAAGTGTGCTTTTTCTTTTTTTTAATACTTTGGGTTTGGTTGGGGTTTTTTGTTTGCTTGCTTCACAGTTTTACTTGGCTTTTCTTTTCCTACATTGACATTTCTGATCTTTATTATGTCTTTTTATTTTCTAGAAGAAACAAGCAAGTGCTAATGTCAGCCAGCCACTCAAAACAGAGACAAGTGGAGCAGCTGCTTCTGCTCTGGTAATGTGTGTTTAAGAATATGATTTTTTTTTTTTTTTACATGTGGAGAGAATGTGGTGTGACTCCATGCCCTGCATTGGGATTGAAAATTATTTGTTTGTCAACATTCAGCATCACAGGGGTGCTCTTCATGACTTGCTACAAATTGTAACCTGTTGAAAGGAAGGGGGAGCACAAGTCAGCAAAACCCCAGTGTTGACATTGTGAGGAAATAAATGGGAACCTTCTCCCTTTTCACATGTTCTTTGTTAATCTCACAGTTATTTTAAAGAATCCTGGCCCTGTTGATGTCAGTGGGCACCTTCATTTGACTTTTGGGGGGCTGTGTTTCTTTTTTCACCCTGAAGTGTTGGTATTTTTTGGGTTCTGTTTACTTGGTGGAACTTGGTGAGTTGGAAGAACTGACAGCTTGTTTTTTCTTTCATTGCCCCCAGAGCAGTTCAGCTGATAATTCAAGAAGCATTTTAAAGCTGAATTGCAAAGGAGTGCAGGTGATATTCTTTCAGGGGAAGCAGTGTGCTCAGGTCTTGCAGGGTATTGAAAGAGGGTGTTGAAAATGCTCTTGCTGATGCTGCACCTGGTAGCCATTGTTAGATGCATAATTGTCACAGGTGAGTAAAATGCAGACCACTTAGAAGAGAAGCAGCAGTATGCTTTCCTGAGATAAAGATATATTTTGATGGAATTTAGTGAAGTCTGACAGCAAAGTTTAGTCCAGGGAGAACTCACACTGGGCCCATTTTGATGGCAATATCAAGAGTGAGGCAGCTGGGTGCTGGTCAGCAGTGGAGACAAGATCAGTGTCTTTGTTTAGTTCTGGTACCGTGTCCTGTACTTGAAATTATGGGTTTCAGAAACACCTTTTGACATATTTCTCAACCCACCTTGACTCCCATGTGTGATCCAGGGGCTTTTCAGCTCCTCAGCTCACCCAAGATGTGCAGCTGGCTGAGAGGGGTCCACAGTCCACCACACCGTTCCATGTCTGGAGGGAGCCTATTATTGGAAGGATCCTAACAGCAAGAAGTGTTTCTGCTTTTGAATGGTATTTTTTACTTTTTTAGTCAGTGCTTTTGTAAAATAATACACTTAAATATCTGCATGCTTCCTAAGTAATTTATTTTTGCTTTTTACTCAGTGAGGGAGGACGCAAAGATATAAATCTTGCTGTCCCTTTCTTTCAATGTTTCTATCTATTACTAAAAACAGCCCAGCATTTTTAATTTTTTTTTTTTTTTGCCTTTCTTACTATTCCTTGCACTTTGCCAAGGTTTACTCCTCCTACTCAACCTCGATGTCACCAGCTGCATAGTCCCAGGGATGCTTACATCTAATTTGCTGGCTAACACAGCTCTGAGTATTTTTTTTTTTCAGTATATGTTCTTTCTATGATAAGTAGAAAGAACTTCTATGTGTGGAAGGCACAATTCATACATGCTATTAAGCCTAAGAACTGGAAGGTAGTATGATAAAAATAATGCAATGGAATTGCCAGGAATTGCTGTATATTAGGTTATGGCAACTTAGAATGTGTATTTTAGCAGTACTCTCCAGTTTCTGTGACATTCCAGCATACTTACTCTAAAGATTATGTACTACAAAAATAGTCACCTCATACTATCTAATACTGACTTTTAATCAAGAGCTAATTCAAGTTCAGCCTTTCAAGTTCCCACTCAGCCATTTCCACCTTTTTTCACTTAGGCTAAATCTTGTGCTAATTGTAACTTTTACTCTCAACAATCCCCTGTGATCCCATAGTGTTACTTAAAATAAGGAAAACTCAGACATTTGTTGTAGTTTGTGCCACCCATACCTTTTTTCAAGCCATTTGTCTGGCTGTTTTCTTTTTTGCCTTTATTTTTGTCTCTAAAAATATCTATTGAAAACAATAATTTTGCGGGTTCATTTTTTTTTTTTTAACCAGGAATTTTTCAGGAAGGGAAGTATTTCTTAAAAAGTAAAGGCAGCAATTTCTGCTTTCCTGCAAAACCAGATCAAATCTTTTAGTGCAATCAGAAATACTCCACAGGATTTTGGACAGTTTGGGACTGCTGTTTATTCTATTATTCATTTCCCCCAATGTAGCTTTAATAATTCTGTTGGTCAGTAGTACTTACTTGTCATTACTTATCCCAGATAAATTTCTAAATCTTTACCAGAGGCAAGGCAGGGGGGATAGTTAAGTTGTTCCAGCTCCTGCAACTTTATTTTTTTACCTGTTCCTACCTTATGGTGAAATAAATTAAACGGAAGAGTCAAGAGGAGGTTTGCTGCCTCCACATCAGACCTGGGTAATTTTTCCTTCATCTAGTAAGTAATAATAACTGATGGCTTGTTTCTTCTGGGGTTTCTGGCTTTCAGATGCAGGAGCTTGTGTGTGCTAAAGGATTGTCGCTGTGTCATGCCTGAGCATGTGGGCAGTCTGCTTGTCCAAGGGAGAGTATTCAGCTGCCTCGCTTTGTTTTCATACACTGTCCCTCAGAAATGCAGTTGTCTGTGGCTTCATTTTACCCGTGTGTTACTCTCTGTTGTGTCACTCCGGAGTTCCTGGAATTGCAGCCAGTGTTTACTCACTGCCTCTGCTCCCTGTGCTCTGACAGGGGTGTTAATTGTCTGCCTAAGTGTCCCTGTGGTGCAAGAAGTGCTGCCTCTCCTGCCTCCTCCTCTGCACTAAGTCCACTCAGGAAGCTCAGTCAGCAACCTGGACATGCCCAATTTTTGTGTGACTCAAATCCAGATGGATAATTTAGAGAGGCTTCACTGAAGCAGGTGTTCTGAAGCCTTTGTTTCTTTGACAAACCTTTCTTTCCTCTCTGATGGGGGAGTCCTCTTCGACTGCTGGTTTGTCCCGGGGGGTTTTCAGTGAGCACCTAGCTAGGCAGGTAAATGGAGTGAAAAGGGAGGTTCAGGTAAAGCTGTCATCATCAGGAATGTTTACTGGGTTAGCTAAGAGCAGCCTCTTCCATGCACACACTGACTGCCAAGGTGCACAAACCAGGTCATGACTGCCAGGATTAGCAGGCAGCAGTGGGGAGGAAAAACTGAACTAACCTCCTCCCTCTCCTGCCAGTGCTGCTGCGTTTCCTTTTACAGCCTTTAATGAAGATTTTGCCAGTTCCACAGCCATCAGGAAAGCCAACTTCCACCTCAGTGTTCAATCGTGTCTATTAATAGAAGGGACTAATACTTGAACACAGCTGGATCCAGCCACCCTTCCTGGATCTTTGTGTTCTTATATGGTATTTCTGTTGATAACAAATGGAGTTTTGCTGCTTTTTATGTAGCAGATTTTTTGCATTGCTCTTAATAAGTAATTATATTCTTTTTTTGGCTGCCTCCTATAGCTTAGAGAAGTGAGAATCTGTATTGCTTTTATGGCCTATTGAAGCAGTGGTGGAAATGTAGTTGGTTTTTAAAAATGATTATTGTTATTATTAATAATAATTATTATTAATAATAATTATTATTAATATTATTATTCTGGTTTTCAGAGGAAGCTTCTTGACCTTAATGATTAAAGAAATTTAAGGTTAATTATTTTTCACTGGCACCCAAATTAACATTGTTCTAAAGAGAATTCTCTCTGCTTTCTCATGCAACAAACAAGAAAACATGGAAAAATAGCAGCAGTTGATAAGTATCTTTGAGTGAAATCCCTACTATTTTTGCAGCAGGCAAATTTATCTAGTTTATCATCAAAAGTGACACCTACTGTCAGTGGTTTTTTTCTGCTACACACCTTATTCACTGTCACTAAATTTTTATTTTGTGAGCTTTGCAGAGGCAAAGGAAGGAATTGTGAAGGAAGGAATTTTTCAATAGAAGGCATCTGAAGTCACAGGATTGTTTGGGAATGTCCACAGAAATGCATAAATTTATTCTTACATTTCCAGTCATATTGTGAAGGTTGGAAAGCCTACCTCCAAAATTTGAGATTATTCAGAAAAATAACAATTCAGGTTATCTGAGGACTTAATTTCAATGTTCTTTGTGGGAGGGATGTGTGTCATGACACAGATTCACAATTTTTAGGTGTTCTGCAGCAGGACTGTGGCAAATCCTGTGGCAAACTTCCTCAAAGTTGCCCTCAGAGCTGTTGGCAGCATGTGAAAATCAGGAAGGCTGTGCCTGTGTGAAGAACAGTGCTGGCTTTCTCGGTGGCAGGGGCACACTAAAAATAGACCTAAACATTAAAATTTGGAAGCTGCTGGAGTACAAAAGATGCCTCGTGCATGGAAGAGTTGGCTTTGTGTGAAGATACAGGATTTGCAACTTGTAGAGCTGTGCAGTGGTCAAAATAGCACAACCCTTTCACAAGAAAAATTCTATACTTCACTCAGAAATGGGATATTTTCTTTGTCAGTCTGCAGTTGTTTATCCCTTTCTAATTCTCTTCCAGGGCTGACTTATTTCTTATTATTATTCATTCAAGATAAAGGCAATACAGAGGCTATTATGAAAAAGTGGCTGAAGGTTTTGTTAATGGCGCAGGGCTTTTTCTTGGAAAAAAACCCAATCTCTCCCATAATACCACAGGTATTGAAAATTTGATTATATGGCAAAAAGAAATTCAAGAGCAGATCACTACTGGTATTTCAAGAAGCACCTGTTAATTTCTAAACTAATACAGATTATTGGGGTTTGTTATGCTTAAAAATAGCCCTAGTCAGTCAAGTTCAGGCCTTAAGTGGCCTAAAACATCTCAATTACTTTCAATTAGTAACATCCATGTACTCGGAGTGTCTGGGTAATCAGTCCAAATTTAGAGACCGTGAACTCATAATAGGGCTGAGGGGAAATGTGCAGGCTCCTTCCCTCGGCACCAGCGCTGAGAAATCAAAAGGTGGGAGGCAAATATTGCTTTTTGGATGCTGAATTTAGTTTCATCCCTCGCTTTTGCTGTGTGGCTCTCAGTGACAGGTCAGTGACAGCTGGGACCCTGGTCTGGCCAGCTCCAGAGGCGACCCCAGAAGGAGCAGCAGGAGGGGTTTGCTCACTGTGGCTCAGTGTGGGAGCCCGAACCTGCAGGTCTGGGTGCCCTCCCCATGCTGCTGGGTGGGGATTATGTGGCTCAGCACTCCGGCTTGCCAAGGGCTTGGCTTGGCCAGCAGCTCCCGGAAGCCACAGCCACAGCCTCAGTGCCAGGGCGAGGAGCAGCCGTGTCCCTGCAGCAGACAGGAGCCACACGTCCCCCGAGTGAGTTAGCTGTTCCTGCTTTGCTCTCCTGCTGCCTCTGCGTGAGGCTTGTTTCTGCTCATGCTGTAGTTTATTTTCTTTTTTTGTTTGTTTTCTCCCCTTTCTCCCCCTCTTCTGGGAATTTTGTGGGCTGCAATAACACAGGCTGCCAGCTCCAGGGCTTTCTGGCGTGCCTCCCCTGTCAGCAGGCTTGAGGCATTCCAGAGCAGCGTGTGGTTAATAAGCTTTTGAATTTATTTATTTGAACATACTGGAAACAGCCTTTTCAGACACCACGTGACACAGCAGTTTGGAGAAGAGAGGGGCAAGGAAGAGCAAGCTTTAAAAGCGGTGTCTAAGTTGTTCTGTATTTATATTTTTGTTTTGGGGCGTGGTTGGTATTTTTTCCTTGCTCACAGCCCACGCTGTTCTGGCTTCCAAGATCTGTGTGATTTTTTTGGAATACTAATGCAGGGCCTGTATGCCTGTACAGAGTATTGCATAGTCAGGGTGTGGTGATCTGCAAGAGCAACTTCTTGTTTGAAATGTGCTCAGGTATCAGTAGTTTATTGCACTTAAAAATATATGTTTTAGATATGTTTTAGCATACCTAAAATATACTAAAACATCTGGGGAAAAAAATAATGGTTTTCAGTAAATTGTTTGTATTGTTTCTGCAGTAGTGAAAATTAGATAGGTAGGTATTACTTAAATAATGCCACTGTTTGATTATTGTTGGTAATATTCTCTCTCCTTTGGAGAAAGTTAAAGTAGTGCATGAAATAGCCCAGAATTTTTAAATGTTGTAGACACCTCTGCTGAGTACTTATTGATCTCTCTTCTTTTTTTTTTTTTTTTTTTTTTTTTTTTTTTTTTTTTTTTTTTATAACAGTGCTTTTTTGGTTTGGGGTTTTGGGTTTTTTTGGGTTTGGGGCTTTTTTTGTTTCCTTTGAGTGGTTATATACTTGGGGTATGTAGAGCTTGCAGAAAATTCTGTTTCTGATGTTGGAGTTGCAGAAATTAGTTCCATGACCAGTTTTTCCTCACAGCTCCAGTTGTAGAGCTTTGCACATTAGAGAGACACTCCCAGTTTGAATTCTGGGCAAGGCTGTGCTGCCCTGGTGGCCCTTGGAGGACTGGGAGTGGGGGTAGACAAGAAACCTCTCTCTCCAGAAAGCAAAGGAGCTGTTTTTTCACTGACTTCGTCTCCAGCCTCTCCACTGTCACCATTTCTGCCCTTTGTTTCCCTGAGAAGAGGATGCTGTGCTCATTAACACTCTGGGGCTTTTTCCAGAGTCTCTTCTGCCAAAGGGAGAACCTGGCAGGGAGACAGGGAGGGTGGTGGCCTTCAGCACTCTTTGGGAGGTCCTTAAGGCTCAGAAACTCTGCTGGTTTTATGGAAGAAGTCAGGTCTGTGCCTGCCTTTATGCCATGCTCAGCAAAAGTGCTGGAACCAACTAGAAAATCAACATTTTTGATCCCCAGGAGGGAAGACCCCTGTAAGGCAAGATAAAACCTCACCACAGTGGAGATTTTGTATTTTTTAACTGAACCATAATGCAGTTATTCCTCCAGAGCATGCTGAAGGCCCTTCTGAAGTGATTTTAAGTTGAAGCCAATACTGAAGCAGGAAGTGCCCCAATCTGCCTCTTTTATGTGGGAACAATAAAACAATGTTGAAATTTTCTAAAATTATCTAAGAACAAAGCCCAGCGACACACCACCACCACCCTGGTTATGCAGCATTGTCCTTGGATTATATTTTAACAGACAACTAGTAAGATTCCTTGATTTGGTGTTTTTTATTTATTCTCCCGTGTTCTCCATTCATTTTGGTAGCCATGTGTGCATGTCAGTCCATATACAGCTATTAATGAATAATTTTTTCTTTCCATTTCCTCTGCATTCTGGGAGCGAAAAACAGATTTCCTGTTCTGAGTGCTGCTCTCACATTGGTATTGCCTGGCTTGATTGCTGCAGTGGAAATAATTGAATTTATAACCTCTGAGACCTTTAGCCTCAAGATGAAGTTGTGTTTTATGTAGCTTTAGTGTCTTTTTCAACCCCCACACCCCACTCCTTTAGAGAACCCTGGTTCTGTTTGTGGCACCCTGGTTCTGTTTGTGGTACTCTGGTTCTCTTTGTGGCTCCCTGGTTCTGTTTGTGACTCCCTTTTTCATCCCCGCCCTGCAGAGCAGAGTGTGGTGTGACACTGCAGACCAGGTGACACAAATCCTAGCTGAGCTCAGCAGTGCCGCGTGGCATGTGCCTGGCACCTAATCTCCTATTTTCCTGGTGCTTATTTGTCAGCCTTCAGCTTGCTGCTGTAGACAGCTGTGGAATGTTCTGGTGTTTGAAACAGCATGCAGATAATGGAAACAGTTGGCTGGAGAAAGTTGCAGCTAAATGCTCACATGAGGCAAAACTGAAAAGAGGATTTTTGAGCTGTCCATAAAAACAGGAGAGCTCGTCTACAGTGACCGGCTCATACATTACTGTAATCCTCTCTTGTGCAGAGTGGGAACCTGAGAAGAGGCTTGACAGGACTAGGGTACTGCTTCTAATATCTGAATATGACTGAGTGGAAGTGAAATTTCAGTGCGTGCCAGCTTGTAGTTCATTGTCACAGAAGCAGGAAGTTTCCGGGAGGAGGTAATTGAAGAGCTTTAAGGAGAAATAAGAATGGGGAGTTTAAAGCTGATTGTTGATTAATTTAAAAGAAACAAGGATTGTGCAGCCTGAGATACTGAAGTGGTCTTTTTGCAGATACACAGAATGTGAAGGCAGCAGATGAAGTCTGTTACCCCGATTGGAATATACTGACTTTTTTTCCAGATCACTTCCAATATCATGGAAGAACATTAAATAGAAATTTCCTTTGCATATACTGAAGTCTTTAAAGCAGTAAGCCAAGCTGCATGCTGGAGTCTAAGTAATTCCTGAGGGCCACAAATTGAGCTGTGAGTATGTAAAGTTCTTGCTGTATAAATACTGTGCATGACCTGTGATCAGCTAGCAAACTCTTTCCCTCTGCTTCCAGAAGAAGCAAACAGGCACAGTGCTTCTTGCCATCAGCTGCAGGATACTTATAAATTTTTTTGACTTCCTGCATATAAGTGAGCATAAACTGAGGTGTTGGAAGTTAAAGGAAGAGTGAAATAGTACAAAAATTACTTAAAGTGAATTGTCATTCACTAGTCTCAGTTGTGTTTTGTTCCAGCATAAAGCTGTTTCAGAGTCTTAACACTTGCTGAAATAAAGAAAAACAAACATGCCAGTATTAAGCCTTGGGCCTGAATTATATTGCTGCAATCCATACATCTTAAACCAGACATCTCAGCTAAAGGTGGTTTGGCAGTTTCTAGATGTGAGGCCTTGTTCTACACTGTGGTAAATATAATACTGATCTTACTCACTGGTTTGCTTGATAACATTTCACTTAGTGTGACCAAATTCAAATGCAAGTAGGTTGCCTCTAAAAACACTGCTTAAAAACCTGTTGCATTAAGTTTGAGTAGTGTGGTTAACCAGCTTTAGCTGGTGCATAAAATTCGTAGTGAAGTGTTGAAGAGTTTCGTCTCTGTGCCAGAATGGCAGAAATTTTATTCTAGTATTCAAAGTAGAAGAAACCATGAATCTGTGTAATGGAAGTTGTCTGGCTCAATGTTCCATGAGCATCAATAAATTTAGCAGCACTTGAGGCCATAAAAGAGTCTTTACAAGCTAATCAGCACCTCAATCTCCTGGTTCAAAGCAGTTCCTTTAAAAAATTGTCATGTTTTTGTTTCATGGGGAAATGGCTGTATTTTCTTTGTGTCTTTTACCATCTCTAAATGATTGTTGATCTTGCTTCTGGATATAGATTAATAATGGTTGCAAATACTTGTTCTGCGTGGTGAGAAAATGGCAGAATAATGAAATTTTAGGGTTATTCTTTTTCACAATAGTAGCTGCAGAAATTTGAACTATAATGATAGTAATGGATTGTAGCTATTTTTCAGTTATATTCACATCAGCGGAGTTTATGAATGCTAAAAGAACAAGGAAGCATCTCTACAAACAACTACACCAGTGTTTGAGTAATACACAGGTACTAACTAGAAACCTGCATCCTGCTCTTCCATTTCATTGAGCTCTTAATAGTATACAAAATTAACTGAGAGCTTGAAATCTTGAGAAGAATATTGTTTTCTTGGTTGTTGTGGGTATTTTTTATTTTTCTCTTGAGTGTTCCCTCAAACAAAAGCAGTTGTTTTTCTTAGAAATGTAATAGTAGAGCTACATATAAGAGCAGCAGTGGCAAAATAGTAGAGTATTTCCCAAATTACTTGAGATAGAAAATGACACAGGAGCACACAAAGTTGTAATTTTTAAACTCAGCTATTATAGATACTGCAGCAATAAAAGATATATAAAGAGTTAATATTTTTTCCCATTTTCAGTCACTGCACATCTGACATGCTGTATAGCTTTAAATATGCATGTTTATAGATTCAGGTATTTATTTGTACATGTGCACACATGCCCCCTTTGTGCTATCCCTGTCCCACCTTCTGCCTCCTGTGTGTGTGTCCAGGGATGGGAGGGCTGCACAGCCCTTGCTACACACAATCAAAGCAAGTGAGAGGTTTAACCTCTTAACAGCTCAAGCGGTATTTCACACTTCAGGGAAATAACCCATTATTTTTCACAATGGTTCTCTGAAGAGCTTTTGCTGCCCACCTCTTACAAGTACCATTAATTAAAGCTCAGTATTAGGGCCATTCATGGAAAGAAGCAGCCACTCATAGTCAGAAAGATTAGGTTTTCCCTTGCATTAACACCCTGTGAGTTAGTAATTGTGAAATCATAGGTGTTGTGAGCTCTGAGCCTGAGAAGCAGTCCCAGCTCAGTCATACTGGGGGGTGTTAGCCCACAGGAGAACTTGAGTAGCTCTTCAGTCCTCTGCTCCAGACTAAGTTCAGCTAGATCACTCTAAAAATGTTTATACAAGCTCCCCCAAAAGCTGCTAGAGCTGGAGGTGCCTGATTTATACAGGTAGCCTTTGCCTCAGAGTGACTCTTCCCTCCAGAAGGAAGATCTTTGAGCACAGACCTGAAAGATTCTTTATTAAAGGCTAAGTCACTTCTTTGTTTCCCATCTTCTTGGGGCCCTGACCAGAGTACAAAACATCAGGTCCTGACTCACCTTTTTCTGCCACTAATTTCCTCATACATACTTTTTCTTAATTTTTCCCCCTAAACCTGCCCTCATATCTTTCAATATTCATCTCTGCTGCAGTGTGATGGTGAAAGTTGTGCTAGCACTTGACCTAGAGAAGCTAGGGAAACCAAAGAGGTTGAAAGTTATATTTTACGTATATATATTTACGTTGTCACAGCAACAGATTACTTTTTCCCAGACTCCTCTTCCCTTATTTGTTTTTGGTAGGAGAATCTCAGTCTGTGACATTATGGCCTTTGCATGTTTTTGTCAGTATTGCTGCCTGTCTAGAAGGGTTTGGTGCTGTTTTGGGTTTTTGTGTTGCTGCCTTCAGCCTAACGCCAGTGTGAGATCAGAAGCTCTGTTTTATTCAGCTGTCTGAAAGCAAGATTGTAACACATTGTTACAGACCAATTTGCCCATTTTATTCGAGAAAATGTCACCTCAAGTAAAGTGGAAAGTTGCAGTGACACTTTGTCCTCCTCTGGAGGTTTGTTGCTTTATTCTTGTTGATTCTTAATTATCTTCTTGTTGCCATCTCAGCATTGCTGTGTGGGTTGCTTGCTAAATGTTTGCAGCATCTCTTCTGGTTTTGAAGGGCTTCACCTGATGCATTGTGCCCCTTTCTGAGGCTGGGCAATGACCTTCCTCAGCCTGATGAATCTTTCTCACAAATTTCCAGAATTTATAGTTTTAGTTGACATTAGCTCTCACTACACTTAGGGTAATTTCAATGATTTTCAGATCTGTGAAACTGAGTGCACTCATGGATTTATTTGCTTGTTGTTTTATTTTTTTCAGAGGGCACCTGCATCCAGTTCTCTGAGCTGTTCAAATTTTTAATTTAGATGTTGTCACCATTATTTTCTTCTTCTCCTGTTACACTTTCCATTTTTCATGCAGATTGCTGTAATACTCACAGTGACACCAGATAACCAATTTCTGATAGTTTTGTTTTGTTTTGCTAACCCGCTGCTTGGCTTCTGTGACAGCTCTCTTTCAACCAGCATGAATGCTGCTCTGCTAACTCGACAAATGAGTTTCCAAGGGTATTCCTTCTCTTAATTCCATCAAATTAGATCCCAGATCTCTTCATCAGCCCCTCCTGGAAAGCCATCCTCTAACTCAAGAGCACCTGAGGTCCTTTGGTTAGCTCCAGTGCAAAGACTGATCCTTGTTAATTACCCTACACTGCAGGTCACCCAGCAGCTCTGCTGGCAAGGTGGGGTAATGAACAGGGATCAGTCTTTGCTTAATCAGTGCTGTCCTGTAGCGTCTCCCCTGTATGTCGAGTCCCTGCTGTGGTGGTCTCTCAGGGTCTGCGGTGTCTCTGTGTGTTGGGATGACACAACCAAGGTTGTAAAAGTCCTGTTTGCCAGCCGGCACCAAAGAAGGAGTCTGAATGCGTTGGATCAGCTTCTCAAGGTTGTTTATTTTTCCTTATCTATAACATTCTTTATCTGACCTACCAAGCTCCGTCTAGCAAGGAGGCCATGGCATTCTTTGTGTCGCCTCGGGCGGTGTTTACCTTTTTTACTCAAAATTATGTGTACCATATTTACAATATTGTGCCAATACCTATCACTTATGTTAGACAGTGTGTCTCTACCTTAAGCCAATAGAAAAGTGTCACCATCACACCAAGACATGGAGGACAAGGAGAAGGAGAAGAAGTCTAGGACATGCCCAAATCCCTCCATCTTGTACCCCTTAATCACATTCTAAAAACCCCAAAATTCTACCTTTTCACTCTGTGTCAATTCACCTATCACACTACTCAAACCCTTGTGACTTGTAATTCCTCATATAAGGTTGGCAGTTTTTTCCATGGGCTAAAATCGAAGCCGCAGGTATTTTTGACTTTGTGCCAAGGTCTCTGAGCCCCCTGCCAGGGTCTTGAGACAGCCAGGGCAGCCAGAGGGATGTCCTGGACTCCAACAGCAGTCTTGGTGGTCTTAGGCAGGGAGCATCTCTTGGTGGGCCATCAGTGGTCCTGGATGCCATGCTGTGGATCTGCCTCCCAGCTCACACAAGAGCTGTGTGTTAGCCAGCCCCCAGGCTGGGATCCATCCTGCACCTCACTCCCAGGGCATCAGGGCTGGCACAGCACCCTCCAAAACCCACGCCTGGTTTCAGGCAGGACCCACGGGGGTGCAGCTGCAGAAAGGAAGAAAGGAACCAGCACTGATCGTGCTGGTTCTCCCCTCCAGCTCTGTCCTCCAGGGATCCCTGACAGCTCAGAGGACACCCCACTCTCCCTTTGCAGCATCTCCTGACATTCTCTGCCCCAGCCTCCTGGTGGTTAAACCCTGACTGTTTGACACCCCAGCCTTCCTGCAAAGGGGTGCTAGGGCTGGCCACGCCAGGGTGCGAGCAGGGTGTGCCACAGCCACACAGCAGCTCTGCGTCAGGAGCGTTTTGTTGCCAGGTTGCCAGGCAGCACTTCAGTATTTACCTCCACGCCTGACACACGTCCCTGTGCTGCTTCACGCCTTCTGCAGTCCCTCTGTGGGGCTGTGGCAGAAACATCTGGGCACAGTTGGTGGTGAAGCAGGGTTCTGTGGACGGGAGCACCAGAGCAACATGCGGTAAGAGGATGATCCCAGAGCCAGGCTGGTGGTGACAGGTGGTACAGTGGTGACCACACTAGCCAGAGGGCTTGGAGCTCAGAAGCCTCTTGGCATTGTCAGTCTGGCTGCAGACCCTGCTGGCTGAAGGGCTGGCAGAACAAGGACCCTGCTTCTTCCCTGGAGTGGCTCTTTTGGGGGGGAGAGTGGAAAATGGTGGGCCTTTATTACTGTGGGATTGAGCAGGAAGTGGGGGAAGTGAAGCAAGGCACTTCTGCACCTGTCCTGCTTTTTTCCTCTGGCTCCTCAGGGCTTTGTTCCCCTGAGTGTCTCCAGGGAGGATAGCCCGGTGTCCTCCACAGCCCCTGGTCAGTAGCCATGCATTGAGCTGTTTTCTGTTTTCAGAACTGCTCCTCTTCCTCCATGAGTACCTCCATTCTTCGCCTCCTTGCTTCTGCTGGTCACTGCCCTCCAGCTGGGCAGGGCAGGAAGAAGCAGCTGGGGTTTTGGAAAGTTTTCACTCATCCCTGCAGGTTGTAGTGGTGCTGCTATGCTGCATCATGGGAAAAAAGAATTTTTCAGTGCATTTTAAGACAGTGGCTTGGTAGGAGTTTTCTGAGGGCTGGAAGGGAGAATGGTTCAGATAAATGTTTTCATTATTAAACAGACAGGGACTGTGGTGACTAATATGAAGGTGTAGAATAGATACCTACTTGTTTGTCATGCAGAAGGAATTCAGATTAATTTCTTGCTGGGGAAAGAAAAGGAGAGGAAAAACTGTTAAAGAGCAAATCAAGAAAAAATACCTGATGGTAGTAGTGGAAATAGGTTAAAAGATTATTAAAAACTTCATTTCTCTGCCCTGATGTAGGAGACTCTTTACATTCCTGTGTGTGTCTCCACCCATGCAAAAGCTCCCATCTATTAAAAAATAAGTAGTCAATCTGTAGGTATATGGAAGCAGGTATTATTTGTTTATTTTTCTGCAGTGTGACAACTGCAGTTTCTCTATAATATATATTTGGAACAATCAAACCTCTCACTGAGGTGTGTGAGACACCAACTAAGCTGGTGGGGAGACCACGCTGTTGTCGTCATAGTGAGCATTTTAAATTCTGTACAGCTTTTCTCTTAGCGCTGAGAAATCCTTGTGCTGCAAGAAGTTAGGGAAATTAAAATTTTTTCCATGTGGAAGTAAGAAGCCACCCTGGGGTCTAGAGAAGTAATATGGCTTCTGTTCATTCAAACTCCTTGTGTGTGTCTGTTTTCATACTTCAAGTAGCATGGTAAACAGAGAAAATATAAAAAAAATGGAACAGAAAAATTAAAAAAAAAAAAAGATAAATTATGCTGTAAATTTAAATGTGACCTATGAATGTGTTATTGTGACAGAGAAGATAGCAAATCACAGAATCACAGAATACAGCTTTGAGTGTATGCAAAAATACAAAATACACCTTTAAGCAGAGGAGCATGAAGCAGGAATAGAGGAGTAGTATTACTTCTTTATAAAGTATTGATAAGACAGCTGGAATGTTCTGGGCTTTGAAGTTTGATACAGCCACAACAGCAACACACCATGGTGTTTTTGGATTGACATCCCTGAAGCCAGAAGAACAGACCATGTCCTTTGTGGAGTTCCAAAAAGGTTGGATGATACATAGGAACACTGCAGGGGACATGTGCTGCTCACATATTAACTACTTCTTTTTGTCTCGACATATCTGAGTTTGATACTTTAGTATTAAATATCTTATGTAACAAGCCAGTAAATCCAAAGGCAAAATTTTTATTTAAAAAATTAAAAAAGAAGCGTGGGTGAATCCTGCAAAGTAAGGCTATATGCTTCAGTGTGAGAGCAAGATTTGAGTTTGTCTTGGTACTTTATGGAAAATTTGCTGTCAGTGCATGTCAGAGGGGAAAAAATAATGTTTAAAGAAGGTCTGTGGGCATCATAAAACTGTTAAAGTCCTACACGTATGTATTGTAGAAATACAGGCCAGGCAAAAGATCTCAAATAATAACTCTAATTTTCAGAAATAATTTATTCGTAATTTTCATCTGGATAACAAACGAATTCGGATTCTTTATGCTTGCTTAATACAAGTATTTATTACAAAAGTGAAGTTTGTGTTTGTTTGTTTTTTTTTTTTTCTTAGAAGCAATCTCCTTCTGCGGATGCATCAAAACCAGAAATTATGAAGCCATCTGAAACTAGGGTAAGAATTTCACATGGAAATCATGCTTGCATGGCACATGTATGAAGCCATGGATTTTCATTTTTAACACTTTGATATTGAGTAACTTTTCCCATATTTCTTATCTGTAGCTCAGTTTCCTCTGGGAAAAAAAAAATCTAAAAAAGTGCTATTCAAAGGAACCAGAGGTTTTTACAACAGCAATAAAAAGAAAATTAATTGCAGTGTTAAATTTTATCTCTGTCAGTTTTGTGACATATATATAGCTCCCTCCAGTGTAACTGCAGGGTTATTTACCTTGCTGATGATTTTTCACATACTCAACAAATTCAGGATAGGCTTCAGCTTTCTCTGTACATACAGTTGCATCTTCTTGTTAATCTCCTGTGTTTCTCTGTCTGATAGCTCCCCTGCCTTTGCCCTTCATGCTTGTTCTGTCTTGTTTTATGACTGGGGCTTCCTTAGTGTCAGGGCTGTGTCATCAGTCCTGTCCTTTGCTTGTTAGGAGAGAGTCATCATCCTCACATTGCCTAACAGGAGTTACCTGTGTTGTTTAAACAAATGATTAATGGTTCTCCCCCCACCTCTTCCATTTTCCACAGCCATAACAGCAAAACCAACAAAAGCTGGATGCCAGAGCAGGCCAGCAGGGACTTGTGGTGGTAAAGGCTCGAGCTGCCTGCACCTTGTGTAAATGCCAGAAAAGGGGTGCGTGGAGGAGTGAGGGTGGGAGACGTCCCTGCAGGTACTCTGGTGCAGGCAGAGCCAGCTCTGCAGGTAAATGGCACTGCTGGAGGCCCTGCCAGGCACCTTTTGGGCATCTACAGCATGTTGGCACAGTCAGACCTGAGGTCTGGTTACCTTCACAGTGATATATTTTTTTTTCCATTTATCAAATGGGAGATTTATTTGTGATAACCTTTTCCTCTTGTCTCTGTTCATTCTGGCCTGCATGCCCATCTCTGCATTTGAATTTAGCCATTACATTCCACTCAGCCTTTTAAAACCCTTTTCCTCCATGCACACGTACATCTAAGAGCTGAATGGCAATTAAACAAATTTTCCATTTGTGCACCATCATCATTACTCACAAATGAAGGCATCTGCCAGCATCTGGTTTCTCCTCCCTGTTGTGTTTTGTGGGCAAACTCATTTGTGTCATGTTCATTAGTGCTGTGGTTCTCCATATGGTCTAAACCAGACAGCTACGGTCTTTCCCTACTTGAAATTTAAAGCAACTCTCAGAAGAATGTGGTAAATGAGCCAAAAATAGAGTAGCAGAGGCATGCTTCAGCACTGTAAGACTGGTAAACACAAATCCCTTTGAAACAGTGGCTTGCATTTGCATGTGTAGCATAATTAATGTTTTCTTTTAATGTCTGTTGCATTATTAATGTCTTTCTGCTGCTGGATTAAACAAGTCATTTGCATTTTTGACAGTAGACTTTGAAAAGAAGTAAAGTTGCTGAGTCACTTCAATTTCTAATCCTATATTTCCTGCAAATTAACAGATCTTTCCCAATTGCCTGCTATAACCACATCTCATTTCTCCTTCCTGAAGTCTCCCTTGTGTGACACTGCTCTTAAACATGCTCTGGACCTCTCCTTAACCTTCAGTTCTCCGTGTGTGTATCCTTTGCCTCTAATGGACCCTCAGAGTTGTGCCCTCTCTGAGAAAGCCCTGAGTTCACTGTGGCAGAGGAAGGAATGTGGAATTTCTTGTTCTGGGGTTAGGTGGACAGTTTGGAGGACCAGGGTGTAGAGCCAGCCCTCTGTGGATTTGGCAGGGTTGGAGCAAACAGGGTGCTGCCACCTCCACTGTCACAAATGCGTCCCCTTCAGCTGCCTTCCTTTTGCACATGTTTGTGCAACTACATTGTGAACCAGGGAACCAGTGAAAAGTGTTATTTTTCATTTCCAAACCATTTCAGTCAGTTTGAAATGCATCCTGCACAGTACAGGTGGAAGTAGGCAGTTGAAGGGGAAGTGGAATATTTTTTTCTCCACAGAATTTCAATGCACACCATCAGCTTATGCCATGGCTTCAGTCTGTGGCTGCTCACAGTTGACTCTGTTTAAAGGATGGCTGAACAATTTTTCTGAATGGATAGTTTCATATGAAAATTGTTGGTTTGATTACCTGTTTTTTTGTTTGATTTTTTTAAAAATTAGATTTGAACCTTGCAATTGCTAAAAGTGTATCTAAATAGATGTATCTCTTTGTGTGAGCAGGTGTTTATAATAATGTGTTTTATTGTGGCATCAGCTTTTGTGTGCAAGTCTTGAATCAAATCCTTGCCCATATGGGTCCATTTATTCTTCAGCAAACATATCACCAAACATAAATTTATAGTTTGGGCAATTCTGCATATTTTAAACATTACAAAAGGATAGTGAATGACACATACCTCACAAAGAAGGTGCATAAAGTATTCAGTAAAATTATATTTACAGTATAAAAAAGAAGACTTACAGTTGTTCATAACTGGTTTGGCATTTGAGAATTCGTATTCAATGTTCTGTACAGGTGTTGTTGGGTGTGGGCAGAAGTGCAAGTACATATATTTTATGGTCCTGCAAAAATAAGGTGTGTTTAGTTTTCTTCTGAAAGGCAGAGAAGAAAACCCTGAATTTGTACTCTGACAGCAGGGTACTTAGAATCCTGAGCAAGCAGTAGTCCCAGAGCAGGAAGAGTCAAACTATTTTTTTTACTTCATCTTTGCACTTCTCTTACATTTTTTGCATCTTGCTGCTGAAGGACACCTCATATCTGATTGACTCTTTGCTATAGATGTTACAGAAACACACCCAACCTTAATTTATCTTATAAACTAGGAAAATTTTGGATTATCCTTTCATTATTTCGTGTACAGGTACAAACATAGATGTGTGCCTTTGAGTTAGCAGTAGTCATGTAATAAGGACACAAAAGTGTGAGCATATAAAGCATGACTGAACCTGACAGCTGCTGTGCTTTAATCAGGTTTTAGGCATCAAGTCAAAAGACAAAGCAGGGAATCTGGGGAGAAGGTGAGAATCTGCGACCTTAAGTGAAATAATTATTTTTATTATCTTTTTCTCACTTTGAGAATTTTTGCTTCTCCCTCTCCCAGTATTTCCCCATTTGTGTGTAGAGGTGTGTCCCTCAAAGCTTCAAGACCTTTGCCAGGATTATGCCCAGGCATCTGCATTTAATGTGTGCTCAGGATTTCCCAGCCAAGTGTCTGCAGTTCAGTGTGGGGTTGTGAATACTTGCGTAAACAAATGTAAACAAACTTAGCAAATTTCTCTGTGTGGTCAGCCAGAAAACGGAAGCTGGGTGATTCTCAATGGTAATGAATGTTTGGCAGATGAAAGGCTCTTTCTGTGTTGTTCATAGCGCAGCTGAAATAGCAAGAAAAAATAGGAAGAAAAAATATGGTGAGGAGGCTGAGTTTCTCTCTTCTTAACAGACATAACAATTCTATAATTTTTCAGTTTTAGTTCTTACTGTTGTAATTTATTGCTTATTGTACTGCTTTGACTGAATGAATCACAGGAATTGATTTTGTGGCATGGCTGCAGAAGGTTTTCAGGTGTAAACCCCAGAAGTAAACCCATGTAATACTATCCTAGTCAGGTTGTCCAGCTGTGTTGTAAACTAAAAGCATTAGGAGGTTACAGAGGAAAGAAAAAATACAAAATATCTGCTGTGTAGTATAAGGATATTAACTGAACATATATCCCATATCCCACCCTATGTATGTGCTGTTGAATCTAAGTAATTAATGTCTTTTCCATCAAGACTATGTGTATTTTTATAATTACTTACTTTGCAGTTATAATTACTTCATTGATAAATTAGTGAAAAATAATTAATTATATAATATTTAAGGCTATTTCAGAAATTGCTAGTGGCAATTTGGGTTTGGTATCAAACCCAAATATATACTATATTTTAACATCTTTCCCTGTCAATCCCCCACGTGAGGAGTGAGTGTGTCTGTGTGTGGATGTTTGCACACATTTGAGTGCTCTTAAATCACTGGCAGCTTGTTTTAGGATGTTGTGAGCTGCTAGATTAGTGTGTAGTAGTTAGACAGCATGTGTGCTGACAAGTGTGAGCCTGTTTGATATTCTCCTTTATATAATCTGATCCTCTGCAAATAATCATGCATATTAATCTCCGCATAAATGTTGTTTATATTTCAGTCTGCACCGACAACCAAAGCAGGAACTGAAAAAAACACCCAGTCAGACAAGGTAAATACCTACCTTTCACCTTTGCAGAATTGCTGCACTTTGGTCTTTTACTAACTTTGAAAACAAAGAGGCTGAACTCTCTTGACTGTTTCTGTGTCACATGAAACTGGTCTGTGACCAGTGACATATTTTTGCATAAACTTCAGAACAGCCCAAGAAGTGTCCTCTTAACCATCTTTAGATCTCTCTGGTGCTAGTTTGCTATAGCATGGATCATGTTCCGTAACATTGAGTGGCAGAAATGGTAAATTATATCAATATTTTATTTTATGACAGCCAACAGACTCTCAAAATAAACAGCTGTCTGAAGAGAAGGAAAAGGAACCCAGTGATGTAAGTAATTTCTACCCCTCTCTCTCTCTAAATATATATATATATATATATATATTTGAATTTTTTAATGAGGGCTTCTTCTGATATTTTACTTAAGTCTTTTGCTTAAAAAAAAATAGTTTGAAAAAACAAAAAGCCAGCCCTCCGTATCAAGTGATAATAGTTTATCTCTACACAGGGAAAAAACCAAACCACACCTACTGTGACAACAGCTTGTAAACCAAATAACACAGGAAAAGTAACTACAACTCAGGCTGATCAGCCTCCACCAGCAACCCCCACAGAGACAGCAAAGGTATCGTAGAAACACAACCAGTTTTTATTATTTAAGCCAATTTGTATTATTTTATTGAAGAGGTGTTAGGAATCCACATCAATATGGATTGTTTAGCTGAGTATTGTCAAGTGACATTTTTGGGCTGTCCTGACTTGTAAGATAAGCATATATTCTATTTGCCATCTGTCGGAGGTGGGGCAGGTATCTTCTGTTGGGCAGTTTTCTTATCTCTTCCAAGAACAAGGTCTCCCTCTGGGGAGATATCTCCTGTTAATGTGTCATTGAACGGCTCACTGCATGACTGAGAAAATTACATCATCCCATTGTAAGGTGCTCCACCCAGAGGGAGGAGCCAAGCATCCCTACCTGCATAAAATCAGCATTTCTTGAGACAGCAGCTCAGCCTCTTCACTGGACTCCCAGAGGAAGACCAGGCCCATCTACTCTACCACCAGACCTTCAGAGAAAACTACACCCTTCTGCTGGATCATTGCTTCAGCAGCACTTCATCTGCCACTCCAGGAGCAGGAGGAGCAGCCACCATTTAACTGGACTATCACCAACACCCTGACTCCTCAGGGTGTCAGGTTTCTGACTCTATCAGTAGTTTTGTTTGTACTAATTACATTTTTTTTTTATTTAGTTTTTTATTCCTAGTAAAGAACTGTTATTCCCATTCCCATATCTTTGCCTGAGAGCCTTTTTATTTTGAAATTGTGGTAATTTGGAGGGAGGGGGTTTACCTTTTCCATTTCACGGTAGGCCCTTGCCTTCCTTCACAGACTCCTGTCTTTTCAAACAAAGTCAGATTTTGGCGCCCAGTGTGCGGCTCAAGGGCATTGAGAGGAAAAAAGGATTAACAGCTCTTAAGTAATCTAAATTTTTTTGTGTATGTGTGCTGATATAGAAACATCTTTAAGTGTCACCGTGTGGTCTAGTTTACCCTGGTTTGGGTGGCACGTGGTCGTGGCTATATTTCTCCCATTTGTAGGCCCTTATCTATACATGGGTCCTATAACTAAGGCTGCTGTGGCTGTTATCCAGTTTGGCTTATGGGTTAATAAGGTGAGGAATGAATGGATCTTTAACTTCCTCTGGAAGGCAGGTACATGGATTCAGAGCTATCACACACTAACTGTATGTTTTTGGGGTTACTTTAATACTGGTACCTACTGTGAGGAAATGACACCAGGGGAAATTTTCTCCCAACCTTTTAACCATCTTTTTGGGTCTGCTCCACCAGTTTTTAAAGGGTTAAGATCCACTCTAAATGCTAATGCCATCATACAATGGGTGGTGTTGCTGATAGGCCTGTTCTATTTAGCACTCAGAGATAAGGGAATATTAACCTGGATAACTACCCTGACACCTACACCAGAGACTAGGGATGCTGCTGCAGAGCCTGACACTGCCCCAGAGACTAGAGATGCTGCTGCTCCAGAGCCTGACCCTGCCCCGCAGCCTGCCTCAGAAACAAACCACCCAGATTGGGTGAGGGTTCTGGTTAAGGAGATACCTGAATGCTGAAGGAGTGCATTTCCCCAGCTGGTGAGAAACCCTCCCTTTGCCTTGAAGAGGGACAGTCTAATAGTACAGCTGTGGAACCCACAGATGTTACAACTGTCCAGGTTCCAGCTGAACCACAAAGGCAGTCCCAGCCAGCAGCAGTTGCCCCGGTAGAAACAAGGAGGTCTAAGATGAAAGCAGAGCACCCAGATAGGGATAGGGATGGAGGAACCTCACAACCCACAAGGGAGCCAGAGGTTGCAATCATCACTGAGTCCCTGATGTACAAAAGTCTCCGTAACCTGCACAAAGACATTGTACGACGAGGATGTGAGGCTTATACTACCTGGTTACTCCAGGTCTGGGACCTTATGGGTACAGGCATCCAGCTGGATGGTGGTGAGGCAAGGAACTTGGGAGCCTTGACCCAGGACTCAGGTATGAATCAGATTTTTGTAAGGGAGCCAGGGTCCCTTTCTCTCTGGGAGCAGCTTTTAATGAGTGTCAGAGAGAGGTTTGTCCACAGGGAGAGAATGCAGGAGCACCATCATAGAATGCACTGGAAGACCCTTGAGGAAGGGATCCAACAGATGAGGGAAGTGGCAGTATTGGAGGTACTCTTTGGGAGGGATGGACAGCATGATAATGACCCCGACAAAGTCAGGTGCACAGGGCAAATGCTGTGGAGTCTAGCAAATCTTGGGCCATCTCAATACAGCACTTTCATTGCAACAATCAATGCTGACACTAACCGAGAGACAGTGGGTTCTGTTGCCAGCAAACTTAGGAATTATGAGAGTATGATTAATGGCCCAATGTAGGCTCATATCTCAGCTGTGATTAAGGAGTTCAAAGAGGAGATGAGGGAGGAGATGAGGAAGGTTAATGCAGCACCTGTGCGAGTCACAGGCCCCAAAGTCAGAGCCCAACATTCCCCAGCTAGAGAGAGAGGGTACACCCCAAGGGCTAATCTGTGGTTCTTCCTGCATGACCATAGGAAGACATGGGAAGGTGGGATGTGAAACCCACTTCTGTCCTGGCAGCACAGGTGCATCAACTCAAGGAGGGAAACTCTAACCAGGGGAGTTCCACCAAGGTGAAGGTAGCCTCAACCTCCCATGACCAAGCTGTCAAGTACGATCTGTCGGACCCCCTTGGAGGAACCTCTAGTATGTATGCCCAGGAAAGGAACAATAACCAGGTTTAAAGGGGCCCTGTCTCTAGCCAGGTAGAGGCATGGGAAAACCGGATCTTCTGGACGGTGTGGATCGGATGGCCTGGCACATCAGAGCCACAAAAATATGATGCTTTAGTTGATACTGGTCCACAGTGTAGTCTGAAACCACTGGGGCATGTGGGGGCGGAGCCTGTTTCCATTGCTGGTGTGACAGGGGTATTACAGCAATTGACCCTGGTGGAAGCCGAGGTGAGCCTAACTGGGAAGGAGTAGAAAAAACATCCTATAGTGACTGGCCCAAATGCTCCATGTATTCTAGGCATAGACTTCCTCCGGAATGGCTATTACAAAGACCCAAAGGGACTCAGGTGGGCTTTTGGAATAGCTGCTGTAGAGGCAGAGGACATTAAGCTATTAAACACCTTGCCTGGACTGTCAGAAAACCCGTCTGCAGTAGGACTCCTAAGGGTGGAAGAGCAATGAGTGCCAATTGCGACCTCGACAGTGCACCGCCGGCAGTATCGGACGGATTGAGATGCTGTGATCCCCATCCACAGAATGATTTGTGAGCTGGAGAGCCAAGGGGTGGTCAGCAAAACCCACTCACCCTTCAACAGCCCCATCTGGCCTGTGCACAAATCTGACAGAGAATGGAGTTTGACTGTGGACTATCGTGGTTTAAATGAAGTGACTCCACCACTGAGCGCTGCTGTACCGGATATGCTGGAACTCCAGTACGAGCTGGAGTCCAAGGCAGCAAAGTGGTATGCTACTACTGATATTGCTAATGCATTTTTCTCCATTCCTCTGGCAGCAGAATGCAGGCCTCAATTTGCTTTCACCTGGAGGGGCGTGCAGTACGCCTGGAACTGACTGCCCCAGGGGTGGAAACACGGCCCCGCCATCTGCCATGGACTGATCCAGGCTGCACTGGAAAAGGATGAGGCTCTAGAACACCTACAATACATCGATGATATCATTGTGTGGGGGAGCACAGCGGCAGAAGTGTTTGAAAGAGGTGAGAGGATCATCCAGATACTGCTAGAAGCTGGCTTCGCCATCAAGAAGAGCGAAGTCAAGGGACCTGCCTGAGAGATCCAGTTCCTGGGAGTGAAATAGCAAGATGGACGGCGCCAGATTCCCACTGAAGTTATCAACAAGATCACGGCGATGTCTCCACCAACCAGCAAAAAGGAAACACAAGCTTTCCTAGGTGCCATAGGTTTTTGGAGAATGCACATTCCCGAGTATAGCCAGATTGTGAGCCCTCTGTACCTGGCTACCCGCAAGAAGAACGATTTCCACTGGGGCCCTGAGCAGCAACAAGCCTTCACCCAGATCAAGCAGGAGATTGCTCATGCAGTAGCCCTTGGCCCAGTCAGGACGGGACCAGAAGTCAAGAATGTGCTTTACTCTGCAGCCGGGAACAATGGTTTGTCCTGGAGCCTTTGGCAGAAGGTGTCTGGTGAGACTCGAGGCTGACCACTGGGATTCTGGAGCTGAAGTTACAGAGGGTCCGAAGCCAACTACACCCCCACAGAGAAGAAAATCTTGGCTGCCTACAAAGGAGTTCAAGCTGCCTCGGAGGTGATTGGCACGGAAGCACAACTTGACACCCTGACTCCCGGTGCTGGGCTGGATATTCAAAGGAAAGGCTCCTACTACCCACCATGCCACTGACGCCACATGGAGCAAATGGATTGCCCTCATCACCCAGCGCGCCCGTACTGGAAACCTGAATCGCCCTGGGATTTTAGAGATAATTACAAACTGGCCGGAAGGTGAAAACTTTGGTCTCACTGACGATGAGGAGCAGGAACAAGCAACAAGGGCTGAAGAAGCTCCACCATATAACCAACTACCAGCAGAGGAAACATGCTATGCTCTTTTCACTGATGGTTCCCGTCGCATCGTAGGGATGAACTGGAAGTGGAAAGCAGCCGTATGGAGCCCCACATGACAAGTTGCACAAACTACCGAAGGAGAAAGTGGATTGAGCCAACTCGCTGAACTCAAAGCTGTTCAGCTGGCCCTGGACATTGCTGAAAGGGAGAAGTGGCCAAAGCTCTACCTTTATACCGATTCGTGGATGGTAGCCAATGCTCTGTGGGGCTGGCTGGGAAGGTGGAGAAAGGCCAACTGGCAACGTAGAGGAAAACCAATCTGGGCTGCTGATATATGGAAAGACATTGCCTCTCGGGTGGAGAAGCTAACAGTGAAAGTCCGTCATGTAGATGCCCATGTCCCCAGAAGTCGGGCTAATGAGGAGCACCGAAACAACGAGCAGGTAGGTAAGGCAGCAAGAAGAGAGGTGTCAAAGATAGACTTAGATTGGCAACACAAGGGGGAGTTGTTCCTAGCACGATGGGCCCATGATGCCTCAGGCCATCAGGGTAGAGATGTCACCTACAACTGGGCACGAGACCGAGGGGTGGATCTAACCATGGACAGCATTCCTCAGGTTGTCCATGACTGTGAGACGTGTGCTGCCATCAAGCAGGCCAAGCGAGTGAAGCCCCTGTGCTATGGTGGACGGTGGTCCAAGTACAGGTATGGGGAGGCCTGGCAGATTGACTACATCACACTGCCGCAGACACGCCAAGGCAAGCACTACATGCTGACCATGGTGGAAGCCACCACTGGATGGCTGGAGACCTACCCTGTGTCTCATGCCACTGCCCGGAACACCATCTCAGGCCTGGAAAAGCAAGTCCTGTGGAGACCTGGCACACCTGAGAGAATTGAGTCTGACAACGGCACCCATTTCAAGAATGGCCTCATCAACACACCTGGGCCAGAGAACATGGTATCAAATGGATATATCATAATCCCTATCATGCTCCAGCTGCCAGCAAAGTGAACAGTGCAACGAACTCCTTAAGACTACCCTGAAGGCACTTGGTGGGGGAACATTTAGAAACTGGGAAATGAACCTGGCAAAAGCAACCTGGATGGTCAACACCCGAGGGTCCATCAATCGAGCTGGTCCTGCCCAGTCAGAACCCTTGCACACAGTAGATGGAGATAAAGTCCCTGTGGTACATATGAAAGGTATTTTAGGAAAAACTGTTTGGATTAATCCTACCTCAGGCAAAGACAAACCCATCCGTGGGATTGTTTTTGCTCAAGGACCTGGCTACACTTGGTGGGTAATGCAGAAAGATGGGGAAACCCATTGTGTACCACAGGGAAACCTAGTCTTAAGTGAGAACTGGGTGTAAAATTTCATTGTGATGCAGATGGAAATAGAAAAAGGAGTGGATAATGTCCTGGCTTGTAAAATAAGCATATATTCTATTCGCCATCTGTTGGGCAGTTTTCTTATCTCTTCCAAGAACAAGGTCTCCCTCCGGGGAGATATCTTCTGTTAATGTGCCATTGAACGGCTCACTGCATGACTGAGAAAATTACATCATCCAATTGTAAGGTGCTCCACCCAGAGGGAGGAGCCAAGCATCCCTACCTGCATAAAATCAGCATTTCTTGAGACAGCAGCTCAGCCTCTTCACTGGATTCCCAGAGGAAGACCAGGCCCATCTACTCTACCACCAGACCTTCAGAGAAAACTACACCCTTCTTACGGGATCATCGCTTCAGCAGCACTTCATCTGCCACTCCAGGAGCAGGAGGAGCAGCCACCATTTAACTGGACTATCACCAACACCCTGACTCCTCAGGGTGTCAGGTTTCTGACTCTATCAGTAGTTTTGTTTGTACTAATTACTTTTTTTTTTAAATTTAGTTTTTTCCTAGTAAAGAACTGTTATTCCCATTCCCATATCTTTGCCTGAGAGCCTTTTTATTTTGAAATTGTGGTAATTTGGAGGGAGGGGGTTTACCTTTTCCATTTCACGGGAGCCTTCCTTCACAGACTCCTGTCTTTTCAAACGAAGACATGGGCCCCCAAAAATCACAGTGTATTTAAGCTTTTGGCCAAGCAAATAACAGTAAGAACATCAGAGTTTTAGGCCTGTTTCTGTGTGTTTGGGGCTCTTCTGTTTTTCTCTCAGTTTTTTTTATAAGTTCTTTGTAGCTTCACAGCTGTCATTGGCTCTTTGTCAGACTCTTCCCTTGCCCCCTCACTGCAGTGTTGGCTCCAAATGTAGCAGGTCAGCTACAGCAAGGCTTTAAAAAAAACTGAAGCGAGGAAGGCTGGGTAAGGGTCATTTCCACAGGGTAAATGGAGAAAAAAATGTGAAGGAAAAGCATGTGGTGGCATCAAGATGTGGATGTTTTGGTCTGCTGGTGTGCACGTGTCTGGCAACAAGGCCGGGGTAACACGAAGGGCTCCTGCAGCTCTGCTACAGCACCCGTATTTTTGGCAGTAAATGGTAGTGTCAGTAATGCAGAAATCTGCATTTTGTGTAGTTGTGTTGCCCCTCCACCTTCCTGCCTGCAGCAGTTTTCACCCCACCTGCTTGAGAACCTTCTGCTGCTGGAGTTTAATGTTGCATTGAGAGCTATTAGAAGTAAATGACAGCTTTCCAAAGAGACTTGGAAGGGGCCTCAAAGTCTTTCTTGCCCTGCAGATTTCTTTCACTGGCAGAATAAAAGAAGGAGGTAGAGTGCTTAAAATAGAAAGCTTTCTTTCCCACAGCAAAATCTCACTGGAAACAGAGCTTTTATGATGGTAGCTCACTCTGCCCAAGCATCTGAGTGCTGTGCATCCGCACCAGCCAGTTGCTGAGTCCCAGCCAGTTGCTGAGTCCAAAACATTGTGCACAGCCTCAGCATTGGATGTTTTACGTTGTTTTGTCTCTCTTTTAACATTGTTATAAACTATCTCTTATTTTTGTTCTTTTTCTTCTCCAGCAAAAGACCAAGGATATGTCTACAGTGACTGGTGCAGCTGCTGGAACAGGCACACCTGGTGCAAGTGTGGTTGCTGCTGCTGACAAATCAAGTACTGAGGTAAGTAAACATAGCCCCAGACAAAGGGTTCCCTTGTTATAATGTCTCAGAGGGCGCTTCTCTCTCTGAAACACTCCGGTTTCAGGAAAAAAAAAAAAAAGGGTAACGGCTGAAGTACTGATACATCCTCCTCAATGTATGTATGATGGTGGAGGGCCATCTGCAGGAAGAGGTGAGAAACAACTGGTGTGTCATTTGTGTTTTGTTAAATAGGAGTTCTTTAGAAGCTAGCTTAAAATTATACAAGCTTAAAATCAGTTACTCCCTATCTTTGGTTATATTTGAGTATATTATGTGTATCCACTGATACACAAATACAAAATACCTTGTTAATGACACTGGAGAATTGAGTTTAGAACCATTCTCACTGGAAAATTTAGCGAGTAATATCCTACTGAAAGAAAGCTTTTAGGTTGGTTTCTAGGAGTATTCTACAGATTCACCAGATGCTTCAGATATTTTTTTCTCCTGTGTACACCTTGGTAACTTCTATAATGGTTTGCTTATGTTTTTAGCCTGTTATGGATGAGTCAGCACTTGATAGCCTAATAGATACCCTTGGTGGACCTGAGGAATATGTGCCTACCACTCCTGTTTACACTGGCCCGGAAATTACGGTATTTTACACGTCACATTGTTATTTCTTAGAAGATTCATCCCTAAATTATATCTGTAGTTGTTCATTACTGTGTTGATCCAGGACTTGTACCTGTGATTTGTGAAGAGTTGAAACAGAGTGTGCAAAGTTACATTTTAATGTTGGTTTTGTTAATATAGAAATGACACGGTTTTGGAAATTTGTTAAAAAATGCATAACTTTCTGAGTCTGAATGGGAGAATCATGAAAAAAGGATTAGATTACAAGCTTAGTGGCTCAGTAAAACATACAAAAATACATAAATATTTAAAAAGCAGTCTAGGTTCAGCAATACATCCCATGATCTAAGACAGTGAAATGGCCTAAATTAGGAATCTGGGAATGTTCTGCTGGATGATGAGCACTGTTGAAGCAGGTGAGGAGGCATGTGCATGACAGTAGGTACTGAAAGACACTATAGAGTGTCCTAGTCATTATTTGCATTTTCTTTTTGATGGTATCACTGTAGGTGGCTCTATCCGAAATTTATTTCAGTAAAGAACAGTACAGAAACATTAATTGTGCATTATTTTCACAGGAAGATATATATTCAAGATACTTGGAAGAAATGGGCAAACGGGAAGGTAGTCTCCCTCCAGAGTATGTTAAACTGTTGAAGGTAAGTGAGTTAAAAATCAATATATTCTTCATGTGTCTTTTCTGTAATATTGGATATTTCTTCTTCTCATTGACTACAATATTAATTCTCACTTTAGAGCAAAGGATATGGCAAAGATGTGGTCCCACTGAAACCAAATGAGCAAGATGAAGTAAGAACTTTTTTTTTTAATATACTGGAAGGTGAAAGTAACCCAGGTGAAAATAACCCAGTTATCATTGAATTCCTAGGAAAATATAAATTTTGCCTGTTCTCCAAAAGTCCCAGGCAATTTGGAGGGGGATGTGGGCTGCCAAATAACCTGGCTACTGATAAAACTAAATAAAGCTTGGCACACATGTTTTTAATAAAAGTGTAGGAATTTTCATGATGCTGAAGCTTAAATGAGTCGAATAAATGCTTACAGAAATATTTGGCATACAAATAACAAAGGGGAGAAATACAGTGCAAGTAGGAGTCTCTCTGTAATGCCTTCAGGAAAGACTACTTGTATTTCTACACTTGGTCAGAGATTTTTGTCAGCCAACATAATTTTGCTGGCTGGGAAGTCTGACATACTAAAAAGAAAAGTTTATCTGAGACATGAATCAACCAGTGGGGGCAAGCACCTTTATTTTTTGTTGTGTCAGGAACTTGTGCCAGTGAGGTCACTGTGTGAGTAATTGTGGGACACACTCAGGCTCTAAACTGAGCTTGACCCGTGTTGATATTTGAAGTTTCTTATGGTCATAACTTGGTTTGCAATTCCTTGCTCAGAAGCCAATGACAGATGATGAGCTTGCAGAGGCCCTGTCATCTGACTTCACCTGCAGTGCTGCTTCTGCTCAGGAGAAGAAGACAAGTCTGACAGAGGTATTGACACTTTCCTTGCCATTGCATGCATTTATTGTGTGGAAAAAAATGACACTGTTATCATAATATTTCATTTTAAAGTAGATAAAATTTCCTGCTTCTTTTCTATATTTGCAAATTTGTTTGTAATTTCATCTCGCTCGCAGAAACCAAATCAAGAAGGAGAAATAGTGCAAGCACAAGCAGCAAGTTCAGTTAAGACTTCAGCTCCTCCTAAGGAGAAGAAAACAAAATCAAAAGAGGTATGCATAATCTTTCTTTCACTGGTTACCTTATAATTAATATTTACAGGCATATACGGCTGTTGTGTGTTTTTGTTCTCATGAAGATGCTCATCATTCTCATTTTCAATTGTAAATCCTCTTTATTATAGAAAATACAGGAATAACAAGAAATGCCATTGCCCAGATTCCATTGTGCCTTAAAGATCTTACTTTAGTATATCAGATGATTTTCCTTCTGGATTCTGAGGAATAACTGTGGTCTTCTCACTAGAGGAAATAGAATAGAAATATTTGTAGGAAAATTTTCTTAGCTCTGTGATCTGTGTTTAAAACTTGCATATGATGTAACTTTCTCATGTTTTATGAACTTTCTGTTTTTTCCCTCTAAAGACAGCAAGGTGACCTTACATTTTTTCAGTTTGCCAAATCAAAGCATATGAGATTTGTGTTAGATGACATTGTGGCACTGTGGTATTTGGGGGGATTTTTTTTTTTTTTTTTTTTTTTTTTTTTTTTTTTTTTTTTTTTTTTTGTTCCTTTCTTAAGAAAAGCCTTGTGTCTGCCTAAAGCTGTGCTAATTCTGTCACATAATTTGGGGTAAAGTAAATTGGGTAAAGCCAAACCAAAATGACCAATTTGGTGTTGGCTGTTTTCTTCATATACAGTATAAAAACACCTGAGGTAAGAACTCGTGCCAGTTTAAAGAAATTACAAAGTGGTTTGCACATTTTCTTAAAATACAGGAAATTAAAGATGATGCAATGGATGCTCTTCTTGATACTCTTAGAGGATCTGAACCTGAACCTGAAGAAGATCCTACCCCTATTGTAGAGGTGTCAGAGGTAACACCTCACTCCTTTTTTACCCTGGCTTACAGACTCTGGCCGTGGAACCCCAAGTTCTCTTTGTTAAACACTGGACAAAGGTGTAAAATAACAAGCACGTGACTTTGATATCAAAGGCCTAAGGAATGTGTGAGTCTTCAGTGATTAAGCAAATGAAAAACATTCAGAATCCCAAGTGGATACAGATAGAACATAGTAAGGTGGTCTGGAAAATTATGAGCATGTAATTTGTTTGCTTATACAAGCAAACATATATATATATAATGAATGTATATATACATTCATTCATGGGTAGCTCTGTTTTGTGTTTTTTTTTTCCCCAGCACTCTATACAATTTATAGCAAGCTTTCATTTTGTGTGTGCTACTTTTTCAATCAAACTCCATTATCTTTCTAATTTGAGTCTTGCCTTTCACTGCCTTTTGAGAGTTGTGGTTGTCCCCAACAGACAGAATTTAAACAGTTTCCCTGTGTTTGCATGTTAAGCTTTAACTTTTTGTTTTAGTTTTGCAAACTCTAGATAGTTAGAGCAACTCTAAATAGTTAGAGCAGGTTTTTTTCCTGTCTTCACTTATAGCTCAGAGCAAGCAAACAATGGGGAAATAGTAAAAGAATCTTCTGTTACTGAGATAAATTTTGACTAAAAAAGAGCTTCTTGTGTTGCAGATTTAGCCAGTTTGGGCCTTCAGATAACTTAGCAGATACATTTCTTCATTAAGGAGGCCCAGAGAATTAAAAACTTTGTTTTTGTGCCAGTGATGGAAAAAGACACAGAATTATGGATTCTGTAATCAGAGTGCTAAAGTGCAAGAAAACCTGATGATTTTGGACACACAAAAATTCTAAAAGTGTCTGCCACAAAGACAGAGCTCTAAATATTCTCTAGAGTTTTTTAGGATTTAAAATAATTTAGCTGTATTCACATGTGGTATTGAATCTTAAAGCATTATGATATTACCACAGACATTTGACAGGAATAAATTGATGGACTCTTGTATCTTGCTACATAGAATAATTTCATCTGATGCCAGTCCTTTTGTACACAGTTGGCAGAAGAATCCTGATAGTGGAGTTGTGTACTTGGAACTTTTATTTTAATTTCGTTAAGTGGTTTTGGTTTTTTAAAGTTGTTTCTTTTCAAGGCAAAAGCCAAAGAGAAAAAAGAGCAAAAGGCTGGAGAACGTGATGATACAATACCTCCAGAGTACAGGTTAACACCAGAGTTGGTAAGTTTTTCATATCTCCATTGCTTTGTAGGCAGGGCACTGTGCCTGACTCTTTAATTACAGAGAGAGAAAGAACATGGGGAAAACAAACTAAACTAGTATTTAATCAATGGCTTTCTCCTTGATGATTCCTGTACCTCTTATTTCTTCTTCTTCCTTTGTGGGTATCACTGTTTTTTCCAAGCACTCTGGGAAAAGATCTCATCTCACCCATGAGATGGGTGAGTTGTCTCAAATGGAAAAGTTACCCCTTCCTTCTCCAAGAGTGATGTTTCGTGTTTCTGACATTACCTTTCAGCCTTGTAAAATCCATCCCTTGCAGGAGTACTCTTTGGTATCAGTTTGTAATGTAACCTTGAAACACTGATGTAAAATGGTGGGAAAATGGCACATTTTATTTTTTGGGTTTTTTTTTTTGAATTGTCACCCAAAGTGATGAAGATTGATTCAAAGTTAACCAAAACAAAAGCAGAACACTTTTTAGTCTCCTGTAATGTGCTGACATCCCATTTGCTTTTTTGATCAAAATATCTGGCCATGTAACAATTCCCCATTTAGGGAAATTCCTGTCACTGATTAATTCTTGAGTAATTTATTTTGCCTTATTTTGCTGGTGATTACGGAGTATGGCACTTCTTGTAACAACAGAAAAATGTCAATAATACCTAATTTCCTTCTAGGATAAAGACGGAAAACCAATATTGCCGAAGCCGGAAGAAAAACCAAAGGTTAGAAAACTGACAATATTGTAGGAGTGTGGCTAGATATCCTGTTTTCTCCCTCTCTGTCATCACTTCTCTCTGTGCCACGATGTAAGTCTCTTGGTCTGCTTCTGCGTTTTACTTCCTTGCAAAAAACCTGCTGGTCAGAAGCGTCAGGTGGAAGTTAGTTTTATTGAAATTCACTTGTCTGTGAATGAAGAGCTCATATAAGGAAAAGGTTTAGAGAGTTCAAGACAGGAGAGATTTACAAAAATTATTGTTTACTCAAAAAAAGGCTATGTGGGGAGTTAGTAAAAAGTATTCTATGGAGGTCTATTGGAGCTGTTAAGGATAGAGAGAGGTGAAGCAGGAAAATCCTTTATTTTCTTGACAATTTTCTCTTGCTAGTGATCAAATATAAAGGAATTTGACTGGAAATAAAGAAAAAAAAAAGCTGCTGTGTACATTTTTCTAATCACAAAGAACAACCTGGACTTTGCAAAGAGTATCCATCATGGCCTAGGAAGTGCAAGAGGGGATTAAAATATTGAAAGAGACAGTTGTAGCTACTAATTTTGAAGGCACAGGAAGAAAGCAAAGGAACTGTGCACTGAAGAAACTGAGGGCTCCACTTTGGAAATACTGTGAGCTGAGGAGTGCTGCCAAAATTTGGAAAAGCAAAGGAAATCCCTGCTCTCTGGAAATGAGTGTGAATGTCAGGACCAGTTCGAGTCCTGGACAGAAATCTGAGCTTCAGGGTTAAAGCGTGGAGAGAGGGAGGGAGGGCAAAGTGCTGGGAAAAAAAGACTTCTGGTCTCTAAAAATTTTTATTTCAGGTCTCAGACATGTGATTGTTGTGAATGGTGGATGTTTGAGAGCTGCACAGAAGGGAACTCCTGCCAGGCCTGTCATGAGGAAAAAAAGGGAACAGCTCTGCTCTCGGGGGAGCTAGGCCCAGCTGCCAGGGGATCACCCCCAATATTGAGATCAGTGAAACCAAAATCAACAAAATGGAAAAAACTCTGTTAACAGCTGTGTTAAAAGCTGTGTTAATAGCTGGGAACCATCAGCCACTTGCTGTTCTTCCATGATTTCTGGTGAAGGCAAAGTCCTTCCTTCAGGACTTCAGCTAGTGTTTGGGCCTCCGCTCTGTGTAGCCTTATGCAGTGGCATTACTCTTAGTGAATAAAATTTACTACCTAAATACCTTTTCTTATTTAGTATCTGAAGGAAGGTTTCAGGCATTATGAAAAGTGGGGCCTTACGTGTTGACACACTTGATAAAGAATTAGGGAAAGGGGATGAGGGAGGGATTTCTCTCTCAGAAATGTCATTTTATGCACTATGAGTCTGTCCCTGAGCTGTTAAGTTGCATGCAGCAGGTGAATGACCATCACTGCTAGCGAAGATTTAAACATTTAGCTTTGAACAGTCATTTGGAGGATCCCAGGAACTTTAGGTGTGTAAATGTAGAGATATATGGATTGCAGAGGCCTAGTTCACATAGTGTCAGTAGATTGTAATATATCACAAACAGCAGGAAACTAAAACTGCATTTTTATTCACCAAAACACACAGTGGAAACCACTGAGTGTCAGCAGTCAGTGGACAGGTTAAGAGAACTTTCAGGGAACTCTAGTTCTGCTAGTAAATATTAGCATTTTTTTCCTAATTAAGAGGTTGTATTTTCCTTTTCAGTAGCCCTGTCTTGAACATATCTATATCTGGTTCTCTATATTATGTTTTATATTGTATGTACAGTTCTCTACATTTTATGAACTTAGATAACACAGAAACTTATTCTGAAGTGTGTTTTTCTTAACTGCAAAATTAGTTCTGTTTTGTTGCGCATAATTGTGAAAGGTTATTTCAGTGTAAACTACAGATGTTTTCCTGCTTTATGAGTAACTGAAATATAGTTCTTGAAAAAGTAAATTAAAGAGAGGCAGTGAATCACCTGTGCCACTTTTTTTTTTTTTTACAGCCTTTGAGTGAATCTGATCTTGTTGATGAATTTTCAAAGGATTTTGCCTGCCCTGCACAGCCTGCAGTACAACCCAAAGCACCAAAGCCCAGCAACATATCCAAAGTAAGTCCTTCTGGTTCCTGGAGAAGCTGACACTGACAGTTTTGCTAAGACTGGGCAGTGCTAGTGTTCTTTCAAAAAAACCCATTTCCTTCTCTTCCTGTTTCTCTTCCCATTGCCTTTAGTGGAATATGCAGTATTGGCACTCAGCTCTTCATTGAGCATCTTCTGCCTTTAAATTCAGACTTTTCTTTCTCATTTAGTACTGTATTTAGGGAAAAAATAAGCCATTTAACAGGCACATTTTACTGTTTTCTAAGCATATTCACTAAAATACAGTGTAAATTGTTCTGTTTCAGAAGCCATCAGGTTCTGTGTCTGCAAAAGCCACCGAGGATAAAGTGGTCCCTCATGCCACAGCTTGCACTGTGCAGTCTGCAGCTCCTGTGCCTTCAGTAAGTAGTGGAGCCCTTTCAGCTGGTGCTGAAGCAAAACTCAATGTTTCATTTATGGAATGGTGGAGCATGTTGTCAGGATGCTCATTTCAGTATTGCATGTTCTTCCTCCACAGTCGTGACCCACAAAGGCTGAGTGGTTCACAGAAAAAAAAAGGCAAAAAAACAAAGCTGAGTCAAGCATAAACTGAATTGTCAGTGACCTTCCTCAGAGAGGAAGCCAAACTGATAGTTCTGTGCTGTTCTGTGCTCTTACTGCCCTAAAGGGGGTACTGTTTGTGAACCTAATGGGGACTGCAGGAAAAGGCAAAACCAGGTTTCTTCAAACTAAAAATTGTTTTTTCCTTTATCAACACCCATGCAGGTTGGTCCTTTGTCAGATGAAGCACTGGAAGCCTTGTCCAGTAGCCTAGGGAAGAGGGAGCCTGATCCAGATGAGAAAAAGCCTGCTGTGGACAAAGTTAAGGTAGAGAAAAGAATCAGACCTCAAAAATACCTTCAGCGTTACTCTGTTTCCTCAGGTCACAAACAAAGTAGACATTTATGTTTTCACTTTTTTTTACAAACAAAATGTACTGTTGAAACCAGTTCTGTTCTGCTTAGGAAGTACTAGTAGGATTTCAACACAATGAGTACAATTTTCTAATAATTCTGACTACTGCAGTGCAGTAGTTCCCTCAGTTTCTGAAAACTGTGTTTTGTTGTGTCCTGCTGAACTGAAGCAGAATTAAGATGCACATCAGGGATAGCACACAGTATGGTCCTTTTTCTGAAGGAACCAACTTTATGATGAGAGCTTTTAATTTGGAATTATGCACAAAACTTTTGGGGTTTATATATTTAAATAGGGAGCCATAAGTAAGTCACTGAAATCCTATCCAAGGAAATGCTGTTCATAGGCACAGTCTGAATGCCCCTGTGTGCCACCTTAAACCAGATGGAATTGGCTGGAGTCAGAAACCAGCCCTTCTAGTGGCTGGAATTCTGCCAAACAGAAGTTCCCAAAGTTGGCTTTAGTCCCTTCTCTTAGTTGGCATTTTCCCAGCATAACTTGTATGGGGATAATAATTTTTGAAGTGGGCCACTGATTTCTCTCTTCAGCCTTCCTTTGCATGCTGCCCAGATAGCTGTTGAGTGGATTTGCAGAAATGTCAAGAATTAAGACTCAGAGGTATTTTTGATTTTGGTCCACCCTTGTCTATTCACTTAACTCTGCTAGCTTCACTGAAATAGGTAGAGCTACTTCTAATATACAGAGGAAGAAACAGGCAGGGGAATGAAGGCTTTCTCAAGAGAAAATGTTTTCTTTTAACTTTCATGAGATTTGTATCTGGTGGTTGGATTGAATGAGAAAGACCAATTTGAATCAGAGGGCTGAAGGCTGGAAGCTTGCTCATGTGAATTTCCATGGGTAATTGTTTTTCTTACTGTGATTCCTATTTTTCCTTCACAGGAGAAAACCAAAAAGGAACAACACAAAAAACTGGGTGAAGAAGAAGAAACAATTCCTCCAGAGTACAGATTAACAGAAGCCAAAGTAATTTATTTAATGTGCTTAGTCTTACTTCCCTTTCATTCCTCAGAATGACTGAGACTCCCATTTCATTTTGAAACACTGATGTTTTGGTTCAGCCATTTTTATAATATCTAGAAATTCTGGTTTATAGTTCCCATAAATAGCTGTCATCTACCATTGGATGCCTGCATGGGCATAGAAGTGGTTTAGATGCAGGTACCTGCAGATTAATAATTCTGAGATTAGTCCACCAGAGTCTTTCAGTAGCTTCTGGTATTTTAGAAATAAATAAATTGTGATTGGTTAAAGCTGTTAAGAAACCCCCAAGGACCTGGATGTTTTAAGTGGCATTTTGAGTAGCAGCAGTAGATGCTACAGAGTCTGCTGGTTAGGTTCCTGTCCCTTGTAACACTTTCTGTTGCTCAGGGCATGCTCCCAGAGTGCTTGAATTGCATGGCTGTTTAAGGGTTAATGCAAGGGATTTTTTTTCTTTATAGGATAAAGATGGAAAACCACTCCTATCAAAACCAGAAGAGAAGTCACAGGTAAAAAAAGTGATGATTTCAAATAACTGTTTCATTCATGACTTACTTACCAAATGTCAGCAGGGTTACCCAGTGTTCAGTTTAAAAATGGGCTATGCTACCTGCTTACTTTTTAAGAGATAAAGAGACTTATACGCTTCCTCTTTTTCTTTCCAATGGCAGCCTATGAGTGAAAATGATCTTTTAGAGGGTTTGACAGAAGGATTTTCCTCTTCTCCATCGCTACCTGCACCATTACCTACATCAACTGTACTAAAGGTGAGTAAGTTAGATTTCTGAAATCCGGTTTTATTTACAAGTTGTTTGAATAATCATGACATTTTTAATGTTTTCTTTATCTAAAGTTCCTTAAATGAAATGCAATAGCTAAAAAATTTAAATACTTCTTGCAGTAAGTTAATAGAAGAGCAGGACTTTAAAAAACAGACAAACAAAATACTAGTTATGTGACCTATCTTCTTACCAGTTGCTTGCATAAATACTACTTTGCAGCTGAGGATTTTAAAAGTGTTTTTTGGGACTATTAGATGGCCTGGTGAAATCTTATTTCTTTTGGAGTCATGTTAAACCTGTTTAAACTTCAGCTGTGGCGAGGTTTAACCCAGTGGTTGAGGTGGAAGAACAAACTGAGATGAGGAACAGTTGCACAGAGTGTGTGTGTGTGGGGGAGCGTTTCAATCTGAAATAAGCAAAGCTCCTCAGGAAAAGCAAATCCTAGAAATCAACTGTGTGGGTGCTGTGTTTTGGATGTGTTTTTTTGGTCTGATGGGTGTTTTTCTCTGGGTCCCCTGTGTGCCTTGTTCTTCCAGAAACCCAAGGATAGTGCCAAGCCTGTGAGTTCCTCGGATGTGATCTCTGCTGCTACGGTTTCCTCAGTGCACTCAGCAGCGCCTGCCACTGTAAGAAACCTCTCCTGCAGGTTCTTACCCCAAAACAAGGGGCTGAGTAGTGAGGAGAGGCAGCAGTGTGATCCAGGCAGTGTGACCAGTGTGGACTCTTGCAGAATTTAATAATTTATTGCTAAAAATGGCTACTGCAGAGAAGGAAAATGTTCCCATGGGGAAAAAAAAAATTATAAAAAAAGAATGAGTGGACACTCCCTTTTCAACAGTTCCACAGGCAGTACCATGACCACCTTTGGATACCAGGGGAACTTTCCTTCCTGGTGTTTATTTTAATGTTGCTCACACATTTTGATCCATGCTGAGGAATCTTACCCTGGTGCTGCCAGCCTGGCTTGGAAGGGGAATATAAAGCTCCTCCTGCCTGTGTTGGCTTTAATGGCTTTTTTTCTATCTAGGTTCTGTAGAAAATTGCAAAATCTATGGTAATAGCCAAACATTAATTGCCAATTATTTAATAGATCTGTTCTTATTACAGCAGCTAGGCTTATAAAAAAAAAAAGAAAATCATTCAAGAAAATTCCATAAGCCCTTATTGAAATTATGTTTTCTGCAGGTCAGAAATATTCTGTATTTTTCCCCAGCTATTGTGCTACACTGCAAATACAACAGGAGTGCTATTTGTTCACTCAAGTTCTACAGTTCATTAGCCAGTACTTACAGTAGATTGATGAATTATATCATTTTTGCAGCAGATGTGCTTTCACAAATTTGTTTCTGCTTTGTTAGGGAGGAAAAGAGATGGATGAAGCCTTGGATCTCCTGTCTGATTCCCTGGGACAGAGGGAACCTGACCCTGATGAGAACAAACCAGTTGTGGATAAAGTGAAGGTAATAAAAGACATTCTGACACTTGAGCAATTTGGGGAGAAGGAGGGATGGGAGGGAGTAAACCAAACCAACAAAAAAAACAGTCCAAACCCCCCATACGCTAAGAGGAGTATATGGCATTGGGATTTCAGATGTTGTAAAAGTAAGGTTATTGGAGAAAAAAATCCATGCTTTTACCTATAGGTAAATCAACCACTTTTCAGTCATCTGGATTACTTATGTGTTCTGTGAAAAATGATGATTTGGTTAATGTACTTTAGCCACTTGAGGGCAAGTGCTGAAATGTTATGGGAGATTTGAAATAATTTTACTTCAGTGCCTTTCATTGCCATTATTCTCATCATTTTTCAGGTGTCTTCTTGGGCTCAGTTTCTAAAATTTATTTTCTGGCCCTGTCAAGCTTTGACTTTTATAACCACAAGTTCACTTAATCAGGCACATTTTTAAACTTCCTTGTTTCTGCCGGTTTTGTCTTCATTTAGTCTTTCATAAAATCCTATAAAGGCCCTTCTGCTAACAAGAAAATAAATTTTTGCATAACAGTAGTAATAGTAGAAATAAATTTTAATTTGAAATAGCTACGGTAAAGTACATTACTGGGGAAAAACAAAGCCACCATATGCTGCCTATCAATAAATTTAGGCTGGAATCTTAGCTGGAGAAAAAAGAGATCCCTAAAATGTCTGCGTTAAGAAAGACAAAGATGTTCTTCAGCAGTCTGCTTAAAAACCTCCTTGTGGTGTTCTGTGTGGCATCTTCCTGGTATGCTGCCAAAAATCAGAGGAGTATAAGTTGAAAAATAAATGTAGTTTTTAAAACTTTCAGGCATGAAACATGCCTCAAAGTGAAATGATTTTCTCAGTAGCTTTAAAATTTAAAGGTGAAAAAAGATATCTGTCCTGAGTCCGATATGCCCTCTGACTTGTTGATTGCTAATATTTCTAACCTGGGTAATAAAGTTTTTTAAAAATTAAATACTTTCAGGAAAAGGCTAAATCTGAACACAGAGACAAGCTTGGAGAGAGAGATGAAACAATCCCACCTGACTATCGAAAACTGCTGGAGTCAGGTGAGCAGGTAAGGAAAAACTTCCCTAGTTTTCATTTGTAACAGTGGAAACTGAGTCTATCTGAGCCAGTCTGTCCTCTTTGGAATTACAAGTGGAATAAGTGAGTATCTGTACTGTATTTATATATTAGGGTAAAACATGGAAATATCCTTCAGTGAGAGTAGCTCTATCCTCACATGCTTATAAGTGAAAAAACAAAAGGGGGAAAAAAAAAGAAGTTTTGGTCTTATTTTGTTGATTTTTTCTTTTTCAACTGGTCGGTCTGAACAAATAAATCACTTTGAACTACTAAAGAAATCCATTCAGAGCAATGCAGGCTCATTGGCAATCTGTGAACACCCAGTAGTGCCATATGTAAATACTTGTATTTTTAAACTTTTAAACTAATCTGTCTGGTTCAAAATGAGTGAGGATCTGCTTTTTTTTCTTCCCAAGAGTAAACCAGCAAAGCCAACAGCAAAGGATGACATGAAACACAAAGGAAAGAAGGTAACATTTATGATGAGGTTTATTGAGGGTTTTTTAATATTTGTGATTTTTATTCTGTGGTTTTTTTTTTTCATGCTGTGGGCTCTGATTTTGTTTCAAAGTTGTGTCTCTGTAAGATTAAGGGGTGATTAATTACAAATACTCATAAATTAAGGTGGTAATAGGAACAGTAGTGGACAGTAAAACTTCTGTGAGGTGTAACTCTTCACAATAAATGCAGTTTTTATGTACAACTGCATTATGATTTTTGAGGAAATCATGCCTCTTGGGAACCTCAAATAGATGTCTCTTAACATATGTGTGGAGTTCAGGTGTGTTTTTCTTTAAGAAAAGGGATAATTAATTAAAGCAGACATAAATTCCTGAACCACTAATTTGACTGTGGGTAGCTGGGTTGCACATTTTGTGACTTCAAAATTTAAATTATTGTAGAAACCTACGGATGACAGTGCAGCTATTGATGCCTTATCAGGTGACTTTGATACTTGTGCAAAGGCTCCTGCTACTCCCCAGCACTCAAAGGTAGGACATTTTCTGCTAATAACTTGCAAAATAAACAGTTTTTTCACTCCTCATTTTTCTTTGCAGTTGCTCATTTTAAGTTTACAGGAAGCCTGTCCAGATGCAGGAATTGTTTCACTCCTGCAGTGGAAGTTGGATGTATTTTGCTGTGTAACTAAATATTTGGAAGAAGGGAGGTTTGTGGTAATTAGGGCCTTTCAGACAGGCTTGGAGAAGTAAATTGAGCAGAGAAATGTGATAACAGTTTTTAAGAGTGTTCAAAAACTGCAGAGAGGCAGAGAAACCTTTGCTCACTGATAGGAGGCACTGTGTAGCAGTGGTTGTTGGCTGGAGCTGAGACACAGTTCAAGAGGGGTTTGTGGAGAGAAAAGCAGGGAGCAGCAAAGACTTTCAGGTGTGTTAGGTAAAACAGTAGAGTTGACAAGAAGAAATGAGAAGGAATGGATTGGAGAGGTCCTGCAATTGAGAAAAGGAGCAGCAGCTTTGAAACTTGAGGTTCAAATCAGCTGTATTCCTGAGAGGAAAGAGCTGTTTCCAAACAGCTCTTCTGGCCACTGCAGTGCCCCCCAGGGGTTTCCCTCAGCACAAAACCCTCAGGCAGCTGAAGACAGGACAAATGGTGTTTCAAGTGCTGCTTCATCTGCTCTTGAAATCCAGGGCTAAATCTGCTGTTGCAGCATTATTGCTTGGTAATAAATACAAAATCTGCCCATCTCTACCAGGTTTTTCTGATGCAGTCTCCTGTCAGCACAGCTTGTGTTGCTGCCAAACCCATTCAAAAGACTGTGTCTTGGCAGATGTCAAAGCAGGAGCCACCAGTGCTCTATTCTCCTTGTAACTGTAATTTTTTTTTTTCTTTGGAGTGTAGGACAAAAGTGGAAAGGAATCGACGACCACTAAACCAAGCTCAAAGGATAAAGGAAAGCCCAGAGACCCTAAAACGGTACAAACACATTTATTATGGTATGGGCAGTCATACAAGAGGGCAGCTAGATTCTGGACTCATATTACAGGGTTGTTATTCTGGGGGGAGTTTTACATCAATATGTTGAACTTGATCCATTTTTGTAAATATGAACATAGGAGAAAGGCCCCTTTCTATTTCAAGGGAAATCGGCAATAAACAGGGGCAAAAAAATACGTATACTTTAGACAGAGTGTTGTTCTCTGACGGGGGGGCCTCAGTGCATGCTCCTCAGGTTCTCCTTCCCAGATTTGTAGATCTAAGAGTCCTACTTTGCCTGCCTATAGCTGCCTCAGGCAGGATCCCCACCATTTCTCTCACTTCTTGACAGTTTTGAGTAACAGCATCTGAAAAGTGATTAAAAAGTGCTCCTACAACCACAGCCAGGTTCCCAAGTTATTATCATAAATTATGTTTTAAAATTAATGAAGACCTACATATTTTCATAAAAAAGTAAGAATGAGCATGGTGTGGAATGGCAGGCAGCTGTTTCTATATTAAAAAAAAAGTGGGGAGAAGGGGAAGGTAAGAAGCGTTGCTTGGCTTTTTTTTTTTTACCCAGAAGTAGAGAAAATTGATTCAGGTCAGGGTGAAGCTTGTTCCATCATGTTCTTCTCACAGAGGATATGTGCAGTAGATGCCCAAATCAGATGATTATGTCTGGGAATTTTACATTTCACATGTCAGTGATGGGATTTCTGCTTGTTGTTATTATCAAATCACCACAGGTGCCTTTTGTGAGACCACAGAACTGACTTGCAGTTCTCAGTGTAAAACTGATGGGTCTTTATCTCCTCTTCAGGATGTTCTGACCTGTGGCCTGATCACTGCTGTGGGTAAAAGGGTGTTTAGGAACAGGGAATGATGAGGTCAGGCATTACCCACTCTGTCTGAAAGAAAGCAGTTGATTGTGAAAAGGTGAAAATATTTGTGTACAGCAGGAGTCACAAATACTCTTGCTGAACTATCTGTATTTCAGGTGCAGATTGTATTTATGTCTGAACTGTGATTCTTACGAGTGTCTTGTCACTGCCTGATTTCAGGTTTTAGCTTGGTTCAGTTTCTCATTGTGTCATCCTCTCTTTAGGCAAAGGGACAGTCCTCCAGCAGCAAATCTGAGAAGCAGAAAACAAGCTAAACGTTAACCTTACCAGGTGAGATTTCTTCTTCCCTGTTCCCTGGGCTACCACAAAGACAATTTCATGCTTGTGAATTAAAGCTGAGTTTTGCTAGCAGTGCTTGAACTAAACCAAGACATGGTTAAAACTGCTGCTAAATGAAAATGCTTGGGTTGACTTTGCACTTCAGGGTTCCCAGGCAGGAAACCTTTATCCATTCAGTTTGTACAGAACTACTTCATTTAGCTAAACTCCTTTAGGCTGGTGGAATTCCAAGCTTTCCAAGGTGTGAAGTGCTGCTTCCCTAAGACATTCTCACAGAGTAATGAGGATCAAGCACATCTCAGCTGGGGGTTATGATCTTTAGGATACTGATCTTGTGTCATTACCTCTGCTCTGGACCCATCTTGGAGGCTTAGTTCCCATAATTCTTCACAGATTTATGTTGTGAGTTTTATTTCCAAGTAACGGAAGATAAGCACTCTAACATTATTTTTTTGTTTTGTTTACTCCCCCTGCCCCAGGATCCTGCTGCATCATGTAAGATGTCTTCTTTCTGTAGGTGGATGATTATTCTTGAAGAACAAAAGCTGATGCCAAAAGCACATAGTTATTCTGGGTGGTTTTTGTACAGTGATACTTGCTGGACTTTTTCTCATCTTTTCTTTTTTCCCAGTAGTAATCTCAGGTTTGTTTCTTTCTCCCAGCAATTTACTTTATTAAGACTCACATAGTCTGACATTTTTGTAATTTCCTTCAGCATTCTGGGGGAAAGAATGCTTTCTATTTGCAGGAAATATATTGCATCAATGAAGAGCTATACCAAAAAAAAAAAAAAAAGAGAAAAATATATCTGCAGACTTTTGCACATAATCTTCACATAGTGCCTGTAAATCTCTGAAGAGTTCATATATGCTAGCATTTTTTAACATTGCAGTGGATGCATTAAGTATTCTGGAATATAGTGAGCTTTAGTTACCCTCAGCTGGGCTGTGCAGCCTTCTGCTCATGCCAGTTCCTGGTGGGAAGCTGCAGGCCAGCTGTGGGGCAGCTAAAGTGTGAGAAAATGGGGATTAGCCTCTTCTTCCAGCACGTCTGGACATCAAGCAGGTATTTGGGATGCTGCCTTTAGCAGTAGTTAAAACACACTAGGGCAGGATTTTTTTTTTTATTATTATTAATATTACCATTATTTCCAATTGTATCTGTACTGTTATCTCATAATTTGAGGAGTCTCCTGGACTGGACAAATTACAAATGTAACAGCTACCAACACAAAGGGTAGATAAGGAAAGGATGGGGACGAGCTCAGCAGTGATCAAAGCTCAGGTCCAGGGGCGGGCTCCTTTTTATCTTATTTTGCACTGTTTCTAGCCCTCCTGTTCCTGGCACCCCAGCAGGGAGCGCAGGGATGGGGCTGAAGGTGTTGCTGCAGGGAGGAAAACCCCATTTTTCCTGTTCCCTGCAAGGACAGGCACGGCCAGGAGCCTCTCACAGGTCGGCTGCCACAGCCCTGGGCTGCCACCACCTCCGTGGGCTTTCCTCTGCCTCCCTGCCCTGCAGAATGTCCTTCTGCATATCCTGACACTTGTGCAGCTCTGGCGAAGGGAGGCTGCTGGCAGCAGAGCCCAGGGTCTGCAGGCAGGGATGGTGCAGGGATTGAAGATGGGGATATTCAGACTTGTGACTGTACTTGCAGCCTGCCACCGTGCCACTCCAATAAAGATTTTAAGGATGCACTGTGCCCTTCATGGCTTTTCATTTATCGCTGCTGCTGTCAGGCAGAAGAAAGCCTAGAAATAAAGAAAAAAAACCACCAACAACATTGGCATATTAAAATTGAATCTAACATTAAAAAAAAAAAAACCAAACGCAAAATACAGAATTGCAGAATCAGCTAGGTTGGGAAAGACTTTGAGGCCATCAGGTCCAAGCTGTGACTGAAGACTACCTTGTCAACCAGACCATGGCACTTGGTGCCCCATCCAGCCTTTTCTAAAACACCTCCTGCAACAGTGACTCTGCCACCTCCCTGGGAAGCAACTTCCAGTGCCCAGTCCCTCTTTCTTTACATGTTGGTGACACTCCATGAAGGCGTTCACAAACTCATCGAGACCCTGCTACTTTTTTTTTTTTTTTTGCCCCTTTTCCTTTGTATTTCAAAGCTGCATTGTAGTTGACCAAGAGCAAATCTAACTTGTGGGCTGCTGCTGTGCTGGGAGACAGCTGGAAGAACAAGATGTAAGTCACTGAAATTTATTGTGCTCAGATAAATTGGCAGGTCCTGAAATACTTGTGTGTGAGGTCCCATCTCTTCTGTAGGAGGGCTGCAGTGCATCTGGGAGAATGAGCACATCCAAAATTAAAGGGTGGGGAGGGAATAATAAGGCGGGTTCTGTGGTACCAGGAAGGCCACCTAATTTTGCCCTCAGAAGTGAGCAGTTAAAAGCAGAAAGCAGAAGTGCCATTTGCTGGTCACAAAAGAAATAAATGCACAAAAAGGGGACAAAAAAAGGCCTTGATCTGAAATCACCTGCAATTTGATTTTTTGTCAAATTCCCCATTAGTTGACAATACTTGAATAGCATAAAATGTCACTAGCATGATGCAGAGCTTTCTCAGAATTCCTGATTTATATAGATATATATAGATATAATTACATGGAATTTGCCATGAGTAGGAGGAAGTGGTGCTTTCTGCAGGGTTGTGTCAGAGCTGTTGGCTCTCAGCAGTGCAACAGGGTGCCTTCCAAACACCCATGGAGTGTTTGGAACCTTGGGCAGGTTTGATACCCAGGTGGGAAGAAAGGGAGGTATAGTCAAGTCAAATGCTTGGGATTAGTTCTAGATTATTATTCTTTCCCCCCAGTCTTTATCTCTATTAAAATTCCAAAATTGGGCACATCCATGAGGAACCACACAGGAAATAAACACCAGGGATTCAATAGCAAGGGCATGTTTGCAAGAGCAAAGGAATCAAGTGCCCTTAAGCAAAAGTGGCAATTAACAAATTTAGATTACGTTTAATACAGAAATAAGAGTTTCCAGCAGGTAAACGGAGCAGGCCACTCACAAGTACCTTTAAAAACAGAAACTCCACCAATGAAAACCCAGCCTCTGGGATTTCAGCCTTGCTTTCCTGCGGCTGGATGTGGCACTCGGTGGCTGCTGTCAGGGCATCCTTTCATTGCCCTGCAAGTGGCACACGACAGCCATCAGGGCTGGGCTAGTGTCCCCTACAGGGACAAAGGACAAGGTCCGGCCACGCCGCTCGTAGGGACAGCGGCGGCCACGCCCCTTACCCCGTTGGTCCCGCCTCCTCCGCGCGACCCCGCCCCTTTTCCGCTCCGAAACCGCCCCCTCGGCTGCGGCTCCGCCCCCAAGCGCCCCGCGCACCTCCCATTGGCCGGCGGCGTCCCCTCGCGCCCGCCACGGCCTCCCATTGGCTGCGGGCGCCGCTGTTGTTATTCCTGTTACTGCTGTAAAGAGGAGCGGAGCGGTGTTATCGGTCACCTCTGGTCACCTCTGGTCAACTCTGGTCACCTCTGGTCACCACTGGGCGACTCTGGTCACCGCTGGTCACAGCTAGTCACCGCTGGTCACCTTTTATCGCCTCTTATCAACCCCCAGCACTCATCCGTCATCTCTTTTCACCTCTTATTTCTTGTCACTTCTTGTCCCCTGTCCCCGGTCATTGCCGGAGCTCGATCCTCGCTCGCTCGGTCCCTGCCCGGGCCAGGTCCCTGCGCGGTGGCCGTGGGTTGCCCGGGTTGGCGGCCGTGTCGCCGCTGCCCTCCCCGGGCACAGCCCCGCTCACGCCGCTAGCGATGGACAGAACTGAGCCGGTGGGCCCGGACAGGTGAGGGGGTGGCTAGGGGGCCGGACTGGCTTTGTCCGCCCGCCCCACGTGAGATTCCTCGGACGGGACACGGCTCTATGGAGCCGTGCCCGAGGGCGCTTGAAATGCCCTCCTTCAGCTCCTGCCCCCGACCCGCCAGGGCAACAAGGGGCTCGGGGCACCCGGGGCACTGACACTTCCCCGTCCCGACCGCCCGCAGGCACCGGGACACCCCGAGGAGGTGGCACGCGGGGCCGCCCCTCCCGCGGCTGTGGCGCTCACTGGCCCGGGAGCCGGTGGCCTCGGACCGCCCCCGGGACTCGGTCTCCTCGCAGCCCACGGATGCAGGTAAGGGATGCGCCTGCTCCGCCCCACAGCCGTCCGCAACCGGCCCCAGCTCCGGGGTCGTGCCGAGGGTGTCGGAGGGGGGTCGGGGGTGTCTCGGCAGGGGTTGGCCAAGGGGGTCGAGGGGGGGCAGCTTCTGGGGAGCGTTGGGCAGGAGCTCCCACCTGCACTGCCTGGGGCTCAGTCAGGAACCGCTCCGCTGGGGACCCCGCTCAGGGTGACACGCGACATTCCGTGCGGCACCGCTGCTCCCAACGGCGCTGCCAGCCGCCTGCCGGGCGGCTCCCGGCCCGGCCCCATCCTGCCGGGGGCCCCGGACTGGGGCCGGGACCCGATCCCCACACCCTTGTCCCTTTTTCGCCCGCAGGATCGGGTCCTGACTCCCACACGTGGCAGAGCTCTAGAGCCGTTCAAGAAGAGTGAGTGCCCCATCCCCGTGTCCCCCCGGGGACAGCCCCTGTCCCTGCCCTGCTTCTCCCGAGCATCAGGGCCCGGTCTCAGCCTGGCTGGGGGCTGAGCATCCGGCTGTGACCACCAATCTGTGTCTGGGGGGTGACAACCTGGGCTGCTTGGGCAGGGACGTGGATGCCATTCCCTATAAATCCCATCCATCTCTGCTCTCCCCACAGCTTCCAGAAAACCATCGGGGAGTCTGGGAGAGCTCTCAAAGAGTACGTGAAGGGGCCCTATCCCTGGGGCAGGACATGAATGCCAGGCTGTCCCCGTGCCCAGGCTGTCCCTGTCCCAGACCCAAAAGCCAGGCTATGCCCGTGCCCCTCCTGGGGTCCAACTCAGGCTATTGATGTTCGCTCAGTGCCTGCCCAGGTCCCTTTGGGGAGCTGTGACAGCCCTGGCGGGGGCGGGGTGGTCTTACCGCACCCTGAGGACATAGGGGATGGAGGTGACAATGGCAGAGGGGTGGGTCACAGCGGTCCGGGACACCTGCAGTCATTCGATCCTTTCCTTTCCCGGCTCTTGCAGCAGGAAGCTCCTTCACCAGAGGATCCGCTTCTTACCGGTGAGTGCTGGAGGCTGTGCAGGATCCTGCCGAGTCTCCGGCCGAGCCGGGACGAGGAGAATGGAGCCAGGAGAGGGGACAGGGCTCTGCAGCACCGCTCACCCCCTGGCTGTCCCACAGCAGTGGCAGCTGGAAGCCAGCCCGGTGCTGAAGGACATCTGCCAGCTCCAGGTGCGCAGGCACAGAGTGCAGCGGCGGCAGAGCGAGCCCAAAGATGAGGTGAGGGGCGCGGCGATACCTGGGAGGTCAGGGAGGGAGCACAGGGGTGCTGACGCCGTGTTCCCCCTGCTGCAGGAGGGCTTTGTCCCCGAGAAGCTGCAGAGGCTGGGCGAGAGGAGCCGGCTGCCCGACGGCCACGGGGCTGCCAGGAGGGACCTCTTTGGCAAGAGCCCCTGCGACACATCAGAGCCGGTGAGAGGCTGCAGCGCTCCAGAGGAGCTACGGATCCTTGGCTGGACCAAGTGGCCATGCCGGTCCAGGAGGCGTGTGCATGTGGGAGATGGGCGGGCTGTGGGGTCATGGGGACACTGTGACTCCAAACCCCCAAGGAACTTGGAGCTGGACGGACCTTGGGTACGGATTCGTCCCTGCCTGGGGGTGGGAAGCAGCTGGCAGGACTTGTCCCCTTCACGATCATCTCTGCCTCTCCCCCAAGTCTCCCCAGCTGCTGCCGTGGCAGAGTGATTCCACCGTGCCCTGCGGGATGGAGAAGCCGGTGACCACGCCAGTGATAAAGAAGGAGGAGGCAAAGCTGGTACGTGGCCACCTTTGGCACCGAATGGAGCCCCACAGTCTTGGGGTCTCCGAAGGGGGGTCTGGGGCCGAAGGTCCCTGGGGCGGGGGCTGGTTGGTGAGCAGCACCAGCCCTGGAGCTAGCGGCTTGCCAGACCCCCGGGCAGCAGCGCGGACTCTTCCCACAGCGTCCGGGGAAGCGGGGCCAGTGCCGGCAGCTCTTGCGCTCGCCCTCGGTGCCCAGCAGTGTCCCCGGGCCCGTCCCGAAGCGGAGACGGCCCTCGGACAGGGACAGCCCTGCCGAGGCCAAGCGGCAGAGGAGAGTGGCCGGCAGCCCTGAGCAGGAGGCATCCCTGGAGCCGGTGGGTGATGGGGAAGGTGTCGGGGGAGAGCCAGCCTGTCCCTGGCAGGACTGGGCCACTGCCCGGCTGTGCCAGAGCCCCTGCTGACATCTGGGGGTGTCTCTGGTTGGTGCCTGCGCAGGGAGTGTGGCTGGAGCCTTGCAGGTCTGCCCAGCTCGAGGAGATCGAGAACCTGCTGGCCAACGATGACCAGGAGCTCATTGGGGACTTCTCCAAGGTAGGGCCACGAGGATGGGGCAGCTCTGAGGGCGCGCTGCCCCCCGTTATTCTGAGCAGCGGCTACCATCGGAGCCCCGCAGTGCCGCCAAAGAGAGCCCAAAGCGAGCTGGTGGCCCTTGCTTGGGGACACGGGGCCTTGGGGCTGTGACTTGCCAGCCTGCAGCGCCTGCAGCGGGTGAAGAGCCCAATCACTGCTCCTCTGCTCCGTGCCCGTGCCACAGGCAGTGTATGTGCCTCTTCCCCGCCCGGGGCTGCAGAACCGGCCACTGGCGGCTCCTGGGCTGGGGGGACAGGTGCCACCCCCGGGAGGTGCCCCTGGGACGGGGATGAGCCCAGGGCCTGTCTCCTCCAGCCTCACCTCCTGCCGACGGTGGAGGGGAAGGACCCGGGCCTGAAGTACATCTCTCCTGACACGGTAAGGGGACAGCGATCCTTCCGCAGCCCCGGCGAGGGGCTGCCTGCCTGTTCCCCCCCGAGCCCTCGTGTGTCCCCCCTTGGTGACGCGCTCCCCCCGCAGCTGGCGAAGGTGCTGACGGGGCGCTACAGCAGCTTCATCGAGCGCAGCGTCGTCGTGGACTGCCGATACCCCTACGAGTACCAGGGCGGCCACATCAAGGTCAGAGCCCCCCGTGGCCCCGGGGCCGGGAGGAAGGGGGTTGTCCGAGCCCCACTGCAGCCCCAGAGGTGCCGAGCCCACCACGAGAGATTGAGCGTTTCCCCGCGAGGAGCGGAGACAAGAGGGATTCAGGATACCCCGGGATGTGTTGAGTACCCTCTAAAGATAGTCTCAGAGAGGAGACTATCCAAAGCGCCCCCTCCAAAGATAGTCTCAGAGAGGAGTGAAGCAGCCCCTCCAGAGCCCCTCTGAACCCCCGGAGAGGTTGAGCAGCCCCCCATGAAGGGTCCAGAGCCGCCCGGAGGGGTGGAGCAGCCCCTGAAAAACGCCATGCCACCCGCTCACCCGCTAAGGGATTGATTCCCAGTTGGAAAGAGGAGCATGATGGTGGTGGGAGGGGGGGGGGGGAGGGGAGGGGGAGGCTGGGGGCAGCGTCCTTGGGTCCCTGCAGAAAATGAAACTGGAGGCAGAGGGGAAGAAGGCGCCTCTGTCCTCCCAAGGGCGCTGTCAACCTGCCGCTGCAGCGGGACCTGGAGGAATCCCTGCTGGAGCGGCCCATCGTGCCCCAGGACGCCGGCAAGAGGGTGATTGTCATCTTCCACTGCGAATTCTCTGTAGAACGGGGACCCAAAATGTGAGTGAGGGCACGGGGGGCACACAGGGGTGTGCCAGCCCCCCGGGCAAGCCGGGACCCTCGCACGGGGCTGATGCTGTGGGCTTTGCCCGGCTGCAGGTGCAAGTTCTTGCGGGAGAGGGATCGCTCCTGCCACAGGTACCCGCAGCTGCACTACCCCGAGCTCTACGTCTTGAAGGGAGGGTACCGCGAGTTCTTCTTCCAGTTCCCGGTGAGTCCCCTGCCGGTGTCCCCGCGGTGGCAGGAGGGCAGGAACTGGGGGGGGATGGGGGCACAGGGCAGTGGGGGCACAGAGGCGGCGCTGGCTCTGAGCACCTTCCCTGCCATGGGAGGGGATCTCCCGGCCGGGGCGCTGGCTTTGGCCCGGGACGGCTGCGGGCCGGGGGCTGCGCTGCTGGGGCTAACGGAGCCGTGGGTTGCAGGGCCACTGCGAGCCCCGGGACTATCGGCCCATGGAGGACCCGGCGTTCAGGGAGGAGCTGCGCAGGTTCCACGGGCAGAGCCAGCGCGGCCGGCGAGCGCTCTTCATCCGCGGGCGGGATCTGTGAACGCTCGGGGGGAAACGCTACGCCGGAGCTCGGACTGGAGGAAGGGTTCCCTTGGCCGGGGATGCGCCTCGGCTTGGGCTGCTTCGTTCGGATGGGTTTAGCGTGGTATTTAGGATTAGCATTGGGCTTGCGTTTGTTTATTGCTATAAATAATTTTTATATATTGTTATGAACTTTTGCTTATTGGTATGATTATTTTTTTGCTTGTCTATTGTTATGAATATGTTTGTGTTTGTCTGCTGTTAAGACCGTTTGTACTAGTCTCTGTTAATAAACTCCTATTGCAGGAGAACAAACGCGGCTCCTGAGCTCTCTGTGCCCGCACCGGGGCGCTGCAGGGGTGGGAGCCCCCGATCCGGGGCTGGGGGCACGGGCAGGTGGTGCTGGAGGGCTCTGGGATTTAGGGACGGGGACAGCTGCTGGCAGGGGACAGGGCTGAGGCGGTGGCTGCCCTGGGGCGTGGTGGTGGCTTCCCCAGGGACAAGGGGGCTGGGGCAGGGGGGCCAACTGTTGGCCCCTTGGCTGCTGTTCCTGCATGCTGGGGTGGCAGCAGTGTGGCCCCGGGCCGCCATAGGACCCTTTTTCTTGGGCATCCTGGGCTTGGCAGGAGCCCTGGGACACTTGGGGTGGCTGTGGGACACCCCAGGCAGGATACTCTCTTTTCTCAGGGGGTCTCTTGAACTTTGCAGCACCCCTAGGGCTGGGATACCCATTCCTGAGGGGAGCCTGGGCTCAGTAGGACTCCCAGAACTGTGACAGCCCCAAAGTGGGGGTCAGGGCTCATCAGGGCACTCAGCAGCATTAATCCCTCAAATTCTGAGACACAAATTCCGATGACCTGTTAAAATACAGTGGGGGAAAAAAAAGGTAATATCAGAGCAAATTAACTTTCTATAAAGTGTTGCCACAACAGTTTGGCTGTCACACAATACATTCCTTCACTGGTAATTATGAAGGACTACTTATTCAATTGTTGATATCTTTTACATTTCCCTTGAAATGCTAAAAGGTTGACCTTCTGGTCTACAGGTTCAGTAGACCCCCTGGTATCCATGGCACATGCTTTGCTTTGGGTCTATGTCATAGTAACAAAACACCAAACCTGACTCATTCTCTAGGAGTCTTCACAGCCTATTCTAAAGCTTCAGTGGGCTTTGGTGCTCCCCAGCTATCATGAAATAATGATAATAATAATCTATCACTAAGTAATTTTTCATTACAGAGAAGTATTTAACACCACAGGTAATGGGTGGGTAATATAATCTACACTGATTATATTACCCATTTATACATTATTATTTATTATTATGTTATTATATATATTATAGATTATATATACACTGTTGTGACATGGCTGTGAAATACACAACTGAATAGCGGGTAAAACCAATGAGTATGATAATGCTTCATCATAACCACATTTTAAACACGCTGCTGACTGAGTAATTTTGACACGGAAACAGCATGACAGTAAATGCATATTCCCTGAAACTCACTGAGTGTTTATTTGAGCAGTGTCACAAAGAAGCCAGGAAGCAATTTTCATCTTGGACTGCCACCAAGAGGTATTTCTCTGCAGGGTGCTGTGCTCACACAAGTGCCGAAGAGCAAACTTTCTGTGTAGTGCCCTTGTCCCAGCACAGCCAGGAGGGCATGGTTATAAGAGCCACCTGCAAAGGTTTTAGGCTGCCCACAGCTCCCCTCATGGACCTGCAGCGACCCAGTGTTAGTCTCAGCTCTGTAAAATCCTCCATAAATACTTGCATTTGCTTCAACTTTGTGTGTGTTGATGCATACTTATTATTCTGAGACACTCGTGGCCTGCTCTTTACCCTAGGCATGATCAGGAAACCAAACCAGACCTGCTCATTTCTCTGCAGATCCTTGCAAAATTGAGTTTTCTGGGACTGTTGGATCTTGCTAGCAGCTGAGAGCTCATTAGGGAATCTAATTTAATGTCCTGGCAGTATACAACTGCTTCCCACAGCATGCATGGATACACAGCAGTCCCTGGATTTGGAAGCCCCAGAGCAATGGTGCTCACACTGTTCCAACTGGATACTGAGTGCAACTCTCTAAAAGGAAATGGTGACATTTTTTTCCTCCTCTGGTTTCCCCTCTCAGAGCACACTGCTCTTTTTTACATCTGTTCTAGGCCTCTAAAAAACCAGCAAAGGGCTGGTTTGGCTCTAACAAACCAGTTAGTTTCCTGAGAGCTTGTGACAGAAAAAATAAGTCCAGGTCCAGGTCCAGGTCAGTGCCCAGCAAAGTCCCCTGGACTAGCTCCTGCTGGGGACAGCTCTGCTCTAAGTCAGCTAGGCTGTGTGACTCAGTGCTCCCTGCATGCAGGCAGCCCAGGAGTGTTGACAAAAATAGGAGAGGCTTGTCTTTCAACTATTCTGGCCCAGGAGATGATCTCCCCAGGCTCCCGTGTGACTAAACTGAGGCTCCTGCTCTCCAAGAGGTGGCAGAGAATCAGCCTTCGGCACAAAGGTCATCTTCTGCCTTTGTGTTTCATTTACAGAAAGCCTACGACAAGTCAGAACACCCACCCCCAGATCTGTGTTACCTTATCATGCCTTACTGTGGAGTTCTCTTCTTGCTGCCAATCTTTAGCTCTGCAAGATCTGGGAAGCTGAGGGGTCAGGTCCATCATCCAGTGCTGCTCTTCTAAGAGGGCACACAAGAATACACAACACTGCCTTTGCAGAGGTGCAGAAATGCAACTTTCAACCTTTTCATAATTCTCTTCTTGTCACCCAGGCTCACACACCCTGAATTTTGCTTTTTACCTTACCTCAGTCACTGTAGTCCTAATTTTTTCTTTTCTTTGAACACACAGGCACTCTTCACGCCACAGGTAAAACTCAGTCTGGCTTTCTGCTGACAGTTTCTTTCTTCCTTATCTGCCTTAAGCCCCTTCTCCCCCCCACACTCTCACCTAACCCTTGCTGGTTGTACCTCTCTCTCTTTTCTGCTGCCCCATCATTCTCCAAGATCAAGTCCATGGCCCCATCCTTGCACAATGTGTATGATCCACACCTCTCCTCCACCCAGACCTTCCCTCCATGTCACCTCTCCATCTCACACCTGAGGTGTCACACAGCCACAGCTGCACATCCCAACTCTGCTCCTGAAACCTGGGACAAAGTTCCTCACCTTTCCACCTCTCTCTCTTTCTCTCTGTCATTTGTCAAGCTGGATATAAAATCCATCTGTCTCACAGATTAAACATCATCTGAGAGAAAGGAAAAAAGAACGGAAGCTGTCTCCAACTCTGGCTTGCCCTGATGGTGAAGTATATTGAAATCTCTGCCCTGCCTTTTACAAGATCAGTTGATGGCCATGCACTTCTGCTGCTGTTTTAAGCTTTAATCTCCTTGCTTTCTGCTGGCAACAGTTAAAGTGGGTTCATTGCTATTTCCTTGCACATCTGTGCTGCAATTCCTCTCTCTGTGGAGGAAACCAGGGGCAACACTCCCTATGAAATGTCTTGGTGGGATTTTCAACTGCTCTTGGCTCTGACCCTGTCAGCAAGCAAAGTGGAGGGCAGGAATGCACTTTTAAGTACTTTTAACCATCTCACCTTAAAATTACTTAAACAAAGACTCTTATGTAGAGTGCGTTTGAACTTCACTTTTCAAGTAGCGTTGAAGTAGAAGTGGTAGATGCAGAGTCCCTTGTTAGCACTGCATTCTCCACAAGACAACAAAAAACATAAATAGAAGCAGCACTTTGTCTACATTTCATTCAGAGGCAAAACCTAGACTCAGGTCTTGTGGTGATGTGGCAGAAGCCCTGGGATGGTGCAGGCCACGTCAAAGCCAGCAAAAGTGCTGGCAAATTCAAGCCCTCCATCTCTCTGGCTTGTTTTTCCTCCTCAGACCTTTCACAAAACTGTCCAAATGCGCCCAACAGCTTCTATCGGCCTGAGCAAAACTGCAGCTACTTCAGAAGAGTTCATGCCCCAGGAGGATCGGGTAAAAATATATATTATTAAATATATATAATTATAATATATAATATATATTATATGATATATGATACGGATAATATATAATATATTATATATAAAATATATGTGTATATATATATTATATATACATATATGTAAACTATATACATTATATATAATATAATATATTTATGTATATATAATAAATATCATTATATAATATAGTATATATTAAATACATACTATTAAATATAAATGCCGGAGTAAAGCCATTTGGCTAGAAAAGGCACGCCGGCTTTTCCAGCCAGGCACGGGCGAATCGCCTTCTCCTCCGGCCGGGCAGCCTGACGGGGACACAGTGCCATCAGCTGGGCACTGGCAGCCACTGGCCCAGCGCTTTTCCAACCAGGCAAGGTGGCAGGTGCCCCCCGCAGCTGCCTCTCCTCCCTGCGGAAGCTCCTAGCGCAGACAACAGCGCACACAGAGCCTGTGTCTGTCCTAGGTGAGGAGGGCAAGCCAGCCGGCAGCACAAAACCAGGATTAGGAGCTCCTGAGCCCATTAAGAGGACAGGAGCTAATCTTGCTGCGAAGGAGCTTTAGGGACCTTGTGTCCTGCAAGGTGCACCCTGCCATCCACCAGCACATATTACCTGGGTTGAGCTGGGATAGAGTTAACTTTCTTCAGAGTAGCTAGGCTACTGGACAGGGCTGTTTTGGCTCTGTGCTGAAAACAGTCTTGATAAACCATGGATCTTTTTTTTTTATTGCTGAAGACAGCTTGCACCGCATCAAGTCCTTTCCTGCTTCTCACACTGCTCTGCCAGAGAGGGGATCCACAAGGATTTGGGAGGAGACACAGCTAGGAGAGCTGATCCCAACTGACCAGAGGGATATTCCAGACCATATGGTGTTGGGGTCAGCAAGCAGAGCTGGGGGGAGAAGGAGGAAGGGGCTGTGTTTGGAGTGATGGCCTTTGTCTTCCCAAGCCACCTTGATGGAGCCTGGCTTTCCTGGGCATGGCTGAATACCTGCCTGCCCAAGGTGAATGAATTCCTTGTTTTGCTTTCCTCCTGTGTGTGGTTTTTCCTTCCTTACTAAACTATCTATCTCGTCCCATAAGTTTTATCACTTTTACCCTTCTAATTCTCTCCCCAGTCCTGTTGCAGGGACAGTGAGTGAGCTTGTTGGGGCTTGTTGCTGGCCGGGGTTAAATCAGTGACATCAGTGGTGGCCCTGGCCCTAGCAGCAGTCTGCCGTGGAGGAAACAGCTTCTGCCCACAATTTGCTTTGGGACCTCTGAGAAAGGAATGGGAGGTCCATGTGACAAGCTGGAGAAATAGTACTCCTTAATCTTTAATGGCCAGAGGAGTGCAGCTGACTGTATGGCCCAGCAAAAGTGCAGACAGCCTTGAAAACCTCATTAATTATTCTCCTTCTCTTTCAAACCACAACTGGCCTCTCCACTGGAGTATGCCAGCACATTCTCTCCCTGAAGGGGAGAGCTCTTATTTTCTCTTCTCCTCTTACCTTCTGTGATATGAAAAAACCAGGCAGGTGCAGACCCTTTTCCCCAGGTGTGCTTGTTATTATGCCAGCTGAAAAAAACTCCCTTTCTCTTCTTTCCCCCTCTTTTTCTTACCTCTGCTCCAGTTTATCTCCTCACTGCCTGCCTTCTTGCTGGCTGGCTGCAGGGCTTCTCAAACCTGGTTTTAAAATATAAAGTGACTTCTGACTATGTGGCTCTAAGCAAAGCCTTCACAGGCAGTGGCTAAGAAAATGTACTTATTCCCTGCCCTCTGAGGTGGGTCAAAGCTTATTCCAAATAGGTGCTTTGGCATGAGAGTAGTAATGTCAGAAACTGACAAAGTGATGGATTTGAAGGACTTGGGCTTCAGCTTCATGGGTGGGTGACTCCTAACCAGAGTCCATGTAGTGAGCCTTTTGTTTCTTTCCAACAGCTCTCATGCTCTGCCTCCACTTAATTTGGTATATTCTATTTATAGAAGAAATATCTATACAAATATTTCCTCTCTCCTAAGAGCTTCTCTCTCTCTCTCTCTCTCTCTCTCCTTCTCTCTCAGGGGTTGTTGAGGGAATTTTGCAGCCTGATGAAATTTGATGCCAGGCCAATTTTCAAGGATGGAGAAATGTCTATTTTCTTTCAGTCCTGGCTACCATGAGCTCTGTACCAACTTGTGGCACTGAAGGGCTGTTTTCTGCAGGCTTAGATGTATCCAAAACATGCAGCACCTATTTCCCCTGCAGCCACATGCAATTTTTGTTACCACCCTACTGATCTGAGCAAGACTGTGACCCAGGCACAGCTCTGAGGGTCTCTGTGATACCTCTGGTGCCATGGCAGAAGTTTGTCACAAAAGGGGACCACACTCTGACTTAAAAAGGAGCTGACTTAAAAAACGGGTGTGAAATGGTGTGTGGTGTTCAAGGGAAAGTCATGCATGGTAGCAATATCAAGAGTGTGAAACCTAGGGATATGGAAACAGGGAGTGTTTCCTGTTTCCATATCCCTAGGTTTCACACTAGAGAAAGGGATGTGGAATTTAACAGTGAAAGGTACTCTGGAGAGCACAAGGTGTCTAACTGATTAGTTTGGGTATGGTTCTCTATCACTTCTTCTGGAATTCTTTAAATTGTAAGAACAATTTGTAAGAACATAAGGAGTACCAGAGCATGTACAGGTGTTTTCAGCAAAAACCCACAAAATTAATCTGCATGGGGCAGGATGTTTATGTCCTCTGGAAGAGGCTGTGGTTCAACAGCAGGTCAGAAATACTCTCCTCCAGGAGCTACAGGGCTCCTGTGGGGCAACCTGTCCTGCATCCACTGTCTTCCCAGCTAACTGTGCTTACAGGAATCAGGTTTCTACCCAGACAAACAGCAAAACTTCCAAATCCCACTGCTGTGACTGACTAAGGAAGCACTCCATGCCCTTTTTTTTTTATTATTTTTTTGCTTTTATTTCCCCTCAGAAATATCCCAAGTTTGAACTCCAGGCTGCAGAGAGCAGGGGGGAGAGAGCTAGCACAGCCACTCTGCTGCCTAGCACAGGATGTGTCCGTAAAGGATTCAGACTCCCAAGTTTTTTCTGTCACATTGATGATGAGAAGCTGGAGTTGAGGACAAAAAGATTTCATCCCAGCTATCCTGATTTATGATGTACTAAGTGGTGACTGCGGGTTTAACATCAATCCCACTAAACTCTTTTCCTCCCTCCTTGCAGTTCCACTGGAGACAGCTTCACCGCTGACTTACAGTGCTTTAAATGATAAAAATACTATTTTTAAAGATTCAAACCCTCATTTGACACCATATTTATAGTGGGCATAAAGGTAGCACTAAGTGAAGAGAAATTCAAATGTCATGTATTGGTTTTTTTTTTGGTCTCATTCCACAAGTTTCCTCACTTTTCACGCTTCTGATTCTCTTCCCCATCCAGCTGGTGGGGCAGTGAGTGCATGGCTGTGTGATGGTTGGTTGTCAGGTGGGGTTAAAACTACAATAAGTGTATAAAACTAGAAAGGCAGTGGATTTTAATGGGCTTTCCAGGGAAGAAAAATCAGTTGCTCAAGTTTCAGAACACATTTTACTTTCCTCTGTTTCTAATTGGAGATTACTACTAAGAAAATCCATGAAAAATCAAGGCTCTACTCTGCTAAGTATAAGTACATAACACACAGTTCTTATCACAGAGCTGTGCTTGTCTGCAGATTTTAATTTTAAATAGGTGCAGAGCCTACTGTAGAAACAATGAAGCAGATTTGATAGTCAGAGCTTTTTCTGTGTGCACATAAATAAAATCTTACTGTGTCTCCTTCAGTGCAGTGACTGATTCAGAGAACTGAAGGAAAGCCTGTTTTCCTCTGCCCACAGTCCTCTGTTCTTGCTGTGTAGCAGAGCCCTCCGGGACAGGCAGCAGAAGCTGTTAGTGGGGAGCAGTGAAGATCACAAATCTTGTTTTCTTGGGTTATGATAGAAACACTGCATTAATTACATCCAAAGACACTGAGCCATCAGCAGACAGACTTCTGAGGCTTTGCTGTTCATCAAGGTAATGAAGTGATAAGCATTGTCATGATCTCCTAGCCCACCCACGGTGACTCCCTGCTCAGCAGGTAGCTCAGCCATTTCCAGGTAGTTTGATGGGAGGAAAGCCGGGGAAGTTTTTATTGTTCTCAGATTATTTCATGCCCTACACACAGAGGCTTCACTGCTGCTCCACCATCTCCCACTGGCTGGCTGCTTGTGCTGGTGGCTCCTGGCCTTCTCAAAATAGGGACAAAATATGGAAATACAAGAAAAGAATGATGCACCAAGAAAAGTCTTGCACCAATGAAGAGCCTGCTGAGGCAGTTTGTGACTCACTCGTTGCTGTGTCCACTTACAGACCCCCAAAAACACAGGAGGGCTCCAGGTCGATGGTTGTGGGGTTGGTTTAAGCACCCCAAAAAAGGCCTTTCCAAAGTCACAGTGACCTGGACCTGGACAAGGAGAGGAGTTTGTTGGTGCCAGAGCCACACTGAGTTTAACATAAGCAGCTCTAACGTCTGTAGCAGCCGCCACAGGGTCCAGCCCTTCTCAAAGCTAGCTCAAAGAATATTTACTGTGTCATAAAGGCCTTGCTCCTCTCCTGCTATTTGGTTAGCTTGGTTTCTCAGAAAGAGTTTTTGTATAATTTTTAACTACTTCCAAGCCTTCTTCCATATAGAAATGCAACAACCTGCTGCCTCTTCTCACATTACATAGATTTATCTGGCACTGCAAATAAATCTAAGTGCTGCGGTCTGGCTATTGTTTGAAAAAAACACAACAGCCTTATCTTATGCCTGGAGCAGCAAGGATAGAGTTTTAATATTCTATTTCTTGTGACTTTTGAGATAGCAAGTGCTTTTAGGAGGTGGCCAGGTGAGGCTAACTCTTGGTTTATGCTTCAGGGCTTAATTGTAAGGAAGCACTGTGTTGGGGGCATCAGAAAACTGCTCTGGGGAAAAAATCCTTCATTAAAATTCTACCCCTTAATTTAAAAAAAAAAAAAAAGTGCATCTAATTTACCACCCTGCATGGAGATAGATAACATTATTCAGTGGTTACCCAAGTTGGTCCATTATTGTTTTAGGGGCCTGAAGTAAGTTTCTTCCTCCTCTAATTTCTTGCCATTGTTTCCTGCGGGTCTTCTGTCTGTGATGTTTCTTTTTGGCCTAAAATACACTGAGAGTGTTAACTCTGAAGATATTTTTTTATTCCCTCTAGCACCACCATCTGTGCCAGGACCTTACTACCCTCAGAGGGAAGAATTTTCTTCCCAGTGCTTAATCTAAGCCTGCTCTGTGCCACTGTGAAGCCATTCCCCCTTGCCCTGTCATCCTAAGTCCTTGTAAATTCTCTCCATCTTTCTTGTTGGCTTATTCAGGCATGGGGATTAGGTTTCCCCCAAGCCTTCTCCTCTCCAGACTGAACAATCCCAATTCTTCCAGCCTTTCCTTGTATAAGATATGTTCCACCCCTCTGATCACCTTGGTGCCCTCCTCCGGACTCATTATCACAAGAGTGCTGAAGGAGCCCACAAAACTGTGGAAATATTTCTTCATGGTAACACTTCCCCTCCTTTTGCAGTTTAGAAAGGAATTTGCAGTTGAATCTTCCCATGGGATCCAATCTGAAATTAATAAGTGGGCCCACAGCTGCAGAAATCAATTTAACCACCCACCCCAATACACTGCAGAGGGTTTCAGTGTTACTGGTACCCCTGGGTGTCTGACCACAGGCACTATTTCTGATCCCGGTGCCTCCCAGGCCAAGAGATGAAAATCCCTTTAGATTTGAGTATTTTGTTTCTAGAATGTTTGGGGGAAAGCTCAAATCATGGGCTCATGGTCATGGTCACTGTCCTTGCCTCTGGACAACCTGAGGCATGGCATGACCACACATGATTTTCTCTCCTCATCTTCTGACTGGCTGCAAATTGAAACTACCACTACCAGCCCAGGTTGTGGGTGCTAATTGGAAACAATAAGCTATCAGGTACTTGAAAGATAACACAAATATTCAAGCCACAGCCAAGGCCCAGCCTGGTGCCAGTGAATGCAGTCCCAGGAGGTCTCTGGATGGAGCTGGGGAGACTGGAGCAATGCTGCTGCATCCTCTTGCCCTGGATTTGTGCAGTGCTGCTGATGGAGAAGGCACAGCTGTGGTGGGAGTGGACTCACAGAGGCAGAGATGGCCTAAGAGAGGCATCCTTTGCCACCTTCATTGGCAGGGGGCACAATCTCCCCACGGTGATGAATTTCCACACTGGAAGTGGATTCCTACTGGTGTGTCCATGCCAAAAATGCTGCATTTTAATTCCAGCACAGAGCTGCCAAGAAACCACCACGCTGCCCTCCAGCCCAGTGGCTGCATCTCTGCCAAATGCCATCATCATGAAGTTACTATTCCTTTCCAACACCACAGCTTTGGGAAAAAAAAATATTTCCTCAGATTGGATTAGGAGAGATGTGAGGTAAAGTAAAGCTGCCTCACAGGACATCCAACCTCATACAAACATCATGGAATGATGTCCAGAGAAGGGAACGGAGCTGGGGAAGGGTCTGGAGCCCCAGGAGCGGCTGAGGGAGCTGGGAAGGGGCTCAACCTGGAGAAAAGGAGGCTCAGGGGGAACCCTGTGGCTCTGTACAACTCCTGAAAGGACAGGACAGCCAGGGGGGTCAGGCTCTGCTCCTAAGTCCAGCTGGACTGTCCAGTGCAGGGACACCTGGAGCAGGTAACACAGGAACATGTCCAGATGGGGTTTGAATGTCTTCAGAGAGGCAGCCTTCCACAAAAGTTTGCAGAAAGATTGCATTATAGATGTGTAATATGTCAGAGGGTCTCCTAGGCAACTTCCTAAGCTCTTGGTCACTTAGGGCACGAGCATTTCAAGTACTGAGCACAGGTAAGTTGCATTGCACAGTAATGTCTTGCACAGCTGACTATCATTGTTTCCTGTGTTTAATGGTTCTCCACGAAATTTTCCTCTTTCACTTCTAAATAATTTACTGCACTTAAGCATCATTATTCCTTCGGTTGCAAAATTATGCCACCCCCTTAAAATCCATGCTATATTTGGGCATGAAGAATACACTGTTAGATACATCCACTCTTTTTTATTTCCTTTTAAACCGAAAATAACAAGTAATGAAAGGAATACACGCCCACAAAGCCCGGTATTGTCCCGTTACACAGCAGTCACCGAGACCCCAGGTCAGAAGTAGCTTCTCCAATCCAAAAAAGACTTACTGGAGGAGATTCAAAGAAATGTCGGTCGGTGAGCCGACCAGTGCCCTGCCATCCTCAGTGGAAAAACTGAGGTGGAAGTTCTGGTTAAGTTTATGCCAATGGGCACTACCAGAACGAGTCTGGAGGTATTGATATGGACTGGAGGTATTGATAGGGATTGGAGATATCGGGCTGGATTGGAGGCATCGGCATGGATTGATGAGATGCCTTCTCAGGGCGAACGGAGCAGCGCCCCCATCAGCAGCACCCCATCGCCGCGCCGGGGCCGGGACTCGAACCCGCGGTGGCGGCGGGCGCGCAGGCGCGCGCAGGCCCGGTGCATGCGGGGCGGGGCGCGCGGGCGCTCATCCCGCGGGAGCGGCGGCGCCGGGAGCGGGTCCCTCCACCGCGCGTCCCGCCGGCCCGGCCGCGCCGCGCCCGCAGACATGGACGAGGAGCGGGTGAGTTCCCGCGGGGCAGGGGCTGCGGGCCGCCCGGGAGGCCGGCGGGGCGTTTCCCCGGCGATTCCGGGCGCTCGGCCTGGGAAGAGGCACGGTGCGGGAGGGCAATTGCGCGCGGAAGGGATGCTGGCGGAGTTGTGGGGAATCCCGAGTCCGCTTCCCTCCTGGGTGTGTCTCCCTCTTTCTGGAGGCGTTCCGGTGTCACCTGCTCCATGTGTGCCTGCCCTGCCACAGGGATTGGGTTGATCCTTTCCAGCCCTGGATATTCCGCGGTTCTGGAATGAAGTGCTCCAGCGGTTGTAGAGCTCCTTCATTCTGCGTATTCCTGTAATGAGTAATTATGGTGCGTGCATAAGCCCTTCTGTTTGCCATTGATGTAATCTAGTGTTGAAGGGAACTAATGCATAAAAGGGTTTTGTTGGGGGATTTTTTTTTCCTCCCCTGTGGTTGCTGCCCTGTAATTCCCTCCTTCCCTTGCTTGCCATCAGACCCTTCGGGGAATTCACTGAAGGGCAGAGATGTGCGCACCCGAGCGTTGGGGCTTTCTTGAACAGATATTCCTCTGCAAAAAGTTGTGGCTCAGCCCCTTGGCTTCCAGTCCCTCAGTGCAGAAGGGCTCCTCGTTCTCTGGGCAGTCGGCTTTCCTCAGCTTGGGAAGGGGTTTGTGTGATGTGGGGTCCGAGTAATTTGGTGCTGATAATGAAATTTACAGATCAGTGTAATTTTCTCTTGCTAAAGCCAAGCCTTAGCACTGTAGGAGTTACTGGGAAATTACTGAGGAAGTTAACTGTATCCCTGCCACAGCAGACCTTGCTGTGAGCTCACAGCTGGCAGCCGAAGGCTCCAGCAAATCCAGCTGAATCACAAAATACTGTAATTCTATGTAACTTATTTTACATAAAACGTATTTATGCTAATATCTCTGAAGGTGTGCTTTGTAAAGTGGTTTTCTGGTAGAAACTGTCAATTTGGGTCTGTCTTTGCCTGCTCTATGTGAGATTTGCCCTTCTGGGGGAAGAGTAAATGAGGACTGCCCCTGTTGTGCGTGCTCTAGGTGGATGTTTCTGAATGGGGTCGTGACGCTGTTGAGCCAGGGACAGGCAAAATGACTCGTAGGATTTCTGAAGGCAAAATGAGCGTTTATTCAAAAGCACTTCTCTCTTTTATAGAGAACATCATGAACATTAATTCCATTGGTCTTAAAGTAAAAACATTTCACCTGATTGGTACACTGGACTTAGGTCAGCGTGGTAGAATATATCTATAAACAATATGAACGGAAAGCAAGGTAATAGATTGTTTACATTCCTTTCGGACTTTTTCCTAGGCTTAGCCTGGCAGAAATGTTCTCTTTTTCTCTCTGACTGAGCTGAGAATATCCACAGGGTCGTTGATCATATTTGAATTCCAGAGGTTCTGGAAACAGCAGTAAAACTGCAGTGGATCTTGTATTTTACAGTACTTCCTCTACCAAGGGTTAATTTGGTAATGTCACCTGTACTGTATGAAGTTCTTCAAACTCTGGCAACCTCACTGTGTTGACAAGTGCAGGAGTTTAAATTAATGGAACCTAAGTAAGCATGACCTTGAAATTTGATCTGGATATGAAGGTTATAATGTCTTGTGATTTTGTCCTAGAACCAGGACTGTTACAGAAACTGTTCTGCATGCAGTCAGCTCATGAGCCTTCAGTATGATCTTGAGCAACTTTGTAACTTCTTCTGCAGCATTGATGTGATTGTTTAATTTCTCAAAATCCAGTTTTTATGAGGTCTGCTTCAAGAGGTGCCATGTCATGTTAGTTACTCACTTTCGAAGGTGGGTTCTGTTTTTATCCACCTGGCAAGACTATAAACTACATCTTGTAGGGCTTCCCTTTATTTTTTTCTGTCCTTTTTTACTCTTCATCCTTTGCTCATCCACACTCTTGCTTTACCAGTGGCATGTTTGTATTTCTTTTTTCCCCAGCGAAATGCATTAGATTCAGAGAGTGAGATTAGGACACAAAAAGGAAAAGCAGCATGAAGCTCACTGGCAGCAGCAAAAATTACTTCTGTAATAAACATTTCATAATGCTTTGAAAATCCATTTGAAACTGACCTCACATATCGGTCAGAGAGAAAGCTCAAAGAGAATTACTTTTACTAGAAGTCTGTGAAATACTGCATTCATCAGTGGGCAATAGAATAAATGTCCTTTAGTGCAGAAATACCAAGAAACTTTACTGGGCTTAGTTCTGTTGAGTTTCTTCTATAAATTAATGTAGAATGTAGGCCTCATCTGCTGCTTACATTGGTAATTTTTCTAGAACTCTTTATTCCCTGAAAAATTACACTGGCTTTTCAGAAAATCCCCTAAAAGGAAGAAATGGAAATATTGCAGCATGTTTTTAATTTGGCATGTATGCAGTGTCTGGAAGGAAATCTATTTAGTGCATATTAGTGAAGAGAAAATTATGTTGGGAAATAGAATAAGATAGTGGTTCCTACAAGCTGCCTTTGTTGTTCTGGTGGCTTGTACATTGGTGTTTTAGAAAAATTCTGTCTACTGTTGATGGATACTTTTAAACAGCATTCAAACTCATTAAAAATTCACCAAACCTGGTTGAATTTCATAACCGAGAAATGGATAGCTTACTTAAGAAGACCTGTACCAGCCCACATGTAGTCAGCTAAATGTAACTTCAGGTGAAAATCTTGTTTAACAGCTGGCTTGCAGTTGCTGCCATACATTTGGCTGTGTAAAGGTCTTTTAAATGTTCCTCACATGCAGATATTTTCCTTTAACCAGGATGTAGCTATAAGGCTGAGCAGTATTGTTCAGCCCTGCACACAAGAACACTTTTCCCCCATGTGTTGCAGCCAAGTAAGCCCTAAGATCCGTGCTGAAAGAGGATTGTGAGTTTTCTGTGTTCATCCAAATTGACAGTTGTGCTCATAGGATCTAAGGCTTATCTCCAGGCTATCTGGCCTGTGAAAACAATTGCCTCTGGTCAGTGGTGAATGCAGAAGCAGCTGGCTGGACAATGGCTATTCATCTAGCATTCTGATGTGTACAAATTTGCCTTCAAACATGCTCGGTTTTCGCCAGGCGAAGTGAAGGTTCAGTAATGAAGTGGTCAAGATTTTTCTGTGCCTCTGTTTGTGTAAGAAGCCAAGGTCTTGTTTCTGTTCCCCCAGAGTCCAGACCTAAGTCATTGCTGTCTCTTCTGTTACCTCTGTGTATAACACCATCAACACCTGTGGTAAAAGCACTAAAATTTGTCTTTTTCTACTTGTGGTTTAACTTCCTGAGTATGGCACTATTAAACAGGCAGGGGCTGGAGTACCAATTAATATCTCATTGCAGATTTGTTGGCAGCTGCCCGGGGAGGTGTCAGAGGAAAGAGAACAGTTTAGGTCTAGGGGAGAAGTTCTTTAAATCTGGTGTAGTGTTGAGTTTCACTGTGGGTGTTGTGAAAGGATAAAACATTTTTCTTGCCTTTGAGCAAACAAATGTGATCTGGGTAGTACATGGTTATTAAGAAATTGCTTCTGGGAGGGATTTCTGCAACATCCCTTTGGTCGTCTGGCTGTTTCCAAGGTGTATTTTATTATCTATCTGTGCCTTGGTTTCCTAAATTTTATCAAGTAACAACATTAGGATAAGCAATTGAAACTCTGGATCAGCTGATTAATAATGTATTAATTAAGACAATGTTTACCTGTCTTTTTAAAGTTAAATTTGCTTCTAAAACTTCTTTTAGAAGTCAGCCAGCCTGAGTTGAATTACAGAAAATTCTTAGTTAATGCCTCATCTTATCCTTTATTTTTACTTAACTATCCTGATATGCTTTAATAATACAACTTTTCTTAAAACTCATGAACAATACAACTTTACTTAAATACCAAGCATTGTTTTTTTTTTTTTTTTTTGTCAAATTCTTAGAATATGTGAGTAGCTGCTCAACAAAATTAGACTTGGTGGCCTTATTTAATTTAAAATAAGTTTTGGTGTACTTTAATAGTTTTACTGGCTTGGTATGTATTTTGTAAGCTGAATCTACTTCGTTTTGAACAGCTGGGATGCACATCACTGAAATAACCTTGGTTCTCTTTCTCAGCTGTCAGTAAGCTTTCCTCTTTGAGGTCACTTTTAATTGGAATATAGAAATTGCTCACCCAAAATATTTTCCCACTTGTAGAATAAGATTACAAATCACTTTTACAGATTTATTCTGCATATAGAATAAACTGTCAGCGTGATTATTTCACACTACCTTCTTTTGACATAAGGAAATCTCAGCTTTTCTTCTGGGTTTCCTTTTACCAGCTTTTAAACTTTTCTTTATTGGTTCTCTGTTTGGCTGCACAAGCACCAGCTTTTTCGTCTGGAGAAGCTGTTGTGGCAGTGGGTATTTTGGTGCAGGTGACTTACATAGAAAAACATGTCAAGCAGTGGGGTATATTAAAGCAGGTTCTTGATTTCTCTCAGACTAACACCTGGAGATCTTGAATTTGGTAGAATGCTTCCTAGAGGTTCAATATTCTTCCTCTGTCCTGAGAAAATGCATTTTCTGATCCTGTCAGAACTGAATTTGCTGCAGCTGGAATGTCTGTGATGAGTTTTCATGCGTGTTGAAATGGTAATGATTTGAAAAAAAAATTGCAAGAAAATTTTTTACAACTTCTCTTGCTTGCTTTTGTAATTCTAGGAAACTCTGCAAAGGATTGTCAGTACTCTAGTGAACAAAAATGATGAAATTCACAACTTCATTGACATGCTGAACCATACCATATCAAATGTTCAGGTATTTATTTTAAGGTTCATAACTTGTATCTGAAAGGGGGCAATTTTTCACTTTTTTTAGTCTCAAACTGTGTAGTGTCTAAAGGATGGGCTTTGAGAATCCAGTTAAAAATACATCTTCATGTTGGAATTAGACAGAAAACCACTTTATTTTTAAAAGTCTGTCTCTAGATGACAACTGTGGTGGCCTTGCATTTTGTGTGAAGAGGTTTTGTAGAACTTTGTTTCTGTGGGAAGGATCATCTTTAATCTGATGCAAGATCTGAGTCTGCCGTTAGTGGGAAATAGTCTGTATTTTCAGAGTTCTGTTCTGTTTGATAGACTGAAAAATGGTAATTGAGAGAAAAATCTTTAGTTTTTCTATTTTCACCAGTTTCAAATTGTTGGGCTCTAGTTTAGAGTTACACATTGTTGTTAGAGCATCTGCATGAGGATGAGGTTTAGGTTCCTTCAGCCTGTCAATCAGCCAAAAGTTGTTTCATCCTAAACCTGAGTCAGGTTGGCTGCAGAAATTGAAATTATCCAGCAAATCTTTAAACTGCCTTCTTGAGTGCAGTTTTTAGCATCAAGTGAAATATTTTTGTTTGGAACTGGGTAACTTCCTCCTTCCAAACATCTAGCAATCCATATACAATAGTGTGAGGAAAATCAGGGCTTTTGGCATGGAACAAAATAGCCAAGTCTGCTGGTTTTGTGCAAGTTTGAATGTCATGGAATTTTCACAGATTGCATCATTCAGTATCCTGATGTAGAGTCTGCTTAGGAGATTGTTTGATGATTCCCAATATTTTTTCCCTTTGTGATAAGCTCAGAAGATAAGTCACAAGGTTGTGGCAAAACATGTGGGGAGTTGTGTGATCTTCAGTTTCCTTGTGTTGTTTCCAGTTTAAACAGCATTTTCAATTTTTCTCTCAGGTAAACTCCTCTAATGCCATCAGTGAGCTAGATGAGGAGTTTGATGGTCTGTATTCTGTCCTACATGAGATGAAGGGGAGCATGGCCAACACTATTCAGCAAGAAGAAGCTCGTAAAATTCAAGCTCTGCAGGTAAATAACTCCTTCTGAAAAAATTTTGCAGCTGCAAAGAAGCAGTTTTAAACTTCCTCTGTTCATGTTATGCTATCCCCATTTGTTACACAGCAATATTGATTTTCAGGATTGTCTTGTGACAGTTCAGAGCTGATACAGTCACTGCCTTTTTCAAGGCTGTTGCTACACAGTCATTCAGTGATGAAGTGCAGTCCTGTAAATAGAAATTGTAGTGCACATGAATATAAGTGTTTATTTCTCTGCTTTCTGAAACCCTGAAGCTGGGGGAAACAGGACATTTAAATTAAATCTGGCTTTTAAGTCAGATTTCAGCTTTCCCCCCCTGCTTGGAGTTGTGGGATGTGCCAAGTATCACTATGCACTTGTCAAGCACAGTGAAGTGAGGGCACTGTCAGAGGCCTTGGTTATATAAGGGAATAAGTTGTCACAAATGCGTAACAAATTTGTGTAGTTCCTAGGACCGGTGCCTCACAAATTGCTGTTTTGGTGGGAATACATCACATTATTCTTTCTGTTTTTTTCTCCAGGATCAGCTGAGCCAGTGCAGCCGTGCCCTGGAGAGCTCAGAAGAGCTGCTGGAACTTGCTGTGCAGTCGCTGGACATAAAGAACCCCGTGGAGCTCTTAGAGGTAGAAAACATTGCCTGGATGTGTGTGAGACAGGTGTTGACATTTGTCTCGATTTGAAAGATCCTTTGCATTACTCTCCTGGACACTGCAAACTTACCTGGTGTACTTAGAGAGAGGATAGACAGGCATATAAAAATACAGTTATTGCTTTGTTGAAAAGCAAAGTTAAATGTTGTAGTCCTGAATTTTTATGCAATTTCAGATAAAACAAGTTGGCTTTTTTCTTATTTTGGGTGATGGGGAGGGAATAAAATGCCTTCTCCTGGACAACTGTCATTGTTAAGCAAACTTGCACAGATGACCCCAGAAAGGGAGGGTGAAGTTGCATGCATCTAACTGGAAGAATATACTTGCAAATTAAGGAAACAGTTCCATATATCCACTGAATCAGTACACTAATGCTTGCTACAGTAATCCTGGTGGTAGCAGTGGGATCAGCTATGCCAAATCCAAGGCCCAATTACTTTTTTTCCTCTCTACATTTTAATGGGAACAAGGACACAAATCAGTTTAAAAGAGCGAGGGGGAAAGCTGTCTTCCTGTGTCAGTTTTACCTTTTGGCTGCATGTTTGTGTGCTGTTGTGCTTTTTGGGTGTCAGCTTTGATTTATGTGCCTCGAAGAGCGGCAATTCCTAAACAGTATTTTTCTTCAGCTGGAGTTGTCCTTTCTGCCTTGTAGCAAAAAACTAAGTTGGCTCTTGAACTCTGTGCAAAATGCAGCTTTGACGTTCTTGGAAGTTGTTCTGTTTCAGATCTCTCTAGTGCTTTTTTCCCAATCAAAAACACTAAGGAAAGCTGTCTGAGCATTTGCTGGGGGAAAACCTCTTCAGATTTGGAGTCTGAAGGTTAAGATACTTAAATCCAATTTAGTAAGCTCTAATATGTAGGATTTGATACTGGTATTGCACTTGTGCATTTGGGGATGACATTTTAAGGTAATATTGCCTTGGCTATTAGGCAGCTAATTCTATTACTCTGCTGGTAGGAATAGCAAGTGTTCCTGAAGGGGCAGCTCCAGCCCTGACTCTTGTATATTCACAAATTTTCTTTGGATACTCTAGTAAATCAGTTCAGGAGCTACTAGCATAAGATCATTTTAAAATTTTTTTTCCTATGTTATATTTTTGTGGCTTTATTCTTGGAGTTGATTTACCTGGAAGTCAAAGGAACATGAGTGGCAGATTGCAGGAGAGTTCACTGTTTATGTAGGATGTGATCAGACACTGCTGGGCAGCTGCTCTGGGATGGGCTGATCCTTCTCTGTCAGTAGCCTGGAAACAAACTAAAGGCAATGAAGTTAAGCTGGGAGTGTCTTGTAGAAGATGTTGAGTCCTGGCTACCTCATATTTTACAAGACATGGAGATGAAACCCAAGGATTTTGTAGGAAAGTATCTCTGTTTTATGTTATGTAGGAAAGTCAGTCAGTAGTTCCTACAGTAACTTTGTTTTGAGGTAAAGCTTGAGGTACCTCTTAAGCTAAATTATTTCTATACACTTGGTTTTTTTTATTCTTCCCATTTTAGGAATATACAATCAGTTTTGTAGCAGGGACAGCCTGATTTCCTATTTATTTTTTTCAGTGTGATTTGTATTTAGTGAAAAATTGGGAAGTTCTTCACTTTTTACTTCAAACTAGGAAGCTGCCTGATGATTCTTGTGTCTTTGAAAGGGAAGATAATTTAGCTGAATGAGCAACTGGATCAAGGAGCAGTGTTGAAGTAAGGCTTCAGTAGATACAACCAAGCCCTCAGTACTTCAGCAATAATCTTTTGTCTTGGGTTTGCAGCTCCTTTTGGTGAAGGAGAGAGATTTTTGTCTTTCTACCTGCCAGTTGATGTTTATCTTTTAAATGTCATCACTTCTGTATCTGCTTCAGTGCTATTATTTGAGAATAACTATTTGCTGTCATTTTTGAATGCTGACATACAGAAAGAGTCTTTTATTACACTTTTCCAACAACACTTCCTAACTTTCAGAGGAAAAGTTAGAATAAGTCCAATTTTTTTCTTATTTATCCGGGCATGCATCCTGTGGTGTGTAGTTCAGTAAGTCAGGCATGGTTAATGCCACAGATAATCACTTCTTAGTTTCTCAGAAAATACCATGGCAGTTAAATAATGTTGGCTTGGTCCTGCAGCACTTTTTAAAAAGCCATGGAGAGTAGCTCTAACTGATTAACAGAAATCTGAAAATACAAGGTCACACCCAGAAAGTTGATTAATTTGGAATTGGTTTGGTGTTGGTTCTGTTTTTATCTCCCCCCAGATATTACAGTGTTGCTGGCTAACCCATGCTATTAACATGCTTCACAGGACAGTTTATTTTGAGGAAACTGTTGAACTCATTTTGAACTTCAAATCTGGGCAATACAGCAGAGATTGTTCTTGGCCTTCTTGCATGTTACTGCCATTGATACTTGCATGGAAATACTAACTACTTTCTCTCTCTCCTCCCTGACATGCATCAAGGCTACCAGACAGATCAAAGATAGGTACAGTACAAAATCTATCACTTTTGTGTCTTTGAATTAATCTTATCCTTGAAAATGCATTTACTGTAAAAGGGCCATAGTCAGCTTTAATCAAATTCACTCTTTTCTAAGTGTTATCACAGCTTCTGAGAGGGAACTAAAAACTTCTGTGCTGCTCATGTAGTATGGTTTTTCCTGGCTTTCCATAACTTTAAATAAAAAGAAATTTTTGATGCAGGGAAATGGAGCTCTGCATCAGCTACTGCTGCAATTATTATGTCTTTGAATATATATGTATATCATTAATTATTATTGTTAATAAGGTTATTATTAATACCTCATGGCTGGAATTTAATGATGTTTCAAGCTGACTCTGCCCCTTTGAGTTGTGAGAGAATCTTGTTGGTTTTTTTGTTGTTAAGACTTTTGCTAGCTAATTTTCCTTCAAAATGTAAAAAGTCTTGTGGCTGTTGAAATACTTCTGGTGACACTAGTGACCATGAAATTATCATTTGTCGTAGCCTTTCTTTGAACAATTGTTTAAAAAGTAAAACTTTGCTGTTTCAAAATCAATACTAAGGTCATTTTCTTCACTTGGAAGAATGTTAGCTCTATTCCAAGAATATGACCTTCTGATTCAGAAAACATTCTGTGATGTACATAATATTTGAGAAGCAGCTCACAGGATGTTGTTGCTTTTTTGGACCAAATAGGTTGGCTTTCAATGTACAGGTTTTTCAGTGAAGGCTCTGATTTACTAAATTCTCTGAACTTATGTGTAAAGTGAGTAATTGTTAGAGTTCAAGTTAATCTTTGCTCTTCCAAAGGTAAAGATTTAGTATCCTTAACAGGCCAGAGGGAGAGTGGATAGTGTCAGTGATGGGACTCCTTAGTACTTTTTGTCAGTAATAAGCATCCTCTTCTGGTTTGTTGAAATTATCACCAAATCCTTTGTGGTTCTCTGCCCAAGACTGGTGTCTGAGCAGAAGTTAAGAAGTTGTCTGAAGCCCACTGTTCCCTGGTGTTCCCTTGCTGCTAATCAGAGGATTATTCTTCCTTAAGGAGGGATTTTCTCTACCCATCTGGCTGAGCATTGATGTGCTAGACAGCCCATGCTAAATTTCAGAGTGTGAGCTTTGTCTTGGGGAATCAATTGAACTGTCTTTCATGATGTTCAGCTCAGTCTCATAATTGTCTCATACCCCAAAATTGCAAAGCTCATCACTCCTGGCTTGCATATAACTTTAATATTAAACTTCACATTTCCTCTTCCTTCCACACTACCAGATTTTTTTTGTTTTTCAGTGTTCTTTGATGTATCTGTGGTTAGCATACAATCTCTCTTACATACTGGTGGAGTGCAGGAATGGATATTTATTAGGTGTTCTAAAGGTGCTACACATCAGTGGGTGTAAAATGGATTCAGGTCTTGGCAGTTGATTTTGGTAGCGTATATATTACTTTATAGTTGAGAATCGTTTTTAAGGGAGGAGTTGAGATCTCTATATTGTCTGAATCAATGTTACTCTCAAAATCTGCTGCATGGCCTGATATCTTCAGGCCATGAGAATTACATGAGAGCCTTGGTCTTTTTTTGGATTTTTTGGTAGAGTAGTTGGAGTACAAAAATGTCTCGGAAGCATTCATAATAGTACTTAGCTAAGATTTCAGGAGTGGAAATAGGAGGTGTGCTTCACAGAGTCCCAGGATGGGTCAGGTTGGCAGGGACCACAGTGGGTCATCTGATCCCACCTCCCTGTTCCAGTAGGGTCATCCCAGAGCACGTGGCACAGGGTTGTGTCCAGGCTCTGGAATATCTCCAGTGAGAGAAACTCCACAGCCTCTCTGGGCAGTGTGTTCAGGGCTTGGTCACTGGACAGAGAAGAAGTTCTGCCTCTGTCCAGGCAGAACTTCCTGGGATCAGTCCCTGCTCATTGCTCTGCTGCCAATTGCTGGGCCCTGGAGCAGAGCCTGGGCCCTGCTCTGCCCCTCTCTGCAGACAGGGACACCCAGGGCTGAGGGCCCGTCTCAGCTGGGGCTCCTTTCAAGGCTGAACAGCCCCAGCTTCCCCAGCCTTTCCTGGTGAGGGAGATGCTCCAGGCCCTTGCTCACCTCCAGAGCTCTGTGTCCCTCCTGCCCTGAGGAGCCCAGAGCTGGGCACAGCAGTCCAGAGGAGCCTCCCAGGGCTGGGCAGAGGGGCAGGATCCCCCTGTGACCTGCTGGCAGTGTCCTTCCAAGTGCACTCCAGGATCCCATTGGCCTCCTCGTCCCCAGGACACTCTGCTGGCTCAGGACAGCTCTTTGTCCTCCAGGGCCTCCAGGTCCTTCTCTGCAGAGCTGTTTGCCAGTTCTCCCTGGCTTGTGCTGGTGCTTGGGGTTATTCCTGCCCAGGTGCAGGACCCTGCATTTCCTTTGTTGAATTAAGGTTCTTCAGTGTTCAGTGTATCTTGTAAAACTGGTCTGGTGCTTGCATGTTCCAATTTGCAGCTTGAAAAATCACTTAATCCCCTGATAAGGTAATAGATAGATATAAAATCAGCATAGCCAGCTTGTTAATTTCTGTTTAGAAATGCATAAACATGATCCTGAGTCTGCACTACTCCAAACTTTTCATACTTGCTGAATTTTTGTCAAGTGATGTGAATTTTGTTTTGTTTCTTATCCAGGTTTTCTGTCACTAGTAAAAAGTTTTAATCTTTAGTCACCTCATTAGTATTTATTTGCTTAGTAATATGGAACAGCTGGTAGCTCACACCAATATTCTGAGACAGTCACATTAGCAAAATTTTCTAATTTGAGTGTGCTAAATGGTAAACAATTATGCGTTAGAAAAATGTTCTAATCTTTGATGGATAGTTTGACGTCAGTGATACAGATTGTCTGATTGCTGTTTTGGAAAATGGGATATAGGAAGTGACAATGTGAAATACATTTTGCTAATGCTGCTGTCTTGGCTTCAGTGTCACGGTGGCTTCAGCATTCCGCCTCTCTCTGAAACCAAAAGTCAGTGACAGTATGACTCATATGATGGTGGACTTCGCCCTGGAAAAGCGGATGCTCCAAGCTGTGAAGTTTTTGCCAGGTAAAAACTATATTCAGTGAGTTTAATTTGTTGCTATATATGAACAGCTTGCTATATTTAAATCAACGAAATAAAAGAAAATTGCACCTCTTGCACCCTAATAAGCAAATTTTTCAGAGTACCTAAACTCATTCTTACTCATTGTATGTTAAATTGGATACCTTGAGGATGAGAGTTTTCTAGCATTATTGTGTTAATTTCTACACAAGACACCATTTTGGAAAACAGTGTTGATCTCAGAAGTGAGAGTGAGTCTTCTGGACCATGCTTTTTCAGGAGTTGTCAGTTCCTCTATACTCTGTAAAGTTACCTGAGGTTTCTTAGGACTGTCCATGCCAACTTGATCCTGAGTGATGCTCCAAAGTCCTGCTCATGTGCAGGAGTGTTGTGTGAAACTCTAAACTTACACATTGCTTACAAGAGTGGTGACATAGTCTGAAATACAGGTGAGGGACAGTCCATTAGTACAGTGATACTACCATAGTACAAATGGTGTACTAATCCATCTACTCCTGTTTGACAGTAAACTTGGGTGCATTAGACCAGTGTGTATCTTTCATGCCTTTTTAATCCTATTGCTTTCCAATTTAAAACACTTTGCCCTTGGCTGTTACTGAGACTATACTGACACTGCTGGCAGGGATGTAAAGTTGTTTCATCTCTAGGTCATGAATCCAAATCTATTAAGGACTTGGCAGCATCAGTTTTCATTTCTGCCCCATGTGTTGCAGATACAGTCTGTGGTAGCAGGTGTAGTAAATGACCACTGTTATTCCTAGTGGTTATCTGGCAGTGTCCAGGCAGAAATTCACCTTCTCGTCTTGGACTCTGGGTGTCAATCACTGCCCTGCTTTTCACCTGCTTAACAGCAATGGGAGTGCAAAGATCTAACAGCAAGTGTGAACAAAGTTTTGCATCTAGATAAAGGTATTATTTAGTGTGACTCTTCCTATACGTTTTTTCTTGTCAAATATATAGGATTTTGAATTGGGCCTCTGATTTGTTAACAGGAAAATCGATTGGATATCAATCTTCCTTTTTCTACTATAGTGCTGTGCTTCCAAATTACTCAGATACCAAAAGCTCAAACTGAAATCAATAAAACTTTTTCATTTTCTGCAGCAAAAGTCTTCCTTACATGTCCTTTAGATTCTAAAAATAGTATGTAAATGCCTTTTTTTTTTTTCTGAACTTCTTTTCCACAGGCTTAAGTGCTGTTTGATTTCACAGAAGTAGAATACTGTTGCCTATAAACAGAACTTCAGTCTTTAGTAGACCTTAGGAGCTGTTTTCCCCCTCCTTTCAAGACAAAAGGGTAAAAAGAAAAGAAAACTGGGGAACTGAAGAAAAACTAGAGGAAAATATTAGTGTTGGTAGTGATAGAAATAAATATAACTGATGTTGTGTAAGGGGTGCAGCTGAACTTACATTCCACAGACATAGGAACAGAAGTTTGCTTCTTGGTGTTCTTCCTGTGTTCTTCCTGTGTGGTGTTTATTCCAAATGTAAGTTCATAATTGTAAGTCCACTCTACTCTAGCCTTCTCTTTTTCAAACTGACCTGTGTGCTTGTCTTTCTGCAGTCCCTAAAGCTCCTGAGATAGATGTAGCAGCGTGTCTGGTTGCTGACAACTGCATAACAATATCATGGAGAATGCCTGAGGAGGACAGCAGAATTGATCATTTTGTGCTGGAGTATAGGAAAACCAACTTTGATGGGCTCCCTCGACTAAAAGGGGAACAGCGTTGGGAGCTAGTTGACTACATTAAAGCTACTCAATACACATTATCAGGTAAAGGTTTTTATACTTCAAACCCAAGAATATTGATATAACTCTTTATGCTCGGAAGTTTTGCAAAATGCCCATTTTTCTGCATGTAATGAAGCTGCCATTATATCACATCAGTCATGGGTGCTTTGTACAATAACAGTTCTGTCTTTTGTTTTGACTTTGAGATTTTATCAAAAGTTGTTTGTTAAATGAAGTTCACACTGAAGTTCACATCAATTCAAACATGTTTTTTGCAGATTGAGGTAAATGTAAGACAGCTACATGGGGATAGATCTTAGTCTTGTAGGAGTTATCAGTAATCAACACAATTTCAAATTTGTAAACATTTGCTTTGTAGGTCTGAAATTTGATACAAAATACATGAACCTTAGAGTACAAGCTTGCAACAAAGCAGTGGCAGGTGAATACTCCGACCCCGTGACTCTGGAAACCAAAGGTAAAATTTGAAAAACTCTTGAACCTTATCTGTGGTGAAAATCCTGAATCTGTTATGTTCAGTCGGCTTCTGCATGTGCCCTGCTGAAACACTTCCTAAGTGGAAAGGGAAACAACTGTGAAGGATTAAGAAGCTTATTGGCACAAAGCTGCCCTTTCGGCATTTAGACCCTGAAAAAATGGGGCAGTTAATGTCACTTTCTCCAAAAGCTTGGCACTGGTTGCTTTGAACTGTGGAGTGACAGTCCCATGTGCTGCTACATGATGCCAACATACAGCAAGAAGAAGGATGAACATTGTGGATGACTCTTTGGGCATCTAAACAATTATCCTGTTATGTGATTATCCTGTTATTAATGGCAGACAGCGTTCTGTAACTAGAAGTTGCTGGAAAGGATTTTCTTGACTTTGTAGCTGCAGTTTCTATTCACTGTCAATATTTAAAAAGCTGGCAGCTTCAAATTGCCTAAGGTGTGTAGTCATGATGTTAGAAGTCAGTTGATCTGAGAATTGTTAGAGTGGCTTCCTTACATTTTGTAAATAAACTGAAAGAGAAATTTCTTGGAACATTTCTTGAAATGTTTTGTGGCAGAACACAAATCTTAGCTGTTAAGGTGAGAGAGTGATCCTGAGGTTTGATTTATATCCAGGTCTGGTATAAAGGGCAAAATGACTGGTATCAACTGTATAATTTATATAAGTGTAAATTCTCTTCCTTTTGAATGTTATTTCATAAGAATAAAGCTGTATAGAATTTGAATGAGCTGATGAGCATTCTGGTAACTTTTCTACAATTATTTTAGTACTCTTAAGCAACAGTCATTATCAGAGATATACGATCTGTTTAACAGCCACATAATTCCCTGGTCCAGTACCAGAAAAATAATTCTGGTTTTGATTGTCTGGGCAGTTACCATGCTTCCCATATTATTTTTGTTACTCCTGAGTGAACACTTAGTTCACTTTCTTTAATAACCAATCCAGAGAAAATCAATTTCTTTGTCCATGTACTTAACTGTTCATTACATCTGTGCATTTTTGAGCTCTAAACTCTTAAAAATCTCAAGTATATGTTCTTTCAGGGTCAGATGGTAATACCTGTTGATATCAGGACATTTATAGAACAGTCTGTAAATATATTTAGGTCATTGAACCTGTTGTATTACTTTTTTTGATTCCAAGTGTCAGATTGAAAAGCTGGTGTTTCCATTATGCTCAATAAAACTCTGTGACAACTTTTCTACTGCTTCTATAATTTTCTCTGAATAACCATTATATCATTTCACTGTTTTCTATTTTGTCTTGACCAGCATTTGTGTTCAGTTTGGACAGTACTTCATCTCATCTGAACTTGAAAGTTGAAGACAACTATGTTGAATGGGATCCTACTGGAGGCAAAGGCCAAGAAAAAATAAAAGGAAAGGAAAATAAAAACAGGTAAGAACTCTTCTGGCAGTTAAAGGAAGAGGGCAGGAATTAAAGCACTTGGGGACAGTGGGACACGAGAGGAATATTCATTCAGTAATGTTTTCTGGAAGAAATTTTAAATTTTTTTATTTTCCTTCTTCTATCACACTGATGTAGAGGCTAGAATTGTGTCATAATTCTTAAATAATATTTATTTATTTAAAAAATGCATTTGTTAGGGTATCATTCAGTGTACTGAGCTAAAGTGTAGTTGTGATGGACTGACCTTGGCTACCTACCAGGTGCCCACCCACCTGCTCTATGGTTTCTCCTTCTCCTGGTACCAAAACCTTGCCACATAAGGCCAGGGCAGTAGATAAGGTAAATGTGAACAGGCAGTTGGTGTAATTCTGTGTTTACTAGTATTGCAGGTCAATTCTGGTCAATAGGCAGGATTTCTACAATTTAAAAAAATAAGGAAAGAGCTGACTGCCTTGCCCTTTTGAGAAAGAAGAGGTTAAATAAAACTGGTACTATGTATAAGTGGTGTCTGAATTTATCTTAAACCCTCACTGAAGGGGAAAAAATACCAATAAAACAACAGGCAGCAAAAGGTAATGGATAATGAAACATAACTATTGTGGATGTGGCAGCTCTAAACATACTGTTTTCATCCAGGAGAGGCACTTAACTTCAGCAGAGCTCTTGGTAGATTGTTAGATGTCTGCTGTTCTGAGTCATTAGATAAATGCAGTTGGAAGAATGTTTAGTTCTGTCTATTCTGGCCAAGCCTTGAATGTTTCCAAGGATGAAGAATGTGTGGATGAGGAATGTGTTAACTTGCTAGCCCTCTGTTCCAGGCTACTTTTATGGGAGGGGAGGAATATCCTGGTACCTGTCTGGAATTCCCTGTGGTGCAGTGACTCCCAGGTGCTTCTCAGCCACCAGTGTGACCCCTGTGAGGACAGCCTGGCTTGATCTTCTCTGCTCCCCTTCCTGTTACCTCATTAAAGACAGCAATTGGTTCTTGTCTTCCTCAGGCAGAGAAACCCAATTGTCTTTCTGTGCCCCCAACCTTAAATGTGGTGTTGGCTCTCCACAGACTTGCTCTGGTATGCCAGGGTGTAAATCCAAGGAGCCCAGACCTGGACACAGCTGCCAAAAGGAGAGAAGTCACTTGCCTTGGGCTCCTGGTGGGCTGCAGGCTGGGTGTGGCTGTCCACCTCTGCTACGAGGGCACAGGGCCCTGTTGTTGTCAACTTCTGCTTCCCCAACTCTCTCTCAGTGGCTTTTCTGCAGAGCTGTTCTTTCCTTGGATGTCCCCCAGCCTGTCCTGCTGTGTGGATTTCTCTCACCTGGAGAGCTGTGAGCCTGGTTCAGCTGCATCTTTGTAGAGTCCAAGACCCCAGTCCCAGTCTGTGCCTCACCTCTTGGGCTTTTGGGATACTCTGTGGGAATGCATCCACAGAACTGACTACTTCCTCAGACTCGGTTTATTGGCTTTCCATATTTACAGTTTGAGATAATTTATGAACAAATACATTCTCCACAGGCATATATTGCCATAAGTGTGATAGAATAATTCTTATTGGCACTGTAAAACTGGGGATAATTTACTGTAGTGATAGAACAGTTCTTTAATAATTACTTATTTCTGTCGACAGTGGCCAGAATCCTCTGCTGAAGAGCAATAGAAGGTGATAATATACCTCTTATTCCTAGGATCTAGCACCTAGTTTTGTTGGGAATCTATGCTACTTTCCTTTGCTTGATGTCACGAGAAACAAATCTAATAGCCTTTATCAGTAACAGTACACATGTGCATTTAGAAGTTATTTTGCAGTTTAATTTGGATTCAGAGAGACTATATATGCTCCAGAGAGAAGAGAGTCTTTCTGGAAGGATTCATCCTATTCTGAATGAAACCTGATTTCCAATGGTTGGAAGGGCATCATGTATTTTAATATTGATCCAAAGATCCCTGTTTGTTACAGACATACTGAGGCTTTTTTAACCCTTTGGCAAATTTTTTACAAATATGTTAAAGGTCTCACAATATGTTAAAGGTCTCAAATATGTTAAAGTTCTCTTTCTGAGAACTTTAAAATAATTTATTGTGCTTATTTTTGAACATCAAAAGCCTCTTTGCTTCTGAACTTGTGCTGTAGCTGTTACTAGACATCGGAGGGTAAGAAGTGTTTTTACATGTTTGAAGAGGGTGAAGCATACGTTAAAAGCTTCATGGCGTTTCCAATTGCAGAACCAAGTGTTTGAATGAGAAGTCGTTTTTTGAGATGTAAAGTTAGGTAAAATATTCTTGTATTCTTTCTGCAGTTGTGGTTTTTTTTAGCGTCACGTTTTTTCACTGTGTTTCCAGTAAAACACCTTTTTAAGAAATTACTTTTCCTATTTTTGATATCTTGCTTTCCTTTGCTGGTTTAGAAGTTGTGGGACCAAAAGAAATGCCCAGGATCCTAATTTCTTACAGGTTTTACTCACCTGTTACTCATCTATCAGGTGGATATGTATCTGATTTGAAATCAGAAGTAAAGAAAAGCTTACGTAAAAAGCAAAATAAGCTCTTGAAGCCATTCAGTTTAAATTGTTCTACTACACAAATTATAGCAATTTGTGCTAAATTAAGTTTAAAAAATGTCGTGGAGATGCTCCTACTTGTTCCGCTCAGGGAATTTTACACCTTGGTCTCTCTTTGTAGCTGTAGAGAACTTCCCTAGTTCTTGGCTCTGCTTTGGTAGAAGGACAGGTCACATGTTCAGTTTTGCATCTCAGACTGACCTTTTATAGCAGGGGATTTAGATGAGCTTTCTTCTTGTAGGAGGCTTTTATTCCCACCTAAAAACATCTGTGAGTTGTCTGCAATAGAAGGGAAATTTGGAGGTGGCTCCATGGGAGGTGGGGGAAAAAATTGTAGTATAGTAATTTTAAACAAAAAATGTGCAATTTTTAAATGTTGGAAATACACAATGGCAACAAAATTCTTAATTATCTTTCATTTATTAAACCATAATAGATTAGTAATTTCTGCTCTCCTTCCTTGACTTTTCTTCTCCAGAAGAGAACACATGTTGTGTGGAGTATATTCTGAAATGAATGAGGAAATAGGGACTAATTGCAGTGTTGTAGGCAACAATCCTAAACCATGAGACAAGAATATCTGGCCACTGAATATTGGAAGAAATGTGTCAGTTACTGGTTAATAAGGACTGTGCTCTACTACAAAACAGGCATGAAAGTGACTTCCCGTTAGGAAATTTGCTGCCTTCCATTGGAAGGGAGGTGTAAGCACTGTGAAGGAAAAAAAGCCTGAGCAACTGGGTTTTTTTGCAGCTTTTATGTCAAATAGTCAATGTAATTTTCTGAAATGATAAAGGCTATTAAATTTTGAGAGGACAAAGCACACGCAGTGGCCATTTACAGACTTGGACAAAGTAAATGATACCAAGAAGTTTTTAATGCTTTCTTAACCTTGAGAAAATTGTAGCAAAGTGCCTCCATTTTTCTTATTGTGATTCTCTAAATGGCCACACTGCAACATTGCTTTCTGTATAGCCCATTTGTGCTGGGTCTAATAGAAAATTTTCAATAGCATTTGTTGGGAATGTGAGTGGATGATATCTGATGCACATGAAGCGGGTTGGAATCTGCAGAGTGCCTCCCTCTGAAATTACGCTTTAATTCTTGGCTTTGCCTTTTTTTTTTTTTTTTTACGCTCTCACTTGCTAACTTTTTCCTTTGGTAAGTAAACTGCAGCATCCCCCATATTTACAAAATCCAAAAGCATTTGATGTGGTGCTTGCACAATATACAGTTACCTCCTTCATTACCTCTTGTGAACAATTTGGAAGCTTAGTTGTGCTCTGTTACATGCTGAATAGTGATGCTTGAGTAAACAGCTTTTTCATCACTTATTTTTTTGTAGGCTTCTGTAAGTGGAGTAAAAAACTTGGTAATGAACTCGATTTTAGCATACTTATATCTGGCAGCTTAGTATCACTTAGCTTTTGATTCCCTTGTGACTTTTTTTTGTGGTGGTATTAGGGTAAAAGGGACATGTCCCAAACCTTTCTGGAATGTTTTTTGAGAAGAATGAATTAACTGAAAAGAAATCAAGCTGAACTTCACTGTATTAATGGTCATAAAACTAGCAAGTAGCTTTACCAAATAGTAACTGAAGGAGCAGTTGGAGAGAAAACTCTTCTGTAGGTGATATTTCTTCCAAGGCTAATGTGTGATAGACTCCAGAGGATGAGAAATTGAAAATTATTTCTCAGGTGTATTTCAGAGACTGACTTTATACTTTTTTGGGGTTTTTGTCAATAAAATTAAACTGTAAACTGTACAGCTATTTCTGAGAAGTTAGAATTCTTTGCTACTGATTGCCTTTAAAGTAGTAAGCAGATATGATTCTCTGTCTACTGAGGAATATTGCAAATAGCCCTCACTCGATTTAATGGTTAAATTATTAGTAATTATTTCTGAGGGCCTAACTGAGGTTAAAAAAAAGTTTGAAAACCTCATTAGGTTAAAATTATTCTTTTATACAACTTGGAATATTCTCCATCCTGAAGTGTTTAATTCAAACCATGTGCCACACATCTGCTTTTTTCCTGTCTCTGTTTCCATTCTCAGCTGCCTCTGAACCTGTTTTTAAAACATTCTGTATGTTTTCTTCTGTCATCTCTTCCCTCTCAGCTCTTGTGCATGCACGCTGTTAGAAGCATCAACTAATGTGTCATTTCTAGAGTGTTTGTGTGTGTCTCTTGCACCTGATGGGCTTGGGGACACCTGAGTGTGCACTTCTGTGGCTGTGTCCAAGTTTTGAGTGGTTGATCTCTCCTTTAGAAGCAACACAGCGTCTCCGAAGAGATCCACTAACAGTCCAAGAGCCTTGGCGAGGGGCAGCCGGGATCGCTTTGCTGGTGAATCCTACACAGTGCTGGGTGAGCTGAACTTGTTTGCTCCTTTAGGAAAGGGCAGATCAGGCAAGAATTAGAGGGAAAGTTTGTGATTGTTCAAGGCGTTGTCCTGCTCGGAGCAGTTTGCCCATATAACACCAGAATTTTGTGTCTTCAACTCTGCTTTGTATTACAAAGCTCTTAGTGACTGACATGCACTGCTTTTAGATATAAATTGTTGTTAAATATATCTTGTTGTAATGAGCATAGGTAAATACAGTCTCATTATTCTGTTTTATATTTATATTCTATTGTACAATTTTCTTGTTCCTTATAGTTCAGGTTTCTTTGCCTTAAAATAAAATAGCGAAGACATCACTGGTGCCTATTAGGAAGGCAGCCCTGTAGGGTACACTCAACTAAGTAATTAACTACACTTGGTTGTAATTAAATGTATTTCTGTTGGTAGGAGACACTGCTGTTGAAAGTGGACAACATTACTGGGAAGTGAGAGCCCAGAAGGACTGCAAATCCTACAGCGTGGGAGTAACATACAGAAACCCGGGGAAGTTTGACCAGCTGGGAAAGACTAATTCCAGCTGGTGCATCCATATCAACAACTGGCTGCAAACCACATTCTCAGCAAAGCATAACAATAAAGCAAAGACTCTAGATATACCTGTCCCAGACAGAATAGGAGTATACTGTGACTTTGATGGAGGTAAATTGCACATTAGAGATTTAGTAAAAAGAGTTAGATACTATTTCTGTTGAGCTGAAGCAGTCCAAGGCTGAGGAAGTGCATTACTTCCAGACTTATCCAGTCTTGCAACAGACCCTAAGTGCTTGTCCTGTCAAATGACCTGAGTTCATCTGTGTGACAGAGCTACTGAAATCCAGTGAAAATAGTGAATTTTCACTCTTGCGGACTACACTTAGTGTGACCTGGAAAAGAATCAATTTTTTTTTACAAGTTAGACAGCAACTGCATCTTAGCTTAAACTGTGTTTAAGCTGAATTTCAACTTGTTCTTTATTTCTCTCTCTCTTAGGTCAGCTCTCGTTTTATAATGCAAGCTCAAAGGCATTGTTACACACCTTCAGAACAAAATTTACCCAACCATTGCTACCAGGCTTCATGGTCAGTATCTAGAAAAATCTTACAGTTTCTAGCACTGAATTCAGTTTTAATTGTTCTTTTAGAGAAGGAAACTACAAGCACCTGGTTTGGCTGACTAGTAATTTTTAAAAGTGTTTAACTGTTCCCTTTTGGATTTTGTGTGGTGCTTATAGTGGCACCCCAGCAGGATTCTGCACTTGGATGTCTCAGCTGTGTAAACAGAAGTCATTAAATTTGTGTATAGGAAATTAATAGCATATTGCAGTGGCTGAAGAGCCTACTGCAGTAACTGATTCGAACTGATGAAGTCCAGGATGCTCTGAGCCATCAAAGCAGGTGTCATGGGGCAGAACAGCACCTGATGCTTTCCAGTGGGAAAAAGAAGTTTCCACCTTTCAAATCTTTAAAAGCTCAGTGGGATTTTCTTGCCAGTCAGTTAAGTGCCCTGCATAACCCTTTTTGTCACTCCAAGATAATTGGCAACAACTTTCTGCAGTGTTAAAGGCTCAAAACACACAGGAGAAAGATTAGTTACTATTAGCTTTCCTTTAATGATTTAAGTAATTAGTTTAGCTAATTTGGGGGGCCTCAGCTGTGTTTTAAGATGCCATCAAGTGCATCACACTTTGGGAGCAGGATGTGCAGGCCTGGGATTTTAACAGGTCTAGATTTTTTCATGGCTGTTTATTTGCCTTGTTGATCTTTTTCACCATAGAGGGAAAAGAACAGCTTCAGAGCTACTGGGATACATGTGTTAGCCATTCCCTAGCATAGCAAAGGCTGACTCATGTAAATTCAGTTCCCAAGTCACTTGGGGAAACAGTTGCTTGCCAACATTCAGGCTGTCCCTCTGCATCTCACACAGCCAGCCCCTCAGAGTGGCAACAGCCTTACTGATTGAACAGGACAAGTGAAAATGACAAACTACTTAATTACAGCTCTCAAACTTACTTATAAACATGAAAATACAGCATTCTTTCATGTGCAGAATAGAAGTCATTGATACCTGTGCCCCTGAAGCTTCTCAAATTTTTTTTGTAATATGTTTATGCTGATATAATTGCAATGACATGGCAAAAATAAGCACTGCTTTGATACACTGGAGCCTAGTGAGAGAGTTGCTTTTCATTGTCACTCTTCTTGTTGCAGGCACATTTGCCTTCAAAGAATTTTTCTAGTTAGGAGCAAGTGATTTGAGTACTAGGTTTTAGTTGCAAACTTAGTTATGAAGCATAGTATGTGAAGCATCTTAGACTTTATGGACTTAAAATCAGAATGTCTGTGATTAGAATGTTTTACAGAGGGCTGTGTCAGAAGACACACAGCTGTATTTGTGCTGGTTAATTGTGGGATGGGAGAAGAGAGATGTGTTTGGTTCATAATGCAGATTTTTTTTTCTTTTCCCCCCCAGATCTGGTGTGGTGGGCTCACAGTGACTACTGGATTGCAGGTGCCAAGTGCTGTGAAAACTCTTCAGAAGAGTGAAAATGGATTGGGTGGTTCAACAAGCAACCTAAATAATGTTGCCTAGTAATGTCTGTTCAACACTTCTACTGCTGAATGTTTTTGTTTTTCTTTGTAGCTACTACTCACACAAGCCTGTGAGCATTGGATTTTACTGGGTTTGCTACCTTCTGCTGTTTAGGGCCTGGGTACTGATAGTGCAAAGGTTTGGGGCTAAAGTGTTAGGAACCAGTGCTGGGAATCCAGAAAAAAAATGTCAGAAAGTTGAACTGTTGCCTATTAAAAAAAAAAAAAAAAAAAAAAAAAAAAAAAAAAAAAAAAAAAGAGAAACCAAGAGCTGTAACTATGTACTTTTGTAATATTGTATTCAAACATTTTGTTACAGACTTGAATATTAATTTTATTATAACTACTATTCTTCTATGAAGAATATAGCAAATACCATTTTTTAGCTCTCCTAATGAAAATTACTCAGCTATGTATTTAATTGTTACTAGGCTTCCTGTTGTTGTGATTTCCGAGATGCATTTTGCAAACAGACTGATTTGCTGGCCTAGCCTGGCAAAATACACAGCAGTGTGGTTTCAGAAGGATATTACAAGAACACGTAGGCCTGGTATGAAGAAACAGTAAGAGCAAGCTGTGATTATTTCCCCTAGTGGTATAAAATCTTCCTGTTTTCCATGGGTAACTCCTTTTTAAAACCATGTATATTGATATTGGCTCCTGTTTGTCACCATTACATTAATTGCATTCTAGTTACATTAGAAATTTATGTGTAGCTGTTCCATTGCCTTGACTCCCATTTGCAAGCCTAGTAAAACAGTAGTCAAATTATTCATAGTAATGGGAGAGCTAAAAAAAGAAAAAAAATCATGTTATATTCTTCTTGGAAAATCCCAGCTTGTCAGTGGGAATTACTAGGTTATTACAGGCTTTTTTAATCTGCTTTCTTCCCTCCAATCAAGCCGAGGAGCCTATAAATAGTTTTCAGGTACACTCATGAATCAGGTGTTTCCTAACTGAAGATTGTTTTCTGGTATCACCTGAAAACTGTTATAAATTCATGGTCCATAATGATTTAGCTCACTTGCTGCTGGGCCAGTGTATTTTCCTTTTGTGTATCCTTTAGCCCATAAAACCATGAACATCTAATCATGTCAAGCCTCAATATTACCAATGGCTCCTTTCTGTCCATCACAATTTCTCAGGAGAAGAAGTTCCTTGATAACCTTCTAATAAACTGGCTGTGATGTTCAGTGAAAAGTTAAAATTAACAAGGAAATGTAATTACCTGTTCTGGAAAGTGTTATTTTTCATGAGGAATAATGAAGTTGACAGGTTGGCAGAGCCCTAAATGTTTATTTTGTATCTGGAACTCGAGCATCTCTTAATTATTTGCATTGTGAACTTGTAATCTTTTTTTGCAGAGGAAAGTACAAACTAGTTCCCAGTTTAACTGTACCTTCATCTGCCTGTTCTGTTGCTTGGGCTTTGGGACAAAGATACTCAGAAGTGACATGGTTCTTGGTCAGCAGTGTTTGAATTTGCTTCACACATTATCTGCAGATGTTACTGTTATGCAAATACTCTGTGTATAACCTTTTCTCTTTCCATTTTACTGGACACCCGACTAGGAGTTCTTGGGGATAAATTGCTACAAACTCAGTTTTGCAACCAGTTCTAGTCCAGGGCTGTGGTGTACAGACACCAGGACAGACTGGCACCTCCTTGTCACCACTCATCCACTTGTCTTGATCTTGGGTGTTCAGCTGCAGTTCCTCTTCAAATTTCTCTTTGTGGAAAGAAAGGGCATGTTTACAACCACCTAATGTGTTTGTTGTGAGAACCATGAGTATTTTCCAGCCCTCTATAAGAACATTTAAATTATGAAGTGTTTTTTTGGTTTTTTGGTGGTTTTTTTTTTGGTGGTTTTTTTTTTGGTTTTTTTTTGGTTTTTTTTTTTTTTTTTTTTTTTTTTTTTTTTTGTTTTTGTTTTTGTTTTTGTTGTTTTTTGGCCTTTTTTTTAATTTCTTTTTTTTTTCCCTTTTTAGCAAGGTGTAGTGTAACCTGCAAGGTGAATTTGATATGCACCGATGTAAAAATGTAATTTTTCTTTTAACAGTTAGTTAGAGTAAAGCTTGGGAGTGTTTCATACTGTGACTTGTGACTTGCAAGTTTTGGTTTAACTGATGTCCTAGGTGAACCTTAACATATGACTTTTTACCCTTAAAAGGATGGATTTGTTACGTAATAGTTTGCACAGATATCAACTTTTTGCTGCTAACATCTAGTCCAGTTGTTTTTAGTAAATGGGGATATGAAGAATTGCCTTAAGCACTTTAGATTTTTTTTTAGACTGTTTTTTTCTGAACTAGTGTTTCTCCAGCACCCATCATCATAGGAAGATGAGCAACACCACACTGGTCCCAGTGATGCTTTTTGTTGCAATTGGTGCAGGGTTTGTGTCTGCAGCTGGACTGGGATGCTTGGAGCCTGTGGAGTTACCTTTTCCTTTGTGAATCCACTTCCAGGGATTTGGAGAGGGTTGGCTCTCTGGCAGTGGATCAGATTTTTTGAAGGTCTGTAGTTCAATCCACCAGGCTTATTTACTCTGGAGCCAATACTGTGTGGTGGCAAAAGAGGAATTTTCTGCTCTATGACCAAAAGGAGATCCTTAATTGCTTTTTTTTTTTTTTTTTAAGTACTGACTGCCAGTATTCTGAAGTTATTTTAACTCTGAAAAGCCTGACTTGTGAGGAACTGAAGGTTTTCCTTGAGGTATTGATACATCAGATGAGTGTAGCTGCCATTGTCCTGTGGAAAACTGTGTTAACTGCAGCTAGGGATGTCAGTGTCAGACAGGATAATTAAAACAAAAAAAACCTACACCAAAAAATAACAAACCATCCCAGGGATATAAATGCTTCTGCAAATACCAAACAGGCAGAGCAGAGGTGGCAGGTTTCCTCACCCCTCCCACGTTTCAGATGGAAACTGGTGGAGCCACCTGGGCGTGTGTTGGGCTTGTCCGTGGTTTTATTTTGGGGAGTGCGGGGTGTTGGATGGACGCTGACCGTGATTTGTGTTGATGTCGTGCTCCAGCGTCGCTGTTTTTGGGTGTCCTGTGGCAGGGCCAGCCTGGCGGTGGGTTTCCTTCGGAGCAGTTCCCGGTGATCCCGAGCATCCCTGGGCCGCATCGCGGGGTCCCTGCCCGGCACCTCCCGCCATGGAGGGGAGTGGGAAGGGGGGGTGCCGTCCGCGTGTGACGCGATGTTTTGTACTAATACAGAAATCTGCAACCCTGTGTGTGTCTCTCTGTGTCGTTTTACCGCCGCCCCGTTTTGGGGGGGTTTGGGGCGTTCGGGGTTTGCGACAGCATGGGGTTGTTTTACGACGGCGGGCGGCGCTTTGCAGCTCCGCGCTTTCCGGCCTGAAGCCGCATCGCGGTGAGGGCGGCCGGGCAGCGGCTCCCGGAGCGCCCCGGAGCTGATGCAGAAAATCAACAGGAACGTGGTTCTGGCGCTCCTGTCGCTGACCAGTCTGGTTTTCCTGCTCTTCCAGCTGTGCTATTACAAGTTCTACCTGTCGCAGAAGGTGAGAGAGGGAGCGCGGTGCCCGGAGCGCTGTGTGGGCGTCAACCCCAGCCCCGGGATTCCCTGGAGCGGCTCCCATTGTTGCGGGGCGGGCGGGGAGCCCAGGCCGGTGTCCGGTGGCAGGGGTACAGTCGGGTTTGAGTTCCCAGCCTGGTATCCAAGTCACTGTGTCAGCCAGGGCCATCCGATTTCTCCCGGAGGGAATGATGCCCCCGCCAGCTTCCAGCTGCCACTGCTTAACCCTCATCTCTCGTTGCTCGGTGACTTTTATTGCCACCAAAGCCGCACCGAGATCTGTCTGAGGGCTCTTCTGAAGGGAGGCAATATCTGCTGGCTGCAGGTTTTCCAACACTGCTATGGCAGAGAGAAATCCCAACTTTTTCTGCGGTCGTCTTAAGGGTTTTGTGACTCAATGCTCCTGAAGTGCTGGATGTCACAGTTAAAATCCTGCTTTTATACCTGGAATGCTGTTTGTACCTCTTTTTATACCTGATCTGGAACGTCCAGGCCAGAGTGATTTTCTGCAACAGCAAAAGAAGTGAATGTTACTGTAAATTAAATCCTCTGGTGGTTCTTAGTTTACAGTTGCAACTCTCATACAACAAAGGAACTCCCTTTATTTTTATGGAAGAACCGTGCAGATTTCAAAGTGCCTTGAGTTGTTTTTCGGCTTTTCTTCCCTTATTAAGTGCAGGCAGCGTCAGTGACAGCTGGTGTTGCAACCTTCAACTTCTTTCTCACCGTTTCTGATTTTTAAACAACAACTGAGAATTTTTTTGTGCTTTTGAAAAGCCTAAAGCAGAGTCACGAGCTGCCTTGACCCTCTCACGTGAAAATGCAGTCCTTAAAATTGAATTGTGTAGGATTACACCTGGAAAGACTGAGGCACAGTCCCACTGTTCCTGCCCCTGTGGTATTTGCCTGACAGGATTTGTCATCCTCCTATTTTACGTTTGCTGGCACATTGGCTTGGAAACCTGAGGCCTCACCACTCAATGCTTGCATGTTTGGAGGTCCCTGAGGCTTGGGTTGTCCTTCTAAATATATTTAAGCCACAGCAGTTGTTTATGATTTCACATTCAGCACTGTAGCTGTGTGATCAGAGGCATAACCCCAGCCATAACCATGAAGTCATGTTAAGAAAACAAGAATTCAACTAAAACTTTGGGGTTTTTCCTCTTCTTTCTCCCTTCCCCTTCCTTTTTTTTTTTTTATAGAATGGAGCAGCTTTTTCCAAAGTCAGAGGAAGCCAGTCAGGCCAAGACAGCACTAGATGGGTATGTACTATGTACAGTGTCACTGGTTCATACAGCTCTTCCACAAATCTCAGAACTCACTTGGAACTTCAAATTCAGGGTCCAGCTCTCCTCATTCTTCACTGGGCGCTTTCTGCTTTGAAGGATGAAAAGATTCACTTTGTAACTTTGTTCAATAAAGATAGTATCGAAACATCAGTGTAAAGTAAAATTAAGAAACAGTTACAGCTTCACAGCCTTTGCCAATGCAGTGCTCGGATGTGTTGATGTTTCAGGAAGAAATTCTTTGTTCTGGGACTGAAGTGTTGATGCAGGGTTTTGTGTCCTTTCAGGCTGGGTGTTGAACAGATTGGCTGGTCTGCCATGCAGCTTCTGAGAAGGTGCTGGGTCACACAATTCTCCTTTGCCCACTCCAGTTTAACCTGCTGGTCCTGTGCTGGGTTTTAAAGCTCGAGAAAATGTCACATTTCAGCATTCACCAGCTGCTGCATTCCAGCCCTCATGACCAGTGCTGGGGGTCCTATTAGGTGCTTGAAATGGGGTATTTGTTATGTCTTGCTTCAGGCTTGCAAGCTTGAATAAAACCAAAACCGCCCACCCCGGGGAGCCAGAAGGTCCCCTATCATATTTGTAGTTAGGATTTGTTTGGAAACAGTTTTAAAGAAGACTTTTTGTTAACTGATCTCCCAGTGGAAAAACAGCACAGATGGTTAAGGAGAAGGATGTGCTGGGAGCTGGCTGCCTTTCAGTTTGGATGCAACATGATAATGCTGCTAATTAGCAGAATGGCCATTTAAAGGCCTGGTTTCTGCTGAGCAAGAGGGAAGGTGCTCTGGCTAGGAGCTGTCCCTGGAAAAAATCCAGACCAACTGCTCTGTGGACTGCTTACTTGTGCCAGGAATGCCTTCCTATTCTTGGAGGTGACACCCCTTGGAGCTGCCCACCAGGTGTGAGGTGTCACGGTCACAGGGGGCTTCCAGTCTGTTGGTAGAGCTCTCCTAAAGGTTTAACTTGCTCTTCTGAGATCATTAGTGATAAAGGATGTGCCATGATCCTGCCACCTACTGCACGTCAGGCTTTCCTTAAAGCCCCCTCAGTGATGTGTCCAAAATACTAAATTTGAACATGTTTCTCTTGGTGACTTAACACCAAGGCCATGTTCTTCTACCATTATTTATGTTTTTTTAAAAATTGTTTAAGTTTGAGCTGAAAGCATCTGTTTTCCTGGAGAAGTGATGGGGTGGGGAAGGGGAAGTAGGTACTTTTGCACAGATTTTTTCCTGTTCATCATTCTGGTGTGCCAGTTTTAGTCATAGAAGTAATAGGAGCACATCACTCACCTTTCAGCTTCCTGTAGCTGAAATCACTATGAGGGTGGCTTTGCTTCTGCCTGTACCACACAGGTAATGCTGCTGCCAAAACTCTGTTATTAACCCACATCCTGACCTTGTGTTTTCACATCTCTCTGAAGTCAGAGCTTTAAAATCATTAAATGAAAATGTTACAGTTGAATACATTTAAGTGGCAGGGTGACTGTGGCTGCTGTAAGTGGTTTCTGTGTGCCATGGATATTTAAATGTGCTTGATTAATGTTTTTCACTGAATCAAGTTAATAACCCCTTGCATTAGGCACAGAACATTCTTGCTGCAGCTTTTTACTCCTTATGCAATGTTGAGTGCCCTCGGTAGACCAGAATCCAAATTCTGTGTGGTACTTGTATCCTACCTTTTCACTCAGCCTCACAACTGTTCGTGGAAGTGAAGTGTACATTCAGAGGATGTATTGGGAGATAAGATTTCCTTCTTTCAGTGGGTTGGGGTTTCTTTCTGTCAAAGAGTTTTAATGCAAAGATGGTCTTTCTGTCCTCTGTCAAACAGCACGTGGTTAGGAAGTTCCTAGGATTAATATCCAGTCACAATATTCCAGTGTATTTGATTGATCCTTTGATTCTGGGACTGGTTGATAAAGACATTGAGCAGATCAGAAGCTCTCCGGATGGCCCCAGCCCAGAATGCAAATACTTCTGTGCTCCAAGAGACTTCACTACCTTTGCACTACTAGACAAAACATGGAAACATGATGTAAGTGCATGTTTTCTGTTCACATTTCTGTATTTTAGTGCGTTCAGCTGCTCTTTGATGTTGTCACTTAATGCTTTCATGTTTGTATCTGAATTCATGTGGTGCTAATATTTGTATCTAATTCATGTGGTAGGCAGAGGAAACTTTGTTTGAAACTACAAGTTGCCCATTTACTAGCCTGGATACATTAGGATTAATTTACATTAGGAGTAATTACATTAGGAGCATTTTATAGCTGAAGCTTTTTAGAAGCTGTCTGCAATATTAAAAAAACCCACTAGTAGTCAGAAAGGAAAGAAAGGTCAGTTAGAAAGGAAGGAGGAGAACCTTGAGCCTCTAATGTAGGGGTATCTTTTATAAATCTGGAGTTTGGGGACTCATCAAGAAGGAATTGTAGTTATTGATGTGACAAGTCTCAAAATATTATCATAGTCTGCTGGTTTGCATTTCTTTTAGCACATCCTTGTAATTAATACCATTTCACCTAATGTGTTGGTGATATTTAATGGTATCTCTGCTTCTCTGTGATGTTAGGACAATTTGTAATGTCTGTGTTAAAAATAGAAATGTAGCACATGAGGAAGGACAAATTTAAATCCAATATTATTTCATCAATTAAGTGTAATCTGGAAATATTTATTAGATTAATTTCTACAGACTAAAGATACCAGTGACAAACAGCTTTTTTCTTATTCTTTTTTTTTTTTTTTTTTTTTCTCTCATTTTTTAAATTAGAAAAAGCAGGAAACTAAAATGATCAGTGACTATTTCAAGGAAGAACTTGAGTGAAGAGGGGTGTGACTCTGGGCCTGATCAGGCAGCTGTTTAACCCATAGATGTGAAGGAATTCAAGAAACCAAGAGTAAAGTTGTATGGCAGTACACTGAGATAAATCCATTTTCCCATTGCTTTGTGTCTCAGTGGTAATTTCTGTATCATTCAGAGAAGCTGATATGCTTATGCAAAACATTTCAAGGGGGGAAACTGAAGCATCTTCAGATGCTGATGGGTTTGTTTTTTTTCTTTAAATCAACCAGAATTTAATTCCCTATGTTTGTAGAACTATGAAAGCCTGAGAGCAGTGCTCAGTGTTTGGTGAGATTTTTATTTGCCCCACAAAAGAAGGTTTTGGACTAATAATTCTTGTGTTAGTGATGTTGTTATTCAAGGACTTAGGAACACCAAATTTGGCAGATGAACAGTTTTAGAGAATAGTTTGAGAGTGCAGGGTGCTATGGCAAGGAACAAACCTAATCTAAGCATGGCTTACAAAATTTATTTGTTGTTTTATTTTGTAGTCTGAAGGACAAAATTTAAGACAAGAAAAGAAGGTGGTTGGAATTGCTTGCGACTGCTGGTCTTCAGGCTCTTAGAGATTTTTGATTCATTTGTGCTTAAGCCTGATTAAAAACAAAAATGAGGAATGGTGTGAATTAGTAATAAACATTTAGCTTTCAGTTTTGGTTTCTCTAATCTTTAGCCTGCTCTGTCTCCTGTCTTCCTCATTTTCAGGTGGGCCTTTTTAGAACTGCTGAGAAGATGGGGTTCCAGTGGCTAAAGATTATAAACAAGGACCCCCGCTTGGATGGGATGGATGACCTGTCTGGGATGGAAATTCCCTTGCATTACATATTCAAGCTGGCATCCCATGCCATTCACCTGGTGGTCTTCTATGAGAGGAGTGGCAATTTCCTCTGGCATGGGCCCCTGAGACTCAAGCAACACATGGACAGAAAGTTTGTGCCTTTCCGGAAACTCCACTTCGGTCGCTATCCTGGGGCATATGAAAAGTGAGTTCACAACAAGGGGAGGAGAAAGCCATCATGGCACTCCCAAAATTACTTCCTCTGTGTGTAAAACTACTCTCTTTCCTGTAGTCAGGTTCTAGAATTCATCTCAGGTATGAGTCAGACCCCAGAGTGCATACTTTGAGAACATTGTTTCTGAGAAACTGAGAAAAATAGACATTTCACACATCCAAATAAATCTATTTAACTTTTTCCATTAATTTGACCCTGTTCTTTCATCCTTTTGAAACATGGAATCTATATGAGTTATGTGCCTAAATGTTTGAAGTAAACTGTGTAAGCTATTAAATAATCCCACTTCAGTCATTATGAAGGCTGAATAGTTTTTAGTTTTTAAAAGCAAATAGCCTCAAAGTACAGAGTAAAATTTGATTCTGAAGGGCATCCTGTACTTAGACAACCAAATAGCCTGAATTTTAAGATGCACTGAGCAACATCTTTGAACAAATTCAAGTCATGAGTCAGAAAGGAATCAGTGATCTGAACAAACCAGCTTGGGGTTTGGAGGTGTAGGAATTCTTTTTAAACAAAGTTTTGAAACGTATGAAGAATTTGGTGAAGCTCTTGTTGCTTTTTTCATTTATTATTGTTTTTTTTTTGGCTGTATTTGGACAGAGGGATCACTGCCAGTAGTGTGCATTAAGATTATAACCTGAGTTAAAGTGCCATGTGGTTTGTAATGGAATTAAATTGGCTAATACATTAAGTGGAATTAAATTGGGTAATATATTATCTTTCTTTCCATGCAGGCCAGAACTTCTGCTTGTTTCCATTGATGACTTAAAAGTTCAAATTCCAAAAAATCCGTCCAGTTTTCTAGAGGAGATGTCCCAGTCTAGATTTCTTGAATGTAGGTACAGAGAAGCTCGGGCTTTCTTTCAGGTTAGTGGTAACTGGGTGGCATCTCTGAGATGAAATGTGTGTTTTCACTGATTGACCCAAACCTAAGAACAGTTTACTGGGTTTTTTTTACTTAAATGGGACTGTTCACATACACAAAGCTAAATACACCCCTTGATTCTCATTCCACAGATCTTACTAAGTGGTAATGAAATCAAAACTTTACCTGAAGATCATGGCATTTTTTGTTTTTTTACTTGCAAGCACATTTTTTTCCAAGAGGGAACCAACATATCCATAGTTCTTACACACCCTTACTGTTAAATGGTTCTTATGTAAATTAAACTAACTTGTTTTGTTAGATAAACATATAAAACTTGTGTATCTTCATGGCTGAAAATTTTTCTTATGGAAATCCTCACAGTTTTGAGAAATATTTAATTTTACATTTTTTGAACCATGTCATGCAGTTCAATGTTCCTCGTTTGGCTTATCTGATATGGTTACATTTCAAAGTGACTGATTTAATTGCTTTTTTGACTGTGTAAGCTAATGTTTTCACCACTATTCAGAACATTATTTTTAGAATTTTGCTGCTTGATTTAGCAGATAGAAGTGTCTTCACTGCAGTGTGGGGGGCATTCTGTCCTAACTTGGAAAGGACATGAGTTGTAAAGTGATCCAGGGTTCACAATTAAGACTACAGAGTCAGTTAGGCCACTGAATCTGAGCCATCTCTGAGTTCATGGAAGGGGAAAAATGGGCAGTGGAGGCTCTACTCTTCAGTTATTCAGGTGTTGGGGAAAGGGAGAACCACTCCTGTTCACTCTAGTAGGCTGTGGATCCTTATTTGGGTAGTAGGAAGGTCACAAGGGCATCTATGTGTTGTCCCTTCACATGTGGAAGACAGAAAAATATAATCCACTTCAGCCTCCAGGCAGAAATAACCACAGGAAGAGAAAATGTGCCCCTACATGTTTATTGAACTTTGCTGGAGCTTTGACACTGAGACAAGCATCTGGCACCTGTTTTGAAAAGTTCATTTTGGCTGCTTGTGGCCCAAGAGCTCTTAAAGAAATCCATCACAAAGCCGAGTGTTCCTTTGTTAGAATTAGTAATGTTTGACCAGCCTCTCGTGTTGGTTTTGGCTTTGCATGGACGGCAGACGTTGCCACAGTTCTGTCTGGAAGATTTTTGTGTTCACACCGTTTCTCCTTGGCAGTTCTCCTTAAAACTCAACACCCAAGTCTGACACTTGGTGGCGCCAAATTAATTAATCATGGAGTTCTGGAGGTTGGAAAAGCCTTGATGTGCTGGTAGGGACTGATTCTGTCCCCGTGTTCTCCTTGGACTCCAGGAATTGCCTTCAGCATGTGCAGAACAAGGGCTCACCCGTGTGGCTGCCAAGTGCTGAGAATCAGTGTCTAATACATCTTTTCTTATTCTAGTCTACTGTGAATTTTCATTCTGCTGGTTAGGAAAAAAAGAAAGGTTGATGATTCAGAGTTTTAATTTTCACTTGTCATTCCAGTGCATGTTCTGAAAATGGACTGTGTATGTAAAACCAGATGTTAGCCCAGGTATTAGTTAAGTAAATTTTTTTAAGGTCATTTTTCCCTAGGACACTGAAAAAATGAAGGGACAAGTTTGCTCTCTGACTGTAACTTGCTTACTCTTGCCTTCCAGCTGTATCCTGATGATGCCTCTGTTGACGCAGTGGAATTCAGGAAAAAGGCAAAATCCGTGCTTCATCTGGCTGCCCTGACATTGAATAACTTGGGAGTGAAGTTCTGGCTGAGCAGTGGAACATGTCTTGGTAAAAATATTTATTGTGTTGCATTTTTAAACTCACCTGAAACTTTAAACACTTCATCCTCCATTGCTTGTGATGTCAGCAGGAGCCAAAAGTACTGGGTTGGAAAGTAATAACTGTATTGCAATAAGCCTTTTTGCTCCTGAAAAAATGCTTTTTCTGTAGAAACCTGAGCTGCTGAGATGCTCGGCAAATTTCCAGTGAAGCATTTAATGTTGTTAGGAATTACCTGTGTTGTGTTCATCCCTGCTAAAAAAAATTAACAATTCCCTAATTTGTGTGACTTGGAATTCACTGAAGTGCCAGTTGGAAAATGCAGTGATGAGCACATTGTTCTGCTCTCCAAGTACACTCTAACCCTGTTTTTCTTCCCATGCAATTAGATGCTTGTCATTGACTTCTAAAATACCGTTTACATTAATTTATTTTCTTTCAAAACAAACTTTTAATAAAATTACAGTCCATTAAATTAGGTAATGCAAGTTTTCAGTTCTGCTGAAGGTATAAGTGTCTTATCACTGGTGAGGATTCTTTTGTTACTGAAACACTTAGTGAAGACTCGTGTTCACATTTGCCTTGTATTTATTTAATCCTAGGGAATATAATTTTCTGAATGAATAGTTACTAAAAGATGCCTAAATGAAACAGACAGAAGGATGTCCTACTTTGTGTCTTTCTGCTTTGCAGTGGTGATTGAAAGATCTTGGATGCAGTATAAAACAATAGTTGCAAATCAGAAGCACAGCTGTGGCCCTGTAGCTGTTAACTGCTGATTAGATTTGGTCCCACATAAAGAATTTTAATTTTTTAAAAATATATAAATGCATTTAAATTAGGAAACCGAAGACACATTATCTTAGTTTTCTCTTGCATTCTTGGCTTTCTGAAGGGAGACAGATGACTATAAGTGCAGTAATACTTGTTTCCTTTGATGTGGTTCATCCCATACTAAAAAAAGGCAGAAGTCTTGTTTATGGCCTCAAAAGTCAAAGACTTTTGCCTGGTGATCTTAAGACAGTTCATTTTTGTGTTGCTTTATTTCTGTTGAATTTCTGTTCCTGAATTTAACTAGTTTGGGATTTTTCTGGTTTTTTTTTTTTTTTTTCCCTCAGGCTGGTATAGGCAGTGCAATGTCATTCCTCACAGCAAAGATGTGGATTTGGGAATCTTTATAAGGGACTACAAAGCAGATATCATTCCAGCCTTTCAGAAAGCTGGGTTGCCACTGAAGCACAAATTTGGAAAGGTACATAGAAAATGAACATTTTACTTCATGTGTGTGTTTCTGTAGATTTGTAACTTCGACTTCAGTTGCAGAAGTGTTTAATAAAGTTTAAAAGTAATGCAGAGTTACTGTGTTTTCTTCAGTTAGAAGTCACTCTGTATAGCTGATGAAAATCAATTTGTTTTCTGCTGACATATGTTGCTTTGTATTTTTATGTGTATACACAGTGTGCATTTTTGTCTTTCAGGTAGAAGACAGCTTGGAACTCTCTTTTCAGGGAGAAGATGATGTGAAACTTGACATTTTTTTCTTCTATGAAGAGGATGACCACATATGGAATGGAGGAACTCAGGCCAAATCGGGCAAGAAATTTAAGTAAGAACTGGATTTGTACCACTAGTAGGAAAGAAATTGAACAAGCTAGTGTTTACTGATGGCATTTTGTGTGCTGTTGCCTGGCAAAGCCTGTGCTCTTTGTGGAAATGTGGATGTCAGAGGGGAATCGGTGGAGATTCTGCACTCTGAGACCAGTGAAGCAGAGAGAGAACAGTCCTGTGCCTTAATAGAGAGTAAATGTCACATCTCTTGTGAAATCAAAAGCAGGGCTGGTATGTTGTATATCAAGTATATCTTATCTGACTGTGATGGGCCCCCAGTTACATAAACACCCAAGATGAGAAAAAGTCTCTGAAACACTGTTTATTGCAGTCTAATTTTGTAGTAGAACATTAATCCTTGGGCATCTGTATTGATGAGGAAGTATTATGACAAAAAGCCTCAACTCTCCTTGAACAGAAAGGCCCACAATTTGGGATTTTGAGGTAGCAATTTGGAATACTGAGTTGTGACAGCAACACAGACAATTCCTGCAGGCCTTACTGTTCATGTTCTGAAAATGGAATTTTGAATAGGATCCTATGTTTCTTGTTTCACACCTTTCAGTATTAAATCAGCAATTATTTAATAATTTTATTTAATGATTTAATGATTTAATCCAAATCAACTTAGCAAATTGAATATAGGTTTTGATAATTAGATTTATTTTTTCAATCACATACCTTCACTCAGAAGGAGATAGCTGCAGACTAGTTGAAAACCTTGTAGACTTCTATAGGATTTCATTATCTTTTATATTTTACCTGAAATATATTTGTTTGTATTTAGCTAATGGGAATTTAGTGAGAACTGTCATCCAGTTGGAGATACTGTCCAAATCCTTGTCTTAGTTATTTTTGTCCTGAAGTGATAAATAAAGACTGGGAAAGATATTTTGATAACCAGCATCAAAAGGCACATTTAGAAACAGACAAAAGAAAGACCTCTTGGAATATCCCCACAGAAAATATGCAGTATAGCAAAGTTTTTTGGGTTTTTTTTTGTTGTTTTTGTTTGTTTGTTTGTTTGTTTTTTGTGTGGTTTTTTTTTTTTTTTGTTTTGTTTTGTTTTATTTTTTTTTAGAATACAGCAGCAGTTCCAGTTTTCATGTGTGGTGCATTCTGAAAAGCAAGCTGACCAATAAATTCCTTTCCTCCTCTTTGTGCTCTTGTTGCATCTAAATTGCAGTGGCTGTTTCCATGCCAATGGAGTTGACACTGCTCCTTCAAAACTCCATCAAACCTTGGATACTTGAGAGATGTTTTTCCCCCATTTTTCTTGATAATGACTGGTTTAAGACATGAGAATAGGGGATCAATGTGACCCTGTGCTGCACTCCAGCTTTTGTATCGTTGGGTATTACACCTCCTTTGGAACTCCATCTTCCACAAAACTCTTCCCTTTTCTTGCAGCCTTGTAGTTATTTTTGGTGGTAGCTTAATTAAAGTTCCAAACACAGCTTTCTAGTTCAGTAATAACTTTGCTTAGGCATAGCATCATAAGGAAGCCAAGCCTCTAATTCTGAGCTGGTGTTTCTTAATTTAATACACACAGAAAATGACCATGAAAACTGCTTGTTTACCACCATAAAGGCCCTGAGCCATGTCAGAACTGTAGCTGTTTAGAATTCTTAGCCAAGTAATTCCAGACATGTGCTATTTCAAATACATCCTCAAAAAGATAAAAGAGACTCAGCTTTTGTTACTGTGAGATGTGAGAGCACTTGGCATGCTTAATCTGACTATGTGCAACACCAGAATGACCCTCAATTCTGCTTAATCTCCAGCCCTGTCAGAATTTTGGAGGAAGACAAAAGTGAGAAGGTCAGTCAGAAGATAAGTGATTGTTTGTTCATGCTGAATCCTAAATCCACTCTAACAATTTTAAAGTAATTATAGTGTCAGAAGAGTTGTTGATTGCTACTGGGTCATCACAGAGAAGGGTAGTTCTTTTCTAAGATTAAAACTGAAAGGTAGAAGGTGTTTTCTTCAGAAAGCTAAATACTTGCACAGGCATACTTTCTATACATCTAAATTAGAGGGTGGAGAACTAGAACATTTCTCATTGAGTCCCTAAAATATTTCTCATAGTCATTTTTAGACTCTGTTTCCTTGGAGAGCTGATTTTTAACCCTCACAGCCTGGCTGTGTGGTTTGCTTTTCCATGTGCACAAACACTTCCTCAGCATTCCTGACACAAGCATGTGCATCCTCCTGCTACTGTCTTGGAGTTGCAGCAATTGAGGCTTCTTCTTTGCAAATTTAATACTGCACAGTTGCAATCTCCAGCAGAGAATGAGTATCTACAAAAACACAGTCTGGGAATCAAATCCCCACTCTTTGCTTTAATCCTTAAAGTGAGCTAATTCTGTAGGTTTTTAACAAAGAGGACTTTGTATAAGAGTTTAGTTTAATCAGCAGTCTCTGGACATATATCCAAAAAATGCTTCATCACTTTGTTCTTTCCCTCCACTTAAGGCATGAAGCACAATTGTTTTGTTTTCTTGTACTGTTTGCTGAGAGCTCAGAAATGAAATTAACTTCATGCTTGCAAGAAGATGGAGGGGGCAGTTCTAGTTCATCATGCAAATGTACAAATCTTTTTTAAAAAGATTTTTAAAATATTTTTTAAAAAGAAGTGCTTATGGTTTCATTTTAACTTGTGAAAAGGGATTGTAGGATCTTTTTTTTTTTTTTTTTTTTTTTTTTTGTGTGGAAGTCTTCAGAACTTCGGAAGTGGGAGTGATCCTCTGCAGGAATAGTGGGTAGACTTTGGTATTGTTTAACACCGCAATGTCGTTCTGGTCAAGCTGTGAAATTTACCTGTGAACTGCCACTGCTGTAAGCCTGTACCACCCTCACCTTTCTAAAAGGGGTGACTGTGAAATCCCATTTATAACAGGCAAAGCAGAGGCAGGGACTAACCTATAGGTGGCAGAATGATGTGAGTACAAGCAACAAAAGAATTAGGAATGTTCCTTCCTAAGCACATGAAGCAAATGTTCACCAGTTACGGTTAATAACAGCCTTGTCCAGTGTGTAAGAGAAAAACCAGTATAAATGTAACATGGCCACTTGCTGCAGTTGCTTGCTTTCTCCTTGAACTTACTAAGAGGTGCTTTTTGGCAGTGACCATACCCCTTTGTTCTGGCACAGGTATCTCTTTCCCAAGTTTACTCTGTGCTGGACTGAATTTGTGGAACTCAAGGTCCACGTGCCTTGTGAAACCCTGCAGTACGTGGAGGCCAACTACGGCCCGGAGTGGAAAGTTCCTGTGAAGACATGGGACTGGAAGAGCTCACCCTTCAATGTGCAGGAGAATGGAGTCTGGCCTATTGATGAGTGGGACAATGTCATCCAACTCTACTGACCCCTGTCTGCTGACAGAGCCTGTCCTCAGAACTGTCAGTTTGTGATTTCCCAGTGCCCAATGGCATTGACATCCGTTTCCTTTGTAGCGTCCCACGTGTTTCCTAAGGAGACATTTACCTCCCTTTGTTTAACAGGTATTTTCTTCACCTTCATCATGCTTTTTCCACATGATTAAAGGAGAAGATGAAAAGCAACTGGAGGGAAGGGAAGCTGAAAGAAAAGGGAGTAGAGAGGACTGCAGTGGATTGATGGGCAGTTGACTATTTAAATGTAAACAGTGGCCAGGTGGCTTCGACGTTCCTGGGATCATCAAAACCCTCAGACTGTTCAATTCTCAAGCTTGAGAGAAGGTTAGGATAAATCTCAGAGAAGTTCCTCTTTTTTCAAATGAGATCTTGTGACTGTTTCACTTCAAAACACCAGAGTTATGAGTACCTCAAATGTGCTTGATTTGAGACTGGTACATCCCTACCATGAGCAAAGGGTTGCTCTTGGGAATGTTCCTATGGCACAGAACCTGTGTGACCACCAGCTTTACATCTAGGAGGTATCTGGTAGTGGTGTAACACTAAGTGAATGGAAGGAGAAACTATTGACATTGGACATTTTTCAATTTGCCCTGTTCTTCTTTAAGAATGTGGAGGTGCATGCTGCTGGTATGGCTTCCCCATGAAAAGAAATAAAATTCTGGTTTTAATGTCCCAGTCCTTGTGTTCTCCCTGTAAAATGCTTTACTGGTTTTTCACAAATTACATCTATTCCTCCTTTCCTGCAAGCAGATAGAAATGGGGGTTATTCATAGTTTTCTGTTTCACAGAACAGAGGCTTCTCTTTAAGGGAAAGGAGAAATGTGTACAAATACCAACTGTTCCATCAAATTTGCAGCAGCAATCCTGCCAGTCCTCTCAGTTTCAGTTTCTCCTGCCACCGAAACACTGGAGTAAATTGTTCAGCTTCTGGCAACAACTTGTCAGGCTGGCTCTTCAATTGGATGGTAACTTCGCTCTGCCTGGTTAAGAAGAGAGAGATGTGAAATCCTGCTAACACTTGCTAAAGTAATCATGACATCATATGGAATAATTTCTCACGTAGAATTTTTTTGTACCTTTTTCTTAAAATGGAAAAGAAAAGGTGAATGTCCTTGTGGTTTCCATGTTTATAACTCTGTTGTCCTGAACTTCTTGGTGTAATAACATGCAGTAAGCCTGTGAGTTTCTCAGATGTGATAAATGTTTAAAAGTGAAAGAAAAGATGCTCTCAGAAAATTATAATCTGTCAAATTTTTGACTTTGTAGATGAAAAGACTAATGAAAAAAATGCATGTCCCTGAAAGGGAGGATGTCTTGAATAGTTGATTATTTCAACTATAGTTGAAAAATACCTGTAAGGTATTTTTCAGGTTAAAATGTTTTCTCTTAAGAAGATACAAGTATATATTTAACACTGATTAAAAGGAGAGTCTAATTTGCAACTTGAGATGCTGTTTCATCCTTTGTTTTGTCATCTTGGGCAGCATTTAACACACTTCATTGCAGTTAACATGACATAATGCATAGAGGAAAATCCTGAAATGTTTCTTACACTGTTTATTGACTGCCCGTCTTTGAGCATTTATTTTTTTAATAAAGATACTTGGATACAATAAAGATGCTCTGAATAAAGCAGAAGCCCACATGTAGGAGAAAGGATCCTTCAGCTGCACAGAGAGATTACACATTGCACATCTCCTGTCACACTCTGTGCAGTACTCTGGCCACAGATTTCCTGCTTGGATGCAGATTGGGTGCCCAGGAGTGGTGTGGACATCAGCGACCTGCTGCTCTTCCAAGGCACATCATGAGGCTGAAGCCTTGGCATTCCCACAGAAACAGCCAGATTGAGGTGTGCTTCTTCTAGAGTTCTCTTGAATTGCCTCATCTGAAATGGATTCTTAATTCTGTGTTACCTTCTTAACTTACTAACTGCCTTCATTTTGGAAGTGTTCTGGAGAGGAGGGTAATTCCTAAATTCACCTAATGGTCTTAAGCAATCACATGTGAAGTCCCTTGGCTTCCCTGTAGCAAACATGGTTTTTCACATTACTTATGTGCAGGTGTTAAAGACAGAAAAGTGATCAAAGCTCCAGAAAAATGGCAAGGAAAGTTTGAATAACATTGATTGAAGAGAAGGGACCATAAAAGGCCATGTTCAAAAGCCATAAAAGATGGTTACAAGAAAAGGAAGGGATGTGTGTGCTCCTTCCCGTGGGTGGTAGGAAATAGAAGTAAATGGGAGGAATGCAAATTGATCCACCTGCATAGAAGCTGGAGTATTTAACATGTGGAAATGTGTAAAACCTGTGACTCTGGGGGTCTCTGAGAACACATCAGGCAAATGCCAGCCAAAGCTGACCTGACTCTAGTTAAGGACTGACTGTACTTAATCCTATCTTCCCTCTGGAGGGAGTTCCTATTTCCCATGATTCATGATTCTGTAGTATTCCACAACTTCCTGCTTTTAGAAGGTGGAAATTGGAATTGTTGTTTGTATATGAGCTTCAGAAAGGATCTATTTCTGGAATCAGACTCTGGAGCTCACATTATGAGTGATGCTCTCACAGGAAATGAGAGAAAATTGTGGCATCTTGAACACTTGAAAAAAATGTGACTGTTTGCAACAAAAGGGTAAAAGCAGTTCTTCCAAAAAGGGTATGTCTGATCCAAACTGGGGCTGCAGAACAATCATGGGATGGACAAGGCTGGGCTGCACTGAGCAGGGAGGCTCTGAGGGAAATGCTGACACTTTTCACCTGCCCAGGAGCAATATTCTGACAGAAGGGCCCATGTCTGTTCTACCACACTGCTCTTTTAACCTCAGACACAGAAGATGGGCAAACTGTGCTGATGCAGTCAAGAGAGGATCCTAAAAGTATGGCTGTCTTTCTCTGCTGTCCAGATGAAAAAGTAGTAGCTGATCTTGTTATGCCCTTGCTGTTGAAGCAGAGCCTGGGAGATGCTGGTTGCTTGTGTTAAACAACTTGCATCCTTTGCTGCTTTAGAATTCTCTAGAAATCTGAAGTCTGTCAGCTCCAGAGAAAACCAGTCTCTGCTTTGCACTGCCCACTGTGATTGTGTTGAATGAGACATGTAACAACATAGACACCTTCCTTCCAAGGTGACTGCCTGTCACACTGCCATGGCTCTCAGGAATGTGGTTCTGTCCTTCATTACTCCCCAGCAGAATTCTCTGAGCTCACACAGCAGTTCAGGAAGCTTGGGGGCATCTGCTCAGGCTTGTTTCCTTCCTCTTCACGTGTTTCTATCATACTTGAATTGCAGAATTGCAGAACAGAACAAGGGAACTTGAGAAATTATGTGGAAGGACATTAAAGTCTGCCTGGCACTTGTGTTCACTGATCTACATCAGCTGTTTTGGTAAAGTGGCACCAGCAGACAGTTTACACCAGCTGATAATCTTTGCTTAATAGCATTGTGTTTCCTGAGCTCAGCCATTTCTGTTCCTTCCACTTCAAACTCAGGATAAGCCAAGTGGCTCTCTTTTGACATAAAGCAAATCATTACAGCACCTTTCACCCATCCACTTCCTCTCAGAAAAGTCAAAACTCTTGAGTAAAGTAGCTTCCACAAGGAGCTACTGTTGAACTGTGTGGCCTCTCTCCTCCTTGAGCTGACACTGGCCCTTCTTTATCACTGCCATTGTCCAGAGCAGTGTGTCAGGAGCCAGTTGGGGCAGCAGGAGGATTTTCTGTTGAAAAACCTGTGTGTATGCTCTTTGGTCTCCTGTAATCATCTCACATTGTCAGCATTCAGGCTTGGTCGCCTCTTGGTAACAACCTTTCTCAGCTGCACTGGAAGAGGCATTTCTGAACAAACATGGAAAGGGAGAGAAGATTAAATAGGGAGCATCCAGTAAAGACAGGCACCAGGCCAGGCTGTTGGGTTTTGGTTTTTGGTTTTTTGTTTGTGGTTTTTTTTTTTTGGGTTTTTTTTTTTTTTTTTTTTGGTGTCTGTGTGTGGTTTGTTTTACTTAATTATTTTATTTTAGGAAGCCAAGATATATTTGTGTCATGTGGAAAGGGGTCCCTCTGTGACTGACCAACATCTGGTGTCATTCCGTGGGAAAAATTTTCTTTATTGTCATGGTTTCAGCTGGGACAGAAATAATGTTCTCAGTAGCTGGTGTGTTGCTGTGATTTTGGATTCAGTATGAGAATAAATGTTGATAACACGCCTGTGTTTTAGCTGTTGCTATGTAATTTATACGCTAAATCAAGGATGTTTCAGTTTCTCATGCTGTACCAGTGGGCAAATGCGCTGAAAAATCCAAGGGTTTCACAGAATATCATGCTCTGGATATAAACTGGGGGGCAGTTGGCTGGGAGGGCTGATCACTGCTGGGGGGTGGGATGGGTGTCAATTTATGGGTGGTGAGCAAACTGTGCTGTCCACCACTTACTTTTGGTGTTCGCTCTCTCATTGTTATTGTTACTATTATTATTGTTATTGTGGTTATCAGCATTATTAGTATTTTACTTTGTTTTCAGTTACTGAACTGTTCTTATCTCAACCCATGAGTTTTACAGGCTTTTTTTCCCCCTGATTCTCCTCTCCATCCCTCTGTGGGGTGAGAAGTGAGTAGATTTTACCCCTGTACCCCCCCAGTTAAGTGATGCAGTGGGTTTTCCTGCATTATTTGGAGGAAAATGAGGTGTTTTTTCCTTGGAGCATGCCTTCTTCAGGGTCTGACATCCTCTCCAGCATCTAACATCCTCTGCAGCAGTGCAATGCAGCCTCCACTCCTCCAAAACAAGGTGTCCTGCACTGTGCTTGGAAAGAAAATTGTGTTTCTATGACTCAGTCCCAGCACAGACAGGGAAAAGGCTGTTAGGAGGGCTTTTGGCTTGCCTTGGAGGTGTTCTTGGGTAGTGTTGTTTTGCTCTGTGATCCTCATCAATACATGTAAGAGAATCAAGTAGGTTGGGAAAGACTTCTGGGATCATTGAATCCATCCTGTGACTGATCACTACTCTGGTGCCACCTCCAGCCTTTCCTTGTGGCACCTCTAGGGACAGTCACTCCACCATCTCCCTGGGCATCCAATTCCAATGTCTTATCACCCTTTCTGTGATGAAATTCTTCCTAATGTCCAACCTAAACCTCCCCTGGCCCAGCCTGAGGCCATTTCCTCTCCTCCTGTCCCTGTTCCTTGGAGCAGAGCCTCCTCTGGCTGTCCCCTCCTGTCAGGAGTTGTGCAGAGCCACAAGGTCCCCCCTGAGCCTCCTTTTCTCCAGGCTGAGCCCCTTCCCAGCTCCCTCAGCCTCTCCTGGGGCTCCAGACCTTTCCCCAGCTCCGTTCCCTTCTCTGGACACGCTCTAGCCCCTCAAAGTCTTTCTTGCCATGGGAGGCCCAGAGCTGCCCCCAGGATTTGAGGTGTGGCCTCAGCAGGGCCAGCACAGGGACAGTCCTGCCCTGCTCCTGCTGCCACCCCACAGCTGGCACAGCCCAGGGGCCTTTGGCCTTCTTGGCCACCTGGGCACCCCTGGGCTCGTGTCCAGCTGCTGTCACAGCACCCCCAGGGCCTTTTCCAGCCACTTTTCCCCCAGCCTGCAGCTGCAGGGGTTGTTGTGACCCGAGGGCAGGACCCAGCACTGCCCCTGGTTGCCCCTCACCCCACTGGCCTCATCCCATGGATCCAGCCTGTCCAGACCCCCCTGCAGAGCCCTCCTGCCCTCCAGCAGATCCACATCCCACCCAGCCTGGTGACATCTACAAATTTGTTAATGGTAAACTCAATCCCTGTATCTCCAACATACCTGGAGACACAGGAACATCACCATTGAAGGAGATTGGGACCCATCTTCATCAAGCACCTTCCATGTGCTGCCTGTAGCCACCTGTGATGACTTTCCTGCACTGCTGAAGCCTTTAGCCCCTGGCTGTTTGCTGCAGCCACTTCTCTGGGTTAATGATGTCTCTGAAGTGCATTTGGTGTTTGATCAGAAAAAGTGCCTGTTCTTTCTTGCTGAGATAAAGCTGTTGCTGAGGTCAATATGCTGAGACCATCGTTAGCCTCTTCCTTGCTGGTCTTTTACAGCCAATTTGCTGCAAGCAGCTAATGAAGTCAGCCGATTAATCGCTGCCCCTCAGCCCTCCAGGGACCTGCCTTTCCCTGCAGCACAGTGGAGTTGTTCTAACCTCTGAGTAAAGGTCCACAATATCTCCTCTGAACAAGACAAGGAAAGACCCAGAAAATATTGCTACCTGTTCTTTCTTTGACCATCAATCTTCCCATCCCTCCCAATATCACTTCTGAAATGCCCTGGCTGTTATCCAGTCCTCATGAATGTCTCATCTGGCAGCCTGGAGATAGGCACTTTGGATTTTGGCCAGAGTGGTGAGCAAACTGCCACATTGCCCATCTCACTTTTTGAGGCAAGGGAGTTTCATGAGAACTTCCACTGAAATGGTACAAGGCTTTGCCACTGTGGCTACATAACCCCAGATTTTACCTACAAATGGGCCTGAAAAGGAGGAACCTGTTTGAAATGGTGCCGGTGCAACTTTTGTGATGGTCAGCAGTGGTCATGCTGAGGGTTGGAGTCCTTAAAAGGTGAAGAGAGTTGTCCTCACCTGTGGCACTAATTGTTGTGTTACTCCACAGCATTAGCAAGGACTAAGGTAGAAATGCAAAGCCCTACCAGGGTGCTTTCTGCCTTGCTCAGGTCTTTCTGCCATAAAACCCTAATAAGATGTGTGCAGCAATGGCAGCTGGAAACAACAGATGATACAGATTAAGTGACTTTGTAATTGCGCTGGCTGTCAAATCATGGAAGGCCTTATGTTTGTTAATTGTTTTTGTGTGGATGCCTTTCTCTGGGACTCTCCACCCAAAGGGGACTGGAGAAGAATTTTCTGACTCTGAATTAGTGTGATAACCTGAATAATGCAGAAATGGACATCCACCTCCTGGAAAGGCAGACTGTCCAAACAGAATGGCTTTGGTGCGTTCCCTGCAAACAAGGCAGGTTCCAAAAAGAGAGGGGGGAAGGCTGAGCACCAGAGGGTGTTCTAATAGTTTTCTGTGATTCATCAAGGCTGTTTTATAGCAAAATGGCCTCTTTGAAGAGAGAGGAAGGAAGAGGGAAAACTGACAGGGGCTTGGGAGTCCATAACTTCACATATTTGGGCCCATGTTTTTTTTTTATGTGAGGAAGTAGGAAAACATGAAATAGAGGGAAATGCATATAAACTCCTTTTTCCTGTTCTGATCCTTTGTTGGTGCAAAGAGGGAAGGCTGCTGATGCCAGCCCAGCTGCTCTGGTTTGCACTGGAAAGGGCAAATCCAATCCACCCACCAGTTGGGCACTTCTGCCCTCCCACACCCTGTAGATCACGACTATAACTCTAACAGTGACCAGTCATAGGAGGTTTCAGGCTATTCTTCCTTGTCCTCCCCAACCCTCCCCCACTGCTCCCTGGTCCGTGTTCCATCCCAGAGACCCAGGACACAAGCAGGGACCCTAATTTATTGGGGGGCGGGGGGGGGGAAATGTCAGCGCTGACAGGCAGAGTGGTGCGAGTGGAAATTAGTTGTGCTGATAAGCCCTTCTGACTGTATTTTATTTTACTGAGGTTCTTAACAAACAATCTTTATGAAATGCAAACCTGGCTTATCAGGCTAATGCAGATTGTCTGAAATCCTTATCTCCATGGGCCAGTTAGCTGGAGTGATTCCCTTTTCATAAGGAATAGAAAATGAAGAGCTGCACACAAGCCTCCCCCCGTGCCCCCACCTCCTTCCAATCACTGCCATTTACTGGCAGTGAACCGAACGGCTCTGATTTCCAAACTCATAAATAAGCAGGGCCCCCGAGCTGAGCTGTCCTGTGCTTCCAAACAGTTGTTCAGCTGCACAGGAGCTGGAGTCAGCCGGGAGGGGCCCGGGGGTAGGGCTGGGCAAGGGAGAAAGGGAAGAGCCCCTGGTTTATTGCAGCTTTTTGAGAACAGCCAATGTTTAAGCTGACACCTAACGCTGAAGCGGCACAGCCTCCTCACAAGATCCATCCCTCCCTCTCACCAGTGTGAGCAGACCTAGACCCTGAATTTTGAATGTGTTTCCTTGGCGTGATTTTTGCTCCATAATTTGTCCTGCTGTCTGCTGGGGAGGAGCTGCTGCTATTTGTATGTTGAAGATTTATCATGAGAAATGTGCCTGCTGCTCAGAAGGGTTTTTCCCCTTCATTCTCTTTGTGCTGTCTGTGTATTTTCTGTGCCTCACGTGGGTCAAGTTTGTGTGACTGGGGAATGGATGGCAGCTAAATAGCTCTGCTGCTTTTTCTGGGGACAGAAGCATGGAAAAAAGGTAATAGCAGCTGTGAGGAAATGTTTTTGTTCTGGTTGCTGAGCCTCTGGGGAATATACATAAAAGTCCCTCTCTGGGAACACACAACAAAGTAAACAGATGCTGCTGTTGTCTCTGCTGTCTCTGTGATCTGTGGAAATGTTCTCCTTTTCTGGGACACCATGAGGTGCTTGATGATCTGCATCAGGTCCTAGCCCTTCAATTCCTGTACTGAAGTAACAAGACCAGGTGAAAACGTGCCCTGACTTTTACCCACCAGCACATACAAGTTCCTTTCACATCTATTTTGCATCTTGCCAATTTGAGTGCTTTTCTGATCAGGAGACAAGAGTCTAAATTAAACAATCATGAGGTGTAAGGAGGCCTCACAGAGGTACAGTTGTACAGAAGAATAAGGCTCTGTAGGAAACAGGTTTCCCACAGCACGTGGCACAGAGAAATTCTAGTGGGGTTGCTGTTGGTTTCTTGTTTCTCTTGACATCTGGGAAGATGCCAGCATGAAGGATTAGTTTAGCAACAGAGATTATCTTTCTCAAAGCAGGAGAGCTTGTGTACCCCAGGATGCAATGTTATCCTTATCTGCAGATACTACTTAACTCCTAAACCCAGGAATATTAATTACACCAAAGCATGGAAATATCTTGGCTACACCTTTGCCATGGAGAGGAGCACAGAGATGCCATTGCCATGGACACCTTGGACACCTTGTTGGACATCCCACAGGTGCAATTGCTGTCCATCCTGGCAGGTCAGCCAACAGCTGGCAGGGGTCATCATTTCCAGGCAGCACTGAGGGCTGAATAGCGAAAGGACATTTCTCTGTGTCGCAGCTCCTTGAAAAAATCCAACCCACTCATTGGTGACGGCTGTGTGCACACAATGTGTCCCCTGGTAGCTGCTTCTCAGCCTTTGTTCTTGTGTTTTTTACCCTAAAGTCAGAGGCATTTCCCCTTCTTGATTAAGAAGAGGAGGAAAATTTGGATGAGCGAACAGGCAGGATGACTTCACCACACTCTGCAACCTCCCTGTTCTACTAGGCCACGGTGTTCCTTTGTTCATTCTCACCGTGGGCAGGAGTAAGGAAGACACACTCAGCTGTAAATCTGTTTAGGTGGTGTCTGTGAATGGCAGCTGTCAGGCAGGTCTTCAGAGAAAAATGCAGCAGTCTTGAGTCACAAGTGAATATGTAAAGCATCTCCAGACCTGGCTGTGAGGATGGAGTGTGCTCCTGGAAACAAAGACTCACGATTAGTCTCGGGTGATTATATTGCAGCATTTCTACTGAGGCGGGAGGGGGGAGAAGGATTAAATTTGTTTGTGTGTCTTTTCTTTTAGGAAGTCCAGTTTTAGAATCCTTGGAATGTTCTAAAACTCTTTATAGTTGTCCGCTTTGCAGATGTCCCCCTGTATAATGGAGGGGAAAAAAAAAATTCCCTGGTTTTGATGTGAATGTGTTCAGGAGGGCTTAGCTCACACTGTCTGGTTTTTCTCCTGAGCTGAAGATCTCTGTGTCCTCAGTTCTTTCCATTCTAGAGTTCAAATGTTTCTGTTTGGAGTTTCAACCCTTCATCATGCTTGGGGTGCAGACCTGCTTCTGTAGAAACCAGTAGATGTTGAGCACATCCTGCCTTGCCAGGACCTGAATTTCACCCACCTCCCATTTGTCCTGGGAGAGCTGGACTCAGCCCCAGTCAATACCCTTATGTGCTGCTGAGTTTTGTAGTGTGTTAAAGGAGCTGTGGCATTTATCTGTCCTTTCAGGTTGGTTTTCTTTCATCCTGCCTGAATTGTTACAGGAGAGTTTGCTGCTCTCCACTATGAGAACTGGAATAATTTAGCCTGGAGAAAAGGAGGCTTGGGGTGAGAGTACCTTATTTTTCTTTCAATTGCCTGAAAGGCGGTCAGTCGTAGCAAGGTGGGGATTGATCTCCTCTCCCAGGTGACAGGACAAGAGGAAACAGCCTTAAGTTGTGCCAGAGGAGATTTAGATTGGATACCAGGAAACATTTCTCCTCTGAGAGCTTTGTCAGGCTGCCAATGGAAATGGTGGAATCACTATCACTGGAGGGATAAAAAAGACATATAGATTAGGCACTTAGGGACATGTTTAATGGTGGACTTGGCAATTAATGACTGGGCTTGATGATCCTAGAGGTCCTAGAGCAAGGGTTGGGCCTGGTTTGCTCCCAGCTGAGCACAGGGGAAATTGTGCTTCAGGTCCTTGCATGTGCAGGACCCTTCTACCCAGCTCCTTTCATGGCAGGTCAGGATGGGTCCTGCTGAATTGGTCACAGGGAACCTGGGAGGAGCCACACAAGCTGGCCCTTTTCAAAGGTGATGGCTTTTCCTGATAATGCCAACTGGCTCGGCTTTCATTTCATCTTCCTGGTGACTAATGCAGACAGATCAATTAGGGGCTGCACACAAGGAGCTGCAGCTCCTCAACCCTCCCCCAGATAATAATAAAAATATGTCCCTGCTTTTCCCCTTCCTTGAAGTCCCCAGGAGAGTATTAGCTGGTGCTGCAGGTGCAGCCGCCCTGCAGGGTGGTGAGAGCAATGAATAGTAAGGTTTTTAGCTCAAGCACACTAAGGCTGTTCAGCAGCCATTGGATAATCCTCTGTTAATCAGATTATGTAAATTACTACTTCAGCATCCCCAACCCATCTCTCATCCTGCTGCTCTCCAAGCTGGAAATAAAAGGCACTCTAAAAAGGAACATTTAAACTGCAAAAAGGCAGGACTGCTGAAAGGGGTGGGCAGAGGGTGCTGGGATGAGGAGCAGAAGCAGGGCTTTGTTTCCACGCAGGCAGGCAGGCATTCTGCCCTGGCCAAGCAGTGAGAGACACCAGCAAACCAAAGGTTAGGAGTGGGTGCTCCCTGTGCATGACCAGTGCCTTGGTGCTGGGCTGGGGAGGGCAGTGCTGGTACCTTCCTGGAGACCAGCACTTTGCCCCAGGATGGTACCTCTGGTGTGCTGGAAGAGCATCCCCAACCTCCTTGGAGCACAGAGACCAGAAGTGTTTGGACAATGCTCTCAGGCACATGGTGGGACTCCTGGGGACAGTGCTGTGCAGGCCCAGGTGTTGGGCTGATGATCCTTGAGAGTCTCTTCCAGCTCAGTTTATTCTGTGATTCCTGCCTGTCACTTTGCAGCCCAGCACCTCAAACAAGCCTGGACTCAGCCCCTGAGCACAGCGACCAAACTGAAGGAAGGGACAGCTTACCAAAAATAATCTGTGCCTGCAAAGCCTGGACTTGTATTGGCCCAAATCTGCTCCTGTGTTTTAGTGCAGGCAAGGTAATCACCTCCCCTGGCTCTGGGTTTAGTACAGACTTGTGTCTTCCTGAAACACAGGCCAGGAGCCCCAGCAGTCACACCAGCACTTTGCTCAAGTTTGACCATTGCTCAGAACGTGGTTTATGGCTCTTACTTGATCTCTGAGGCTCTCACATTTTTCATCCAGGGAGAACTGATCATATTTTTTTTTTTTACCAACTGGACTAAGAAGCTGGAGGAGGCAAGGGAGGTCAATTGTAACTAAAACAGAGGAGCTGAGAGCTTGTTAATTCTCTGTGTGCTCACTGAAAATGACCCAGAAAACCGAGCTGAGCTACAATTGTGGGTAAGGTGCTCCTGGATGAATGCAATTCATTTGTGACAAGGTGAGGCTGTCTCTGTTGTGGCAGGTACAACCAGGGGCTTTTGGGGCACGGGGCTTTTGGTACTTGCAGATGGCCAAGAGAATTTGCTCCCCAGCCCTATTCTGTTGTTGAACACACATCCTGATATTTACATCTTTTTCACTCAGAGTAAGCAAAGATGTCTCAAGGGCTGTTTAAAATTTGTACAAACAGGGTTCATATCCTGCAGGTTTGATGGGTCCAGCAGGTCACAGGACACATCAGGGTTCCATGGGCTCAGGTGACAGACATAGGCAGGGTGGGGATACGCTGATGTGTACACAAAGGACTTCTCTGGTGTCAATGGAGCTGCTTCCCTGTGCTGTGCTGTGAGAGGCTGGGACACGAGCTCTGCAGGAACAATATTCATGGCCAGGTGGGGAAAATGAACAGCCTGGTGCAAACTATTAGGAGCTTCTGTCTGACCTTGAGAAGTTATTTTGAAAATGCAGGTGATCAGGTATGCATCTTGCACAGTTCTCACCCGTGCCATAGGAATTTTGTCTAAAAAACTGTCTTCCTTTCTCTGTCTGCCATTGGCTTCTGTAGAGGAAGTGGAAAGTAAAGGGGTGTTTAGCATGGTCATGTGATGGAACACAGGTGAATTAAAAGCGTAATGGGGTGATTCCTGCAGGCTGCAAGTCAGCACTGTTCTGTAGTAACTGATGACAGTTCATCCCTTTGCACCAGCGGAAATACTTTTAAAAGTATTGACCAAAATTGATAAAAGATCATCAGAAAGTACTTAAAAACAATGGAAACAAAGCAATTGAAAAGGAAATTTGAAGCTATACCATCTCTCCACCATCAAGGCACCAATATTGGCATACATTCATAATTCAGCAAAATAATAGGATGGAGAAACTTTAAAAGTGAAGGAAGAAAGCTAACTTTAAGAGTTAGGATAGTGAATACATCTATATATAGTTTTTTCTACATTAAATGAACTGTAAAGTCATAATGAACTCCTGAGAGGCTGGTTTCATTGGAGTGTCCCTTTGCACACACGTGCACTGCTGGTCTTATAAGAGGAGCAGCCCCAGGCACCAAACCTGGGACCTCTCCTTCGAGGATTTCAACCTTGGCCATTCCCATGCAGCAACTTGCACTAGAAAATGTTGGAGAGATTCAAAGCAAATTCCCTCCTTTCTTAAAAGAGTTCAGAGCAAATTCCCTCCTTTCTTATACCTCAGAGAGCAAGCTACATGGTTCCAAAGACTTGTACATGTAGGAAGAAGACTTACCAGACTGTGGAAAATCCTGGAGATCCCCAGCACATAAAATCCAAATGGCTGGAGGTTGAGGGTTTTCCCTGCAGTCATACTGGAAATTAAAGCTTTTGGTCTCTTGACAACTTTTTGTCATTAATTGTAAATTTGTTGTAGAAGGTGCACCTATGGCAAAGACCCTTTGGGGCTTTTAGTCTGGTCAGAAAGATTTTCTTAAATTCAACTTCTCATTTCTTTGAATCCCTGTTTTGAGTGATGCTGATGTGGTTGCCTTATTGCTGCATGCAACCTGGCTGAGCTCCACATTGTGTGCCCCTGAAAGTGGCAGCTGCTTATCCTTTCAGATGCCTGCCTTGTTTTCCTCTATTTTAGGTGATTTCCAATAACTTTTAATGTCGAGGTGCATCTGTGTCAAGTGGAAAATGAGCTGTTTGTCTTCCCTCTTGCTCCTAGTGAAAAGGTTTAGAGGCACATTAGGTTTTCAGTCTCTTTATTCTGTGGCTAAACATTTTCTTCAATGCTATCAGCAAGTTTCAGCATTAAAAAGGAGGAGATTTTTGGCTTCTGGAATTAAGCCAGAAAGTGTGGCCAGAATTTAAAGCACCCCCGATGTGTTTTGTTAACACTAATAAGAGATTCAAAATGCTACGAAAAAGCTTTAGATGATGAAAGTTTAATATTTCATTAGTCTGCATGCAGCTGCTATTCTGAACCTCAAGCAGCCTCCTCCAGCTCAATATACTCAAAATATATTAATCTAAATTATGATTTTAAAGGGCAGGAGCCCAGATGTGCATAATTGTTTCTTATTGTTCCCATGTGTAGAGCAGGGCTCTGAAGTCACAGTGATAACACAGCTGTGGGTTTGCAGCCTCTCACTGTCCTTTTCCTGCCCATCACTCTGTGTGTGCTGCTTTCATCAGGCTCACCTGGGTCACCTCACAAAGCAGAAAAAATACTCAAATCCAAGCCCATCCTTTGAAAGCTCTGCTTGTATTTAGGCAGGATTCTCTTCCATATCCTGGTCACTTGCAAGTAAGAGTTTTGCTAGAGAAAGACAGAGTTTGAGGTCTGGCCCAGTGGGAACCATAAACACTTGTTTGCCCATCTGAACATCACTCTCTCTTGGAGAGGCTTCTATTGGCTCTGGAAGTCGTGCAGCAGGATAAAACCTTTTGCTCCTGCTGGCATACCACATAGTTCCCTACACCAGAAACAGCTTTTCTTCCTTTTAGGAAGAGGAACAATGAAGGTTATGCCCCTAGTTTGTGTCAGGGGCTGGAATTTTAATCCTGGCAAGCCAGAGTTCAAAAAGAGGCCCAGTTTTGAGATGTTCACACTTTGCAGCCACCCACATGTTCTTGACCTCTTCAAAATGGCCAGCTCTCAAGTGTCCCACTTCACAGGGTCACAGGTGGAAATGCAGTTCATAAGACAGAGCGTTCAGATTAATCTGCTGCTTCATCCAGGTCAAACAGTTCCTGTGGTGCAGAGGTGAGTGGATGAAGTGACCTGCTAGTATCACACCTTACAAAATCCATTTGGTGTCCCCTTCAATTTTCATGAACTGGTAATGGGTGGCTGCTGAAAACCAGACCTGTTGCAGGTAGAGAATTGCCCCAGACTCCAGGGAAACTGTTAGGATGTGTCCCAGCAGAGATTTTCGTGAGGAGGAGCAAACCCAGGGTGTGATGTTGCTTCCACAGTGCTTGTTCCTAGTTGAGCTATACTATCCTTGTCTGTGGAAAAGTAATGCCAGGGCTGCAGGGATGGATTGCAATGTGTTCCCCCTGCTGCCAGGTCACTGACAAGTATGGAGAGGAAGATGAATAAGACTGGTGTGGTTCATGGGTGCCAAGTAATCACAGCTCAATAGGAAGCTTAATAAAGACACAGTGAAGCAGACCCTGATGTATGACCCCTTCAGAGCATTTTGACAGTGTGAAAAAGACCCTTGAAGCTGGTTTAAATGTCAGCAACCCTGTGCCATCTCATCAGCATTGCCTAGTGCTGGCTCTGCACCTGGGACCTCCTGCCCAGTGCCTGGCAGTGGGTCCTGGTGTGCCCCAGTAGTGCAGGACAAAGTTCTGTCATGTTTGCACCCTCTCCTGTGTGGATGCATGAGTGGGGATGAAAAGCAGTCCATCCTACCCCTCTCCCTGCAAGCAAAGAAGCTTTCCTGGTTGTGTATTTTTGTAGTGTTTTGTCTGGACAGGTTTCGAAAGCTCTAGGCAGTGAAGTATCCAAGCAGTTAGGGATCAGGAGCTTCAGTTCCCTTCCCTTTCTGGACCTACAAGCCCCCTTCCCTGCTGCTGCCCACTGTTTGGAGCATCTCAGGGTAGGTTTTGGGTACATAATAGGTTGGAGGAAGTAACAGAGAGGAGGGGCACTCTCCAACTCTCCAGTGTAAATTACATGGAAATTAGGCTTCTGTGAGGCCAAAGGCCCCTCCGGAATAGGGCCTTTAGTTAACATAACACTTGTGCTAAATGAAGCAGTTGACACAGCTTTCAGGCTGTAGTGCCACTGTTAATTTACCGTGTGAAAGGGCTGAACCTTCGTTCCAGTTCTGCAGGGAACAGCTCTGCCCTGGCAGGGACCCGAGGCTCATTCTCTCCAGAGAGCAACCACATCATTCCACTGCTGGCTTATTAATATTTATGGGGCAGTCCTGTTAGCTGAAACATTCTCAGTGCTGTTAAAAACCCAATAGGTGAGCACTGCTGAGCCATGTTACAGTTTGGGGTGAGCTGGTCTGGGTAATAGCTGGGCTTTCCTGGGACCTGGCAGAGGGAAGTGGTGGAGTGTGCCTGAAGCTGCTTATCCTGGGTGCAGAAGTTTTCCTGCCCCATGAAAGTGAGGTGATGAGCTGGGGCTTCTTCTTCCCCACCCCTTGTTCTCCCCAGGAAATATCCCTGGGATATTTCCTGCTGCTCCAGGGCATAAGCAGGTACCTTGCTCTTGTTATCCCTATTTGCTCATCCAAATGTTCATCCAAAGCAAACTCCCAGCACTTAATGGAAAAGTGGATGGAGGAGCAGAAAGGACTGGACAGGTCCCAAAGGATCTGTATGATTGCAGTAAGGCTAGTTGGCCTGTGCCTGGGGCAATTTTATTACTATTTTCGTAGAAACAAAGACTGGTTTGGTTGGAAGGAACATTTAAAGGCCACCTAGTCCAACGACCCTGCACTGAGCAATATCTTCAATTAGATCAGGTTGCTTAGTGCCCCATCCAAAGTGGCCTTGAGTCTTTCCAGGGGTGAGGCACCCCCACCTCTCTGGGCAACCTGTGCCAGTGTTTGACCTATAAATGAGTGGTTACCCAGGGCAAGGGTGAGGTTGGATGGACCAGTCCCTGTCATGGACCCAGACACATGATTAGGGTGGAGTTTTTCTGCAGGTTTTGGGTTTTGCACTCAGATGTCACCTTGTTGCCTGTTGTCCTTGCTCAGAGAAGAAGCTCTGGGGACAACCTAGCAATGGAGAAAGAAGTCAGTGTTTCACTGACCCTACATCTTAGCCACTGAGGTATGGAGCTGACTCATCTTTGCTGTGAAAGCATGAGTTAAACCTTCAGTGCACTGCCTGGGCCCTGGAGTGAAGGACAGGCTGGAAGAGGTGTGAATTCACACCTGTGGCTCCTGCTGTCACACAGAGTGCAGCAGAGGGGCACCAGGGCTTGGGGCAGCACTGGGACAGCAGCAGCTGTCACTGTCCTCTGGCTGCAGGAGGTGCCAGCTGTGACTCCAAGTGAGAGGGATCTTCCATCAAATAAGGAAGGGCAGGATCCACTTGCCTGCCCGTGTTCACCTCCCAGTTACACCTCACATTCTGGCAGAGCAGAGCAGGAACTTCCTCCTCTTGGGAGTGCAATAAATACCCCCAGCCTGTTCCTCAGTTCTGAGCCATGCTAAGGAGGGCTTTTGAAAGAGCCATTTCAATTTCTGGAAACACTGACAATGTCAGAGCTGGATAAGTAAGTAAAATTAAAATTAAAATAAAACCAAAACCAAAACCAAAACCAAAACCAAAACAAAAAAAAAAAACCAAAACCAAAACCAAACCAAACCAAAACCAAAACCAAAACCAAAACAAAAAAACAAAACAAAAAACAAAACCTCCCCAAACAGAAGAGGAAAAAGAGGGGAAAATTAGACTATTGCTAATGCTGGTTCCGTCCTTTCCTACAAAGTTCTAGCCAGAGTCACTGAGATAAGTGACTAAAGCTGGTAAGGACAGCTCCAGCTACCATCCCACCCCAACCCCAGAAAAGGGCAGGGGGCATGTGGTAAGCAGAGAAAAGGCAAGACAGAGAGAGGATCTCCTGGGAGATGCAAAACAAGCTCCCTGGATTGCCAGGACTAGTGATGACACGCGCCAGACAAAGGAACTGCTACTCTATAAATGAGGCAGCCGGGACCAGCGCTAGGCTGACTCCAGCAAGAGCAAGCTCCGTGGCCAGGCGCTGGAAAAGCAGTCGGGAGAGAATCACAGGAAGCGCCTGATTTTGCTGCCTGTTCACCCCCTGACCAGGTTTCCCGAGACACAAATACCAGAAAAGTAAGTGACATTGGCCTCCTCTCTTTACAACTGTCCTCCCCTCTTTTGGGCTTATCTTGCAACTTTCTTAGGAAAGGCAGAATTTCTCCTCAGAGCTGGGAATATCCTAAAAGGAAGGGATTTCTGCAGTGGTCTTTTACCAGTTCTCTGGATTTTCATTTCTTATTGTGGCACCTCTGGTTCTTGTAATAAAAAATTTAAGAATAAAGCATCTCATCTGACAAATAGCTACTTAGAAGTGGCTGCACTTAATCAATTGAAGAGGCAGTTTCTACCTGAGCTTTCCAAATTTCTAGTCCCCACAGAGACTCAGTGAGTCAGACTTTACCAGAAGAAAATATTGATTGGTTTTACTGCTTCTGAGAGAAATGTTGGTGGTGAGATGTGGAGGAAATGAAAGTGATTTTATAATCACTGTTCTTAACTATTCCTAGATTTTCTTACAGCTGTATAATTACACATTAGGCAAACTCATTTATAGCACTGCAAGCTGCTGTAAATCAGAGTTATTGCACTGGTGCAAAAGAATTAGACAGAGAGTCATAGATCCCTGAGTTTAGAAATAAAACTTAAGTGAATTCTACAATGCTGTTTGAAATTTAAAACAAATTCCTTGCAAAAGCACAAATAATCATGTACTAATTAATCACTAGACTGTGTGGAAATTCACTGACAGTGTCAACAGGTAAAAGTGTAAGGAATAAGTTTTAAATTCCAATCCTCACATATTTCAAAATATCCCCATACTTTACTGGTCATCTGTGTTACAGCTGATGCAGATGTAAAATATATAGGCATTTGAATTTTCTGCAGTTCAATAGTGCACTTAGGAGGAAAAGTTAGCTTTTTTTTTTTTTTAAATTTCACTTCTCTTGTTAAATATTAGTAACTCTCAGATTTGTGAACAAACTTTTGAAACTGCCAATATAAAACATGTTTCTATTTTCAGGGGTAGCCTTCTGCATAAAACTTTTTTTTGAGAAAGTTAATAAATAGCAAAACATGCATGTTTTTTGAAGTAGCTGTCTCTATCCTTCCTGATTTCCTTGTAACACTACAGGACAATATTTCATTTTCAGAATCTTTTTCCACCATGCATTTCTAATGATTTCACACAGATACAAAAAAAAAAAGAAAAAAAAAAAAAACAAACAAGGTCAAACAAACATCCAACCACAAAGTTTACCAATCAGAAAAAAAAAAAAAAAAAAAACCTTAAAATAAATGCAGCTTGTTTTTACTGCCTGTTTACCTAAATCTTTACGGTAGTTGTGATATGAGCAGGCGATCCAAGAAATGAAGTGCTCACAGAGACAGCATGCCAGGCAGGAAATTTGTGGAATAACAGAGGTGGCTGAGGCAGGGATGATCTTTGAGCTGCTGTTTCTCTCAGGAGCAGGCCCACAGAGGTTGGTGGCAAGGGGAAAATGGGGTTGTGCTCCTTGTCTTGCAGTGGTTTGTATCTCACTTTTGGCAGCCGCGTTTTGCCGTGGTGGCCACGTTCCTCTGTGCTCATGGTGACCTCTGGTCTTAGGCACAGCAGGCACTGGTGTGACCCGAGGTGGTCAGCAGCCTGGTGGGAGCTTTGGCTCGGCACTGGATACTGTCAGACCTCCAGTCTTGCTTTGGCTGCAGGCACAGACAGATTTGCCACCAGCCTCAGAGCAGACCTGAATAGAATGCAAAAGCAAATATTGTTTGGGGGTGCCACATCCAAACATAATAAATATCTATGTTCCCCCTGATGCAAATGTCCTTTGCATTGGCTGGATTTTCCCCTTTCTGCTCCCAGCAACTTCTCTAACAGAATGAACTGCTGCAGACTGCTCTCTGCAGAGCTGTAAGACATGTAGCATCTGGTCCCACTCTTCACTTACATCCTCCTTCCAGGATGTGGACTTCCCTACATACACTGGCAGTGCAAATGTTTTCTGCTATTCACAGCTACCCTTCTGCCTCCTTGTGCCAGAGAGAGAGTGGCAGGAATGAGTGCTGCGATGAGTTGGGAAAAATATCAGTGTGGAACAGGGTTTTGCACACTGGGTCTGGGGGAGGGCAGAGGGAGGGGGTGGAAAGAGACCTAAAGAACTCCTGGAACAGAACCAAACTGTTTTTCTTCTCTGTGTTTACCTTAAAGCACGGGGAGGGTGTCTCTATGTAGTATTTGTTAATTTGTCAGAGACTGTTCTTAAAGGAAACCCACTGGAACTGTCATTCAGGCCAGAGAAGCACTTTTCCAAGAGAGACTCTCAGATTCTCTGGAACAGAAAATAACACAAGTACAACTTCAGCAAATAAAGGCTAAACCTTCTGGCAGAGTGTTCCTTTCTCAGCTTAGCAAGCTGTCATGCCCCTGCCAATGCACTGGAACTCCATTTAGCAAAAGCTGTTGCAGCCCATGAATGGGTTCTTTATTTTTTTGGTGGTGTAATTAATCTTTCTGCAAAGAGCCATAAAAAGTATTGAGCAGAAGAGAGCTACATGAAAAAAAATCCAACAATAACAGCAACAGAAAAAAAAAAAAAAAAACAAAACAAACAAACCAAACAAAAACCAAACCCCCAAAAAAGCCCACTCCCATGTGCAGAGTAAACCTTTTCTTGAGCTACATCTTTATAACTATTGTCAAGGTCTTGGCCATATACTTAGTGCTCTCCCAGACCCCATTTGGGTGGCAGCCCATTCATTGCTTTGCAGATCTTCCTTTCCCAAGGCAGGCCTAGAGGGCATGATGATACATTGTGCATGCTGTGAAGCCTTATTTTCTCAGAAAGCAGAGTGCTCTTGGCTGCTGAAGACCTGAACCCTTCAGGAGGGCAACTGGATTACAAAGCTTAGCAACCCAGGAGCAGCACTGGGTCAGGTGAAAGACCTGCCCCTTGGAACTGGGATCATGTGTAGTGCAGTAACCCCAAACATGAAGGATGACTTAGTCCTGACACCTTCACACAGCTGCTTTTGAAGACTCCAGTGACTTCCTTTTTCTAAAGGTTCAGTGAGAGCACAAGTGTGACTGTGAGAGCTTCTGTAAACGCTGCCTTGGACAGGAGGGCTCCCAGAAGCAGATATTCTACTAAGTGCATTTTGTCCTAGATTTAAAGGCTCTAAAAAAGGTAAATCACTGTGTCAGCATGGACTGTTTTTTATAGTGCTTTTGCTGCTCTGCTCTACTTGTATCGTGGTGTGATTGTCACATAACACCCCCAACAGAGGCATGAGGCAGAGAAAGGAACCCTTGTTTACTCCTGAAGTAGTTCCTCTTCCCAGATCTTATTTGAAATAAAATGAAGTTCACTGATAGTGTACGGAATCACCCTGGGGATGCAGGGAAAGGCTCTTCTCGTTCATTATACCAGCACTGCAAGGCTGGGCCATCCTGTGCTTGTGTCTGCTCTAACACACAGATTCTTACACTTGACAATTTTTTTCCACAAACTGTGCAGAGGTTAATAAGCAGGAGGGTCAAGAGGTGCAGGGAAAGAAAAAGAAAAAAAAAAAAAAAAGAAAGAAAAAAAAAAGGAATTTGCCTGAGGCAAGGGAACCACAGAAGCACAAAAACAGAACTCCCTGGTTGCCAGCCCAGCATTTACTCTCAGCACTGAGATCTCTCTGTGTCCTTGTCCACCAATAAACCTGTGGGATTTCAGGTGGGAGGAAATTTGGGAAGGGTCAGCACTGAGATGCAGGGAGACAGCAATGGGGAGAATGAGATGAGGAAAGCTGGGGGAAGAGCCTAGTGGTGAGCTGCTCCTCTTGCTATCCATCAAGCTGGGGTGCATTGTCCCCTCTGCCCTTCCTTCCCCTCCCAACCCAAAGAAAGTCCCTGAAATCCAAGCAGCCATGGTGCAAACTGCACATGGTTAAGCTGGAAGGAGTGAGTTTATTCCTCCTAGGGAATGGAAAAAAAAAAAAAAATAAAGTCCCATGTCGGCGACAGGTAGTGTTTTGTCTTGTAATATCCATGCTCAGTCTTGCCCTCTGCATGAAGCTGAGTGCCACGCTTTGGGGCTTGTGTGAAACTGAAGGAGGAAACTGTGAGTTTGCCCTTTCTCCTTTTGCCCAAATCACAGGGATGCAAAGTGAACAAAGCACAGCAGCAAGGAGTGATAGCTGGAGAATCTTTGCTCCCCGTGGCAGATCGGGCTCACAAGCACCTGCCTGGTAGAGGAAACAGGCACCATCTGCTCTTCTGTAGCCATTTACTTAAGGGCTGGGGGGACTTAACAAAATCCAGTGCAATGTGTTAAATAACCAATTTTAGCAGGCACTGGGTTTCCCCTGTGGAGTGATGGTGTGGCACCGCAGGTTTACTAGAAGCACTCCAATTCTTGGTGGCAGCAGGCATCTGCTGTCTGATTAAGATTTGCAGGAGCAGGTCTCCAGTTTCAACTGGCCAGGTGGCCAGTTTCAACTGGCCAGGTGGCCAGTTTCAACATGGATTTAACTTCACCGAGGTCAGAGGTATAACTTGAGGGAGGAACTTTCTCTTCCAAGATCTTTAGTTAATAGCATCCTGCTAATTATGACTGAGTGCCGGGCTGCCGCCGAGTCCCCTGCCAGCCCTCAGACATTAACCGCTGGCTCGGGGGCCATTTGCTGGGGAATGTCTGGCAGAGATGTGCTTTGTGCCTAAGCTGCTCTGCTGCTCTGCTGCTGCCTGAATTGCCTGCAAGGCTTTAGCACGGAGAGACTGTGAGAACTGCTGCTGGGAGAGATCTTCATCTCTTCCTTCGTACAGTCTTTTGTTTGGCGAAACTCGCGGCTGCATTCAAAACTCCGCCCACCACACATTTTTATATTTTTCAAATGGGTAGGCAAGGGGTGCAAAGAGCTTCAGTTTTCTCTTTGGGGAGCGGTGGTGGCTTTTTTTTTTTTTTTTTTTTTTTTTTTTTTGTGGTTTTTTTTTTTTCTTTCTTGCTATTGGAGCAGATTCACTGGGGCTATTTCTTTGCATAATTATCTTTACGTGTTGCAGATGTGCACGTTAGCTCATGAAACTGCATTTACCTCCTGCTTCTGGCCATGCCTTCTTGACCTCAGTTAAATCCTTTCCTCAGTGCAAAATTTTGTCTTCAAAATTTCTCCAGTGAAAATGGTGTAAACTTCCAGATTTACATAGCTGACAGCAGAATTAATCCTCTCGAATTTAAGTTACTGTCTTCCCGGATTTTTAATTGTCAGCTAAATGGCGGGGCTGTTAATCTGTGGTTAGGAAAGGTGAGCAGAAAGTACAGAGTCCAAACCTGCAGGATAATTCAATAAATCTATACATTATTTGTACAAACAGGTGATTTCTGCACAGATTTAAAACAGACCAGTGGGATACAAGCGGCACACAAGCAGTAGATGAGATGTATTTTATACAGTGCATCAGAGAAAGCTAAAGAATACATTGCTTGGTTGTGCAAAATTAGCAAACACCTGATGTTGCAAATAATAACATTGAAAGACAAGTTTGGTGAGAAAAGTTGGAGAGAAGGAAGAAAAAGAAAGGAGGAAATGAGACAAAAGAAATGGAAATCAGATCCCTTGCCAGCAAACTGGCTGCATTTTAACTGGAAGGTGCTGTGCTTACAGAGAACTGGAGGGATGTGTAGGTGACTAGAGCAAAAAGCTGTGCTGAAACATTATAATCACTGCAGGATTGAAACAGGATAATTTTTCTTCTGTGTTTCTAATGGAAACTCCAAGCACAACAACAGGAAACCCACACCAGTAAAGACAAAAAGGAGAGGAATTTAAGGTGGAGAGACTATAAGGTGGCTTACACCTGAAACAAAGCTCCCCAGAGAGCTATCCCTGTAAGAGGAGGCACTGGGAAAGGAACTGTTTGCTGATCTCGAATAAATGTCAGAAACACAAACACACTTTTTTGAAGTGTAAAGCAGGAGCTGTTCTCACAAAGGCATCTGTTTGCTGACAAGGCTTGTGACCACAAACGCAGCATTGTCCTTTCCAAAGGCATGAGTGGAGAGACAAAGAAAGTACTGCGTGAAGGAGTAGGCTGGGTTTATTTTTCCACCAATAACACCACTAACAGGACAAGAAGGCATGTTCACAGCACCAGGGCTGGGTGTTAACCTGCTTTCCTGGAGTGCTGTGCTGGGTGCTGTCTGCAGCAGGAGGAAGACAAGAAGCAGACTCCCTCTTGGTATTTGTAGCTGAGATGTAAACAGGTACCTAGCAAACACTGACCCACATGGCAGAATTACAGTGCACAGTCCCAAAGGCCTGGCAAAATACAGTCCAGTCAGCCCATTAGAAGAAACAAGGAAACCCAAATAACTTCCCCTACATTACAAAAAATAACTACATTTGTACAGATAAGTATGTCTTCAGAAGAAAAAAAAAACAAAAAACCAAAAAAAAACCAAACCAAAACAAAAAACAAACAAACAAAACAAAACAAAGAATTATCAAACAACGACATAAACACCAAAACAGAGGAAAGAGAAAGAAGCAGTTGGCATTCTACATTTCACATGGATTTGAGCAGCTGCTTGGAAGAATAAATCTGTAAAGGCAAAAGTTTTGCCTTGGGCATTGAAAACATTGCAGTACAGAGAAGCACTGAAAGACAGTGTTTAAATCTGTACCACTGATATGGCAGTGCTCTTGCCAGAAAGGTACATGCAACATATTTGAGGTAGGTGCAAAGCACCAAGCAGGTTTGTTCCCAAAGCACAAACCAATCATGATACACAGAGTAGGAGAACAATTAAAAAAAAAATTAAAAGAGAGATATAATCCCCATTTGGATCAAGCAGCGAGTCTTGTAAGTCTACAAAAGATGAGAAAAACACCCAGCAACCTGAAATGTAAGGGTTTGTTTTTTAAAGGAGCCTTTAATGAAACAAGACCATTTTGATGTGACGATTTTCTCATCCCCTAAAGGTATGACAGTAATTTCAGACCTCTACCAAAATAGAAATGTGTTAACAGTGTAAAGGCCAAGAGGAACTTGTGAGGTGTTGTCAGCGCAAGCAGCTACTTACAGTGTACAGGGGTGTGCCTGTACTGGCTGCATCCCTGACCAGAGGTCTCTGAACACAGCTGTGACAGGATTCACAGTGCTGCAGCTGTGCTCCCCTGGCAGCTGGTAATGCGTGCTGGACTGGAACTTGAAGGAGCTGGGCAGGAACTTCCCTGCCTTGGCTCCCTGACAGGGCATCCCAATTAAACTGTGTCACATTTGTGTTTCTTTATTCCCTTGGACTTTTACCTTGTGTTTTGGCAAACCCCAAGTGTCTTACATGGTGTAAGGCTGCTTCAGATGGAAACAGGATCACAGCTGGGCAGTCATCCCCAAGTTTCCTCTTCCTGGGGATGAAGGATGCTATTCCCTCTGCTCCCCACTCCCCTTTAGAGGCCTACAGTAAAGAAGGGTTTGCCACTGGATATAAAAAGCTGAGGTTTTCACATGCATTAGAGGGTAAGGAAATATTTGTCCTTTAGTCTCTTGGCTGTGGAAAGCTCTTCCCTGCTCCAGCTGTCTGCATGCCATTGGCATAAAGCGCTGCTTTAGAAATGGAGGAGTCTGTCTCCTTCAGGGCTGTGGGAGAGAAGGGAAAGCACTTTCCCATGGTGGTGGGAGAAAGGTTAGGGTAACACAAAGAACTTTTGGCAGTCTTTCTGGTAAATGGCATTTAAAATCACTGTGCACCCCTTGCCTCAGTACTCTTCTTTGCCAGGTCTGCTCTGGGCAGGGGGCTCCCTTTGCGTGGCTCTGTCAGGGTGGACAGGGAACAACTGGGGAGAGGTTTTGTCTGGGATGCCAGCATGCTTTGTAGGAATCACACTTTCCCTCATGCACTTATAACACTTGTGGCTTAAGTCTTGGTATTTCTCAGAGGCTAAAGGAGAAGCCTTTAGACTGAAAGTGAAAAGTGCCTGACACCAGCAGTGAGCAGCCACTGTGGGCTGGACAGGGAACCAGACTGGTGCAGCTCTGGAGAAATAACCACAGTCACACATGTCTGTGGTGTGGGCTGGCTGCTCACTGAAGGCCCCTGGTGAAGTCCACCTGGCTTAGTTCCAGCCAGGAATCACCAAGCTTGGGCCAGCTGGGTGCAGACTCCAGGGAGGTGTGAAATGAGGCTGGGAAAGCGGGGATGTGTTCTGCACTGGGTCTGCCTGCTTTCCCCTATAAAAAGTGCCTGTGTGGCTCTCACACAGCCTGGTGAGATGACAAATGCATTGTCTGTTGGGAATACTGTTGCAGGGGGACTCTGAGAAGCCTGGAGAAGCTGGACTTGTAGCAGCACTAAATGCTTGTATAAAGAAATTAAATTCCTTTACCTCCTTTGTGAAGTTCTTACGGAACTCTGGCATCCAGTTGGATCTCTAACAATTCTGATCGCAAATTTAGGGTGAATCTGTGAAGGACATGGAGAACAAGAACACCAGCCAGAAGCCTAGCATCACCACTCAGTTCTTGCCACTGGCCCAGAGGTTACAGTGGTCCTAAAAAAGCAGCCTATCCAGGGGTATCCAGCATTCACTCACCATCTCCTTTGCTTTGCAGCACCTTAAGAATGACAAGGAAGATCTTCACCAACACCAGGGAGAGGTGGAGGCAGCAAAATGTCAACAGTGCCTTTGCCAAGCTGAGGAAGCTCATTCCCACCCACCCACCAGACAAAAAACTGAGCAAGAATGAGACGCTCCGCTTGGCCATGAGATACATCAACTTCCTCGTCAAGGTCCTGGGAGAGACAGGCCTGCAGCAGACAGCAGTGGCAACTCGGGGCAGCATCCTGGGATTCTTCCAGCAAGCCCCACACTTGAAGAGCATGGAAGAGCTGATTGAAAACTGTAGTGTCTCCTGTCCCGGCATGAGCAGCAATATAGTAGAGTGTTGGTCAGAGGCATCATCCCCCTAGCAGACAGTGAGATGAGCAGTCTCGGTGTTAGTGTGATAGTCCCTCTCTCCTGGCAGAATCCTTGTATTGTAATTATTTATTTGTATTTATTGCTATCTAATTTGCATTTTTATTTAATAGGATGGAAATCGTTGATCGTGCAAAAACATGGATGTCCAGATGGAGAACTTGTGGTCTCTGGGAGCTTAGAAGGACTCACTGCTGTCATGGTAGAGTCCAAGCCAGAAGAGTCTTCTGTCCAGATCTCCTCCATAAATCAGGGCATAGAAATTCCTTCAGTGTTTCTGACAGGGAAAGAAATTATTCTCCCATTCTCTTCCAAGGAAACACTATTGAGATGAAAAATTATGACAGCGCCACAAAATTTGTCCACAACAGACATCTGGCCTCTGTTGTGAAAGATTTTGAGAGATGTGATATTTGACACAGTCCTCCATGAGTTGTTCTAGGGGCTAATTGCACTCAGTCTTGAACTTGTGAATCTTATTTCTAGCTTGATTCTTTTTTTTTTTAAATTTAAGTCCTAGCCCTTGAACCTGGCTACATATTTCTTCATCAGACGGGAGGGATCCCTTATGTCAGAGCAAAGCACATTAAACAAAATTACATGTTAGGTTAAAGCAAAAAGCACCAATTTAAAATGACAAAATGCATAGCCATAGATGAGTTTCAGTGGGTTCATTAGGCAAAGTAAATCTCCTCCATAGCAGTGACAGCGTGAACCTGAAGGAAGATGGTCAGCTATACCCCAGCTGCCTTAAAAGCCCATCAAAGAGGTTGGTTGGTGACTCAATGCCGTTGTTCTTCTGTAGGAGCTGTAGCAATGGAGGAGGTCCTCTTTGGGAAGGAGGTCCTGGGAAAAAAGGCCTCACTGAAGTGCCATGAAAACCTTTGTGGACAAAGCTATGTCTATGGTTATGCATGCATAGACTATATGACTGCCCTTAAACTCCCTGCTTTCATCTGCCCTAGCTGAGGCACCTCCCACCTGGATACTATCCCAAATGGGCCAGTGGAGCAAGTACAAAGAAATTGTTGTAAATATCTTCCATTTGTGAGTTACTTCCATGTATGATCCATCACGCTGTAGGTGTTTACACGATAAGCTGCATGAAAGTGGCCACTGTGAGTTATTGCTGCCCACAAAAAAATCCAATCTAATTTCCTGACTTGAGTTATAACCTGTGCCAGCCAAGGCCTAGCCTGCTCATGTGACTTATGAGCAGCCCAAAACAGCAGAGAAAATGACACCAGGTTTAAGTAGAATGGCCTTCTGTTGAGGTCCTGCTCCCACTGACACAAGTGCCTCTTAATTTTCATGTGGACCAAGGTACATGTCAAGGCTTAGAAAAGACAATTTTTCATGACTGGTGAAGAAATGTAGCTCCTACAGGCCAAGGCACGTCCCTGGGCTGTTTCTGTTTGTTCATGAGACAAAGAGGTGCTTTCAGAAAGCAGAACTATGGTTTGTCCATGCAGCATGTACGGCCTCCTGCATGAGGGGATTTGGCACCTGAAGCTGAGCTGCCTTTCAAAGCCTCACCAAGCACCAAAGAAGCCAGGGTTGGCTCCTGCTATGGGAATGTTGAGCTGTCCTCAGCATTGACAAAAGCCAAGGTCTGACAATAACTCAGCTCACCCCATCCAGCACTGGTGCTGGAAGGTACAGGCATGCCAGTGGACAGATTTTGACCAAAAGAAAGAAAGAAGAAGAAAAAAAAAAAAAGCTAAAAGGGTTCACGTTGATTTGGTTTCCTTTCTGAACACTGCTAATAGTTTGCTTATCCCTGGGTTTGTGATCTGTCAGGATGGCCCTGGGGAGCAGCTGAGTGGAAAGGCATCAAGAGTCCTTTGTTTCTCCCCACCTCTACCCACCTTAATGTGACTAAATGGAGCCACCGCCTTTTCTGCATGGCACCTCAAAGGTAATGAGCCACATCCTCCTCCCATATTTCTGCTGGCTTGCTGGAGTTCCAGCAGGACAAATTAGTCCAAGTAAATCAGAGCACTTCCTGCTGAGGCGTGGTGGTGCTGCTGGGTCTATCAGTCACTTGCTATCCTAGGAAACACACATCACCAAGGCGAGGAAAAACATCTTGTGAGCAGCTGTCATACTGGGAACGGGAAAGAAAACCTGGCAATTTTGTAACATAATATGCTTGTTGTATTTTCTATGCTAAAAACCTTCCCATCTTGTTATTGCTTCGGTTCATATCACCATTTTCTTTGATCTCCTTTCAGTTTAGGGGCTCCCTACTGTCACATTCAGCAAGTATTTCCCTAGATCTCTCTACCAAAGATTTTTTTTTTTTGGTCAAGTTTCTTCTTTGTGTTTTGGGGATTTCTTATCTGTGTCATCATGAACAAATACAGTGCAACTGATAACACTTTGTGCTATATGATGTTATTTAACACCTAATATATTCCAAATAAATTATTTAAGAAACGAATCTTTATTGCTCTAAACTTCTCTAACATTTCAGTTTACATTTGCATACCACTTGGTAGAGGATCTCAAAGACCTTAGGATGTGATTTCCAGCAGAGGATTTTTCTGCTGTCTCTAATGCAAGAGTCTTGGTGGTAGAAAAAACATTTTCACATGATGAATAATGACAGGAATTCTTTGTTTATTGCAATTTCTTACACGTTTAGTTCATATTGTATTTCTATCTATGTGCTAAGAAGATTTTGACCAGCTCTTGAAAAAGACAACTAAAATTTCATTGCATAATGTTGTTGTTTATCTCTTCCAAATATTCACAATTCAAAATATTTTAATCAACTTCATTTTAAAAACATATGAAACTCTAAAGAATTAACTCTAAAGAATTAATTTGGAGTCCATTGTTATCTGGAGATGTTCAGATAGGCATAACCAAAAGATTCAAACAGGAGTCCAGGTTTGGATATAAAAAATAATTCAAAGTTGAGGGGAGCTTAGGATGTAAAGCTGTTCTTTCTGGCTAACATCTGGTGGGAACAATCCAATCTCCAACTGAATCTGAGGCTGGGAGAGGGAGAGGAAGCACTAGGGTGACAGATGCAGAAGTTGTGGAAGAGATGGGAAATCACTTGATCAGAGGGACAGTTTCAGTTTCATGCTTGATTGGATGTCTCACATTCCTGAAAGTGTTCTGTGAACACCAAGAAAGGAATTTCTGCACAAACTGTGTGCCAGGAAAGCATCGTCTCAAGGAATTATATACAAAAGTCAAGAAATCAGCAAATGTGAAGCAAATGTGATATATTTATGTGTGACGTCCAGTATGTATTTATACTAAACAAGGCAATATCACCTCAGAGAGAGCCCTCTGCTTCCAGCAGGTGATGCCAAATTAGTTTGTCTGCTGAGGATCATGTGGCAATCCCTCCTCTGCAAGTGGGCATGGTACAGCCACACCAATACAGTGCTGTGAGATAATGGGACCTGTGCCATGGAGATATACCAAGTTATTTGGAGTTGGCTGAAAATGTCTCAGATATGCTGTTGCAGTGGCAAAACCTTAGTACAAATGACAAAAATATCCTTTGTCCTAAGGGCTCTACTGTCCCTGGTTGTAACTAGCAGTGCTGAATAGAGTTGTATGAACAGCATTTTTTTTACTTTTACAATTTTTTTTTTCTGTGAAGCTATGGCTGTCAATATTGCAAGGAAGACCAGCTAAGGTGGTATTTTCTAGAAGCATCCTTGGTATCTCCTGGTACAAAAAGGAATGCTGGAAAGTTAAAAGAATCATGGTCTGCTCCAACCCATGGTACTCCTAACCTGCACAGAGGGTGTGAAGTGTGGTCCTGTGAATTTGTGATACAGAAACCTCAGTGAGGCACTCCTTTACTTGGAATTTCTAACAGGATCAGTGGAACAATACAGCTCCACATTTCAGCTCAAATGAGGATTACTTTCTTCAGAGGCAGGAAACAAGTTCTGCCACTGTTCACCTGTCACAGAGCCTAAGGGAACTGACGCCCATCACGTCCACTTTCTCAATATCCCTGTTGTGGCTGTGTGGAATTGTGGAATGTAATTGCAATTGGATATTTGGGCCAGGTAAGGAAAGGAATGAGTTGCAAATGTATCTTGAAAGGATGCTGTAGTCTTGTGCATGAATCCCAGTGATGGCCAGCCTGTGGTTAGAAGGCCAGGTCTGCAATCTGGGGTTTGGCGTGAGATTCTGTGGATTCAAATCCTGATGGATGTGAACATGCTGTGCCTGGCACTAGACAATGCACAGTGAGATCCCACATGTGTTTCTGGAGTATTGCCCATGCTGAGGAAGACACTGTGGTGAGGCTTGTACTCGGCAGCCTTGTTCGCTGTACCTTGTCTGAATCAGGGGGAATGAAGGTATAATGGGCATCACAGAGGAGGACTTATAGGATTCCTGGGACAGCTGCATTAAATGGCAAAGCAGAGCTGTTTCAGGACACTTAACATCCATCCTAGCACCTGATTCTAAACAAAAAGTAAAGGTGCAGCATCAACGTGTTTCACAGGCATATGATTCAATGAACAATTTAGGAACTCATCTTCCAGTATCTAACCAGTTCCCACAAATTTCTTTGCTGCTAGGGAATGATATGCAGTGAGCATGGCTAAAGTAGTGTGAGCAAGGCAGAACTGACTTTGTTCTTTGAAGGCTGGGTGATGAAAGGAGGTGGAGAGAATGGACGACTTAACTACTGACCTGTGGGGCAGAGGTCACTTGGGAGCCAGTCTTAAATCTAAAGGTCATCAGCACAGTGACAGAGTCTAAATCCACCACTTTTCAAGGGTGTAATTGTATTTTTAATGCAGCAGGCACTGAGAGAATCAGAGGGGAGAAGGTGGGTGGAAGAAGCAGCTCAAAAAAGTACTTGGGTTACAGAAGGTAGAGAGATTGCCCTGTGCCCAGTCAATACCTATATGTGGTTGAATTTATTCGCTTTTATTCCCTCTGTACGCCATAGACAGCATTTTCTCTGCACTCTGAGTTGGTCCAATTCTTCTCTGTAAGGAACAGAGCCTCATCCCAATGTATTCTCACTCCACTCCCTTTCATCTGTACACACAAATGCATATTCCATCCCTCTCCAGTTTGTTTCACTGCCTTGGATTGCAAACCCAGCAGAGCACAAGAGAAGACCCTGTGATAAACTTCTTTTGGAGAAGAGACACCTCAGCACCAAGAGCCAGAAAGAGAGGCCAAGAGCAGCCAGCCTTTTCTGGGTACATCTATCCTGCTGAGTGTCAATGTCACAGAACAGCACAGAAGAGATTCAGGATGAAGGGCAGGAAGAAGTCAGTGAGACTCCTGTGGATCTCAGCATGGACTGCACTGGGACTCAGATGAAGTCTC